>NC_143139.1:74628106-74931136 GCF_059928025.1 Delphinapterus leucas
TCATATTTCTGATGCAAAATCCACTCTTATGCAAGTTGTTTTCCCCTTGTAGGTAAGGTACTGTTTCTCTCTCACTGCTTTCAAGATTGTTCTTTGTCTTTAGTATTTAGTAATTTGACTATGATGCATCTTTAAGGCACATTTTTGTGTTTCTTTGGATTTATCCTGTTTGTGGTTAGCTCAGCTTCTTTAATCTGTAGGTTATGTCCTTTGGAAGTTTCAGCCATGGTATCTGAGCACTTCTTCAGCCCCATATTCTTTCTCCTCTCCTTCCAGGACTCCAAGGACATGATATTAGATCTTTTGGTATTAGTTTTACATGTTCCTAAGACTCTTGCTCATTCTGTTCCCAGTATATTATTTCTTTGTTCTTTATATATTTTTAAGAGAGAATATTATTCAAAAGTCAAAAGGTAAAATATTTCAAATCCTTCCTGATTAGTAACATTAGAAAGCCCTTTAGCCCAGGATGGCTATGAATTTCAGCCCTATCACATGCTAAGCAGTAGATGGACTTGGATCCCCTATTTTATGGAAGCAGTTGATGCAGTGAGGGTTTAAGCTACACAGCAGAGGACATATAACTATTATTACCAGTATACAAATGAGTAAGATGGGTCTTTGAGAGAGGCAGAGCAATTTGCCAAAATAACACAGAGAATTAATGGTGGAGCTACGATTTGAACCATGGGCACCTATGATCTCCAGCTACAGGATGCAGTATTGACCAAGGTGCCCAGCTGCAGCACACTGAAATCTATTGCAGGCATGCTGTGTAGGGCCATTCCTGGATGACATGGGGTTCTCTGACAGCTCACTTTGCCTTAAGAACTCCTCAAGATCCTTGCCACGCCTCTCCTAGACTTCACAGCAGTCTAAGATGCTTCCACACAACCTGCCTCCCTGTCTCCTTCACATAGGGTCAGACATGCATCACTGATGTTGGCTCACCCAGCCTATCCCAGCTCCCTCTCCCGTTTTCTGCAATACAGGCATTTCCCTTAAGAAAATCCTTGCATGTTTAATACCAGTTTGGCATCTGTTTCTGGAGGAGCTAAATTAACACAGTCAGGTAATCTGATTTAAGAGCCCAAGGTATTGACTACCACTCCATAAATGGTAGAAAGAAATAAATGCTTCTGAGGAATTATTTAAGATTCCACTGGGGAGATCAAATAAAATAATATATGTGGGAAGATTTTATAATCTCTTAAATTGACTGCAAATGCAAGTTGTCATTATTTACAGTTCACACAGCATAGTTTGCCGTGGACTCCGCCTGCGCTCAGCCACTGGCCTAGGTGTGGATGATTTCCAATTTATCATACAAGCTAATGATCGCTGCTTTGTGAGAACTGCAGACTTATCACTTCAATTTTTATAATACTTATCATAGCCATGATTTATAAGGCATGTTAGTGACATTACACCCTAAGTTGGTTTTTATCCAAATAAACTGGAATTTGGCAACAACTTTGTAAAAATTGATATAATGTGCACCTAGCAATGATCCCATTCATTACCATCCCAGTTATCTAAATTGTCTTTAAAGAAGGGTGTGGTGAGTTTTCGGAGAACTGATAATAAACTCCACACTTGTTCTATCTGTTCCACATCAAAGGTAATTGAAAGCTTACCTGTTATTATGTGGCCTCCTCACCTGGGAAGCAAGATCCTGAGTGTGAGGAGCTCTTGTTCATTTAGGCCACAAAATGATTTGAATAAATCACTTAGCTATCCTCAATAATTAATATAAAATGATTCTGTTTTTACTGTCAAATAGACTCCTGACATTGAACCGTGTCAGAATGAATTAAAGTTTACCAAAATGCCAAGAACATTAAATAGAATATTTCAAAGTGCACTTGGAACAAGAATAAAAACATGAAAAGGATAAGCTGACTTGGGGTAGAGGGTACATGATTAATGCATGACAAAAACAAGTTAAAGTTCTCCACTCCTATATGTTTTCATCTTTACCTCAAAAAGCAATAGACTGGAAAATGTGGGAAATAGAAATTCAGTTTACAGGAGAATCAAAGCCCAAGATAAATGAGCAGATAATAAGAAAGCATGTCACAATTATATGAACTCAAGTCTGGATGAATTACATTCTAAGGTAGTGATAATCATGGAAAATGTTTATTATCAGATTCAGGGTTCTGCTCTAAGTGCTTGATATATACACCCTAACTTAATCCTCACAAAAACCTGGAAAGTAGATGCTATTGTTTTCTCCATTTTTCAGATGGAAAAACTGAGGCCTGGGGAAGCTAAACAGCTTGCCCATGGCAGGGCTAGGATTTGAGCCCAGACAGTCTGACTCTAGAGTCTTCTGGTCAGCATATGGTTCACAGATCAGCAGCATTTTTATTACCTGGATGTGTGTTAGAAATGTGGAATCTCAGACCTATGGAATCAAAATCTGCATTTTAATAAGATCTCCAGGTAATTCTTACACACACTGCATTTTGAGAAGCACTGCGCTAGAGACCATATTCTGCTGCTCAATCATATACTTTGCTATCTCCATCACACTAAAGACCGAATAAATGTGAATGCAGGACACTGTAAATGACCTTTTAGAAATCACAAAGTATGAGAGGGGTAGAAGGAGAGAGGTGATGAACAAACCCCATGGTTTTCAGAAAGAATGTATGAGGGAGGGGGGGATCAACAGAGTAAAATCCAGTGTAACTGATAGAAATTCTTGGCAAATTCTAAATTAGAGAGCTAAAAGATGATCTCAAGGAACCAATGTGGGTTCACTAAGAAAATGTTCTGTCAAATGAACCTGATTGCCTTTTTGGATGGACATACAGATATCAGGAAAATACCACAATTATATTACACACAAATGTCAGTATCAAGAATGAGTTTTGGTAAGTCTTTCTTGTTATGCCTGTTGATAACATAAGCATAATCAGTAGCTAATTGAATAACTATATCCAAAGCAGGTTGATTAACAGATCATTGTAAATAAGCAAAAAGGTATTATCCTTTTATTCATTCAAAAAATGTTTACTGAGCATCTTCTAGGTGCTGAGGATACACTGATGAACAAGACAACATTCTGCTCTCATAAAACAACAACTAAACAAATAAAGATAATTACAGATGTTAAATAAAAATAAAGCATACACATTAGCTAGAGTGAGAAGAGGAATATTTCTTAGGTGTTGACATTTGACCCAAGACCTGACTATTAAAGGGGAAGCAGCCACGAGGGGATCTGATGTAAGAGCATTCTAGACCAAAGGACTAGCAATATATGAAGGCCTGGGACTGGCCATGAGCTTGGCATATTGAAAGAATAAGGCAGATAAAGCCTGCAAGGCCAGGTCAGTGCAGCCTTGAAGACCATAGTAAGTGTAAGGGAATTCACTGGAGCATTTTAATTTGGAGCATGATGTGATCTGATTTATGATTCTAAAAGATCAAAGACTGCCATATGGGGAAGTAGATTACAATGGGGGAAAAGGGGGACTCTTGTTCTTGATTCAGGTCTCACCATCTTTATTGGAAATTTAGATGAAAACTCTGCAAGGATATAAGATTTCATGGCTAAATTTGTACATACAGCTTAGCTAAGGTCTTCTGTGGTAGGTCATGGATTCGCAATGAAATGAGCAGTCTTGAAGTAGCTTCCAAAATTAGCAGATAAAATGTAAAATACTAGAAACACAAAGTTCTGAACTTAGCTTAAAAAAGAAAGTCCCATAGGTTCAGTAAGGGTTGAGAGAGACCTGGTTTAGCTGAGTTTGCAGGGAAAAGGTAAATTTTACTTAACTTTTTGGCCAATTTGAGACAGCATATACTGGTTTTCAAAATCCTAATGGAGTTTTAGGTTGCATGGAAAGACTTAGGTAATGATTCTTAAATTTGAGTAAGTATCAGAATCACTTGAGAAATGAAGCACAGGCACAAACACACAAGTGTGCTAGGTTGCTTTGGCTTGTGTAATGTTCTGATGATAGTTTGTGGTGCCCCAAAACTGCAGCCAGGAGAGTAAGTCCACAATGTCTGTCATACTGGAAACATACAGCACAGATCCAACAGTCATGTCTCAAGGAGATCAGTGGTATTGGAGAAGTAGGTGTCGCGGGTTACAGAGAAGATGTACGGCTTTCAAGAGTGGAGATATTCAAAACCCTTGGAGATTTTTAGATAGGGATGTTCCATGCACAATAAACTGATATTATGATGTCTTAGTGAATCAAATAAATTTGTTGGTACAATTAGTAATATTGCATGGTTGAGGGTCTAAAAATACAAAGACATAGGAATTCAGTGCAAAATAAAAATTTTCAGTGCCCATTGTGGAACCCTGAGGGTAAAGATTTTTTTTTTTTTTAATGTTCTAAAAATCCAGTGAGAGAGATGGACATGGGGGTGATAACAGAGATATCCACAGTCTTATAGGGAATAGTAGAGAGGCACACTCCTTGTTCCATCTGGGAGTTCACAAGAGATTTCCTGGAAGAGATAATGCTTTAGCTGAGTATTAAAGATGAGTCAGACATAATTAGCCTGTGAAGAAGGGTGGGATGAGTGTTCCAGATTGAAGAAATAACTCCCACAGAGGCATGGGGCTGGAAGCAGCAGGCCACATGTAAGGAATTAAAAGGGTATTACAAGAGGAGAAAGGGAAAGGGGCAGTTATTGGGAGAAAACACTGGAGAAGGATGTCAAAGAGGGTCTGAATAAGTAGTTTAGTTCTGTAAAGATGGGGAGATTTTAAAGATTTTAAGTATTTTAGAGATTATTCAGCAGCTATGTAGTCTTAAATGAGTTAAGACAAGAGGCAGAGGGACTACTTACAAGCAAATCAGGATGACTCTAAGAGCTTGGTTTACAGTAATAGTGGTAGGAATGAAAAGAAAGAGATGCATTGGAAAAAACACTTTTCAGGATATGAAATCAGCATAATTTGGTGATAAATTAAATGTGCATGCATGAGGGTGGGTGGAGATGGAGAAGTTAAGGGTAACTAATTCCAGTGACTGGTGTAGTGTGGTGCCCCTAACAGAGCCAAGAAAGAAAACAGAACAGAAAATTTGGGGTGAATTCAGTTTTGGACATGTTGTTTGAGGTGTCTATTCTACATGCAGGTTGAGAGGTCCAGGCTGAAGCTCAGAAGAGAGTATGGGGCTCAGAAGAGGGATATGGATTGGAGGTCATCAACTATAGGTGGTAGTTGAATCCATGAGACTGGAGAAGGTTACTCAGGGGCAGTGGGGAGAGGCCTGGTGAAATTAGTGCACCCACACCTTCCAAATGTATGTCAGATGCCAAGTTAGGGCAAAGTCATGATGGACTCAAGCTGGTTGGGTCTACATAGGGGAGATTGTCATAACATGCTCCCTGCTCAGGGGCTCAAGAAATTGGTTTAGGGAAACAGCAAGTTGCTCAAACACTAAGGAAAATAAATAAAATACCTAGTCCAAAAGACTTGAGCCAGTTATTTCAGGAAATCCCTGAGCTCTATCTCTCAGAGATATAGATTCATGCCTTTATTTACTTTTCATTGGTCCTTGTTTCATTAAATTATAATGAGATAGGTGGGAAGGTACATGCCCTTTCTCAATGGTGAACGATTTGTCATGGACAGAGTCTGACAACTTGCCCATAGACGGTAAACTGAGAAGCCTCTCCAGACCCAGATCATTAGGAAGGACTTTCCAAGTGCCAAGCAGTTGCTGCTTCTGTTGCTTGTTTCAAGCCCTTAGAAAAGTGCAAATTATCCCAAAAGCCACTGGGCAAATGCCATCTTGCCTGCAGAAGTAGCCTAACTCTGGAGAAGCATCACTTAGGAGACATCAAATTCTCTGAGCTTGTCCACACATGACAGCTTGTGAGGGCCCCTAAGGAAATCAAGGTTATTGAAGAAAATATCACTGGTGGGCATGCAGGTCTGTCTTTCTCACCTCCTATGCCTTTTGCTACTAAGCAGATGGTGCTGTGGCACTTGTTAGGAGCCTGGGCCTAATTCAAGAGCCTACATTTGCTTTCACTGAAGCTACTGAATTTGAGGGGACCTGGGGAGAATTAATATACCTCAGTATTCCTCTAACATCTTTTCCCTGTGTGATACATCCATTCTCACCTGCTGTTTTCATATTGTACTCCTTTCATCCCTCTGTCTCATACTGAAAGCCTGCTGTGCTGGAATACTGCCTCTATCATTCTTAACAGGTTGCACACACCATCAGAGTTTGCAAATGGCAATGCCCTGCTAGTGGAAATCTTTTCCTAAGGCCTCCTTCCCAAATGTTCCAGGCCAGCAGGGGTTAACTAGAGTCTTGCCTGTGAGCCTGTCTCTGGGAAGCTGACTTGTTCCTACTTGTCTGGCTTGGAACTTCTGCAGCCTGTTTCAACAACACCTTTTTTAGTTGAGCAAGGTTCATGGAATAACTGTGAGGGTCATTGCTAGGGAGAAAGTCAAAGCAAGAGGAACAATTAGATGATTAAATTGAAAGATGTTCTTTACTAAACAATTCACCACAGTTCCCAAAGATATTTACACTCTGCCTCTTTTCCAAATTCACTTACAGATCCTCTCCTGCCCTTCAAGCAATTATTCTCCTCAATTCAAGTGTCTGGAAGGAGGCTGGATAGAAAGCAAGGCTCGATTCCTGACTAGAGCTGCTGGATTCTTCAACTACTGACCTCACCTCCAAAAGAATCTTAATAGCCCAATTTAAAGACTTGTCATTAGGTAAAAACCCAATTTGGCACCTTTATTTGTGAGGCAGAAATTTTTTGTACCTTGTTGGTCTAGATTTACAGATAGATAGATAGATCGATAGATGGACAGACAGAGTAATGGTAACTTTTGAGTGTCAACTTGGCTGGCTCATGGTGCCCAGATATTTGGTCAAACATTATTCTGGATGTTTCTGTGAAGGTATTTTTTGTATGAGATTAGCCTTTAAATCAGTGGACTTCAAGTAAAGCAGACTGCCCTCCACAATGTGGGAAGTCCTCATCCAATCAGTTGAAGGTCTTAATTGAAGAAAAACTGATGTACCCTGAACAAGCAGCCAGCAGACTGCCTTTGAACTAGAACTGCAACTTTTCCCTGAGTTCCCAGCCTGCTGGCTTACCCCATCAGATTTTGAACTCTCCAAGCTTCCATAATCACATGAGCCAATTCACTAAGATATACCTCTTTTCCTCTTTCTTTGTACACACCCTGCTTTTTGGGTTTCTCTGGAGAACGCTGACTACATAGATAGATAGACAGATACACACATACATACATACACAGATAGATAGACGACAGTTAATACACTTTATAAGTACTGCCATAACACGATTCCCCCAGATAGAGAGATAGATAGCAGGACACATGGGTGGAGGGATGGGATGGAAGGTTTTGGGATAAGTTATCTTTTGAGTGTAGACTCAAGGAAAGCCCTGCTTCCTCCCTGTAGATGAAGCTAGGGTTCAATGGGAATAAACATTTGTTTTATGGTTTAAACGATTCATTGTTTTCCCTTCAGTTCTTGTAAGAACACACTGCGTACCTCAGATAAGCCATTCCAGCCCAGCACTGCAGGAGTCCCTGAATGAGGAATATGAACCAAACCCCGTTCAAAAGAAATTGTCTCCCTGCCTTTCTGGGACACAATAGCCTGACTTTAACCACTCGCCTTTTTTGGCCTCCATTTATCTGTTTGAGTAATTATTATTCATCTGCTGGGCCTGTCACAGAATTCCAGCTGTAAATAGCGCTCATCATCACCCCCATCACCACAGCTGGTAATGAAGAGAAATGTGTCGGCTAATGAGGAGAGCGGCCACCATTACAGCAATGAAGAAAAGTGGACAGAAACGCCGCAGGAATGGCACCTCCACTATTTCCTGGTGTAATTGGCATGAGGTAATTGCTTTTTTATCCTCCCTGGCTTCACCTCTGCAAACTACTTCCAAATTCCTTACATTCATCACAAAATAGACAATTGAAAGTAGTGTAATAAATTAAAAAGGCAAAGGAGCTCAGCTTTGTGGTACCAGTCTTAAAAGAAGGAAATAAGAACATTTACAGGATTAATAAAAAGGATAATAGGAGGAGGGTGGGGGGGATCATTCCTTTGTTGTTATTTTTGTCATTAGAGACCAAGCCTTCTTTCAACCACATACAAAGACAGGCTCCAACAGGAATAACTCTGAATGTGTTCTAAACACATATGCTGCGGCCACTACTGCCACTTAAAAGGTTCCCGCTCACATGCAGTAAAATGAAACATGAGGCAGGCCTACTTTCATTCTTCCTGCTGATAAACCCAGGCCTAAGAGCAGCATAGAAATTAGGTCTGCATTTTTCTGGTATCTCATGTACCAAAATGAACCTTGTTAGGGCAACGTGTGTAAGGCATGACAATTTCCTGGTTTGCCCATTTTCAGTGCTTTGCTCTGGTTGGGGCTACTCTGGGTACAGTCCTTGGAAAGATTCTTAAGCTCAGGATTTTACAAAACCGTTAAGAGAATTAAGAACAATGACCAAGCCCCATGAAAAGAATCACGTTCAATTAGTAAAGTTAACTTAGGTATTTTTTATTCTTTTAGGAATACATCTACAAATTCTTTGATATTCCTCTCTTTCCCTTAAGTGTGAATATAGTGAGTGTGGGCTCGATATAGTGACTTGCTTCCAGGGACTAGATTACAGCAGAAGTGATGGTGTGTCACTTCCATATTAGGTTATAAAAAGATGCAGCAAAGGTGAAAACAACCCAAATGTTCCTTCACACGTGAATGGATAAACAAGATGTGTATATACATGCAGTGGAATATTATTCAGCCATAAAGAGGAATGAAATTCTGATACATGCTACAACATGAACGAATCTTGAAAACATTGTGCTAAGTGAATAAGCCAGACACAAAGGGACAAATATTATATGATTCCACTTAGATGAGGTACCTAGGATAGGCAAATTCATAAAGCAGAAAGTAGAACTGAGATGACCAGAGGTTGGGAGTTAGGCGGATGAAGAACGATTGTTTAATGGGTATATGGGGCTTCTGTTTGGGACAACGAAAAGGTCTGGAAATGGATAGTGGTGATGGCTGCACAACAACTGAATGTACTTAATGTCACTGAATTATATACTTAAAAATGGTTAAAATGATTAAAACCTATGTTATATATTTTTTACCAAAATATAAAGGACCCCCCAAAAGACTGCATCTTCTGTGTTGAGTGTTCTGCCTCTCTCTCTTTCTGTCTCTTGGACCACTCACTCTGGGAGAAGCCAGCTACTATGTCTTGAGGATACCAAGGCAGTGCTATGGAGATGCCCACATGGCAAACAACTAAAATTTCTGGACAACGCTAGCGAGAAATTGGCGACTCCAGTGAGCAAGCCTTCTTGGAAACGTCCTCCAGGCCCATCCAAGTCTACAGATGATGCAGCCCTAGCTGATATCTTGACCATAACCTCAAAGGAGACCCTGAGCTAGAACCACCTAGCTAAGTCACTCTGGGATTTCTGACTCTCAGAAACTGTCAGATAATAAATGGTGGTTGTTTTAAGCCACAAAATCTTGGGGTAATTTGTTACACAGCAATAGATATTGAATACAGTATAACTATATATGCACAAATTTACAACAATATTGAATGAGATAAATTCACAATAATATTAGATGATAATAATCATCTAAAACAAGCTTCTGCTTCTTTCTACAAAGCAATTGGGGGCATGCTAGCTACTGAGGTTAAGAAAAATGTCTATGTCCTGATGCCATTCCTTCTCAGGTTCCATATGGTTCCCTCTCCCACATTTGTCTGTGTGGGAATGGGTATTTTTATATCAACTGCATTCTTGGCCTCTGTCTGCAGTAATTCAAAATGCATAGTTCAAGTGCAGAATCTGTATTTCAACTCTAAATCTAGCACTCCAGATACTACTTGGTTACTGCAAAGACACACACTAACTGGGAACTCCACAAACTAACCCCCACTATCTGTTTTCTTCTCTCTCTCACTCTTCTTAAATTCTATCTTTATTCCAGTGATGATGAAAGCAATTTTTATATAGCTCTGGAGTTCGTAATTACAATAGCTATTACCAGAAAAGGTCTTCGCCACTCACCAACGTCTCTTATAGACTGGATGTGGGCCGTCTACAAGCAGCATATAGGAGGTAAGACCTGGGAAACTGGTTGACCCAGGAATAGTGTTGCCTATCTGACCTTTTGAGGACTTACTCTTTTATTGGGGAATGACCCAAGAAAAAGCAAAAAAACCAAGCAGAGGTGGCAGGTCACGAGGCAAACAGGAGAAGGATAGGAGGAGACTTCAACAGAGGATCAGTATGGAATAAAGTTAACAAAGATGGAATAGGAAACATGTTATACCATAAAGTCAGGCATCTAAACCATTAATCCATAAACTCTGACTATGTGACAGGGCATTACTTTGATTGAGTTTGGGCCAGATTCTTAAAGGAGTCAAATTAGGCTAGGAATCAGAAGGACTGATCTCATAAAGATTCCATTCTCTTTCTCTCCCTTGCAAACACCACGTGTACATAAGTCATTACATGTTGGCATCATAGGTTCCTTTAAATATTTGTAAAGTAGCATAAAGTAGGAGGCAGAAGATAAGGGCCCTAGGCACTCTTAGAAGATAACCAGATAACTTCAGATATGGCTTTAGTCTCTCCAGGCCTCTGTGTCATCTGTAAAATGAGGTCATTCTACCCAAGACGTTTGGACTGGACCAAATGATCTACTGAAATTCCTTCTAACTCTAAAATCTGCAATTCTATGGGTTAAATTCTGATGCCCATACACTCCTCCATAAGGTATTCCTAGGGAATCATCCTAGCATGGCTACCTGGACAATTCAAACAGTTTCTCCATCTCCATATTACACATCCTCCAACTCAGAACAGAAGCACAGTTTGTACCCTCAACTCAACATCTCAGTTTTTACCCTGAAAACTCAAGAAATACGAACGGTTTAAGAGTAAACAGTGGGGATTGTGAGCACCTATAGTCAGAGATTTATTTCCAGGGAAGTTTTTACCTTAGATGAAAGATGGCACTCCAAGGGGTGAAAACCTGGCTGAAGGTCCATTCGATCAATATGGTAAGCCTGGAACTCAACCTAGGGCAACAAGAGAATGAAATTTGAAACTCAGTTCGGGATATATACAAAGATGGTGCAAAACTACGAAGAAATTCCAGAGGCCAAACTATGTCAACTTCACTCTAAACCTGGTGGGATATGAGTTTAGCTGGTGCTCGGAACATGTTCTGGGGAAGTGAAACAGCAAGTGATTGATTTTTTCTTTTTTTTTTTTTTGAGTTTTACCATTTCTCGTCAGGTGGAAGAATCCTTGTACCTGAGTTCTCAACCAGTCAATGAAAATCTGCTGGTAAATCTCAAAGCCTGATCTCATAGAGCAGAAGTCAGTGGCCTGGGGGTTGATAGCCTCCCCAGGGAAGAATGAAACATCTGCTGGAAACTCCCCATCTCCATCCCTTGACCTTAAAGCTCTAGAGAAAAGGAAAAGCAGCTTCTCTTGACAAAAAGATTGGGAATCCCTGTTGCCATGTCTTACTGTTTCTTTAAGGCTACCATGGAAATGAAAGATGTTCTCAAGCAAAGATAGGTCAAATCTATTAACAGAGCGGGCGAGGCATCTCCCTCCTGAAAACTGTGGAATAACAGAAAAGAACCTTTTCTGACAAAATGAGTATTTTTGTTTGTTTGATTTTGTTTCACATTTATTTATTGAACAGTAGGGAGAAATAATTTGAATATGAAAATAGCTAGTTATTAGAAGAGGGAATAATTTCAAACATGGAGCCCCCGGTAGTTTATACACCATGTAAACTTGCTGCTCCATCCCTCAGCCTTTCCCATCTCCCTTCAGCAATCCTGTTTCCATTCTCTCAGCTCCCAGAGAATCACCAAGAAGCTGAGTTCCAGTAGCACTAGCCTAATACACATTTGATTCTTTTCTCCAGCCCCCAAATGGACCATCTTCCCAGAACTCTTCCCATCATTAGAGGGGAGAAGACGAGTTGAGCAAGTCTTTCTCCAAACTATAGCCACATTTTTACATTAATCTGACACCTGTCATCTGCTTTATTTCCAGGAAGTTCTTCTTAGCAGGAAGGTGGCACTCCAAGGGATTAAAACTTGGCTGAATGTCTATGAGAATTCATTAGATAATATCCAAAAAGCCCTCCAGAGGGCCTTGCTAAATACAACAAAAGATGGTGCAGTGATTTCCTAAACCCAAGATTTCAGGTTTACTTTTGATGTTCCCTGGATACTAGCAGTGTTTGGCTATATAGAGGAAGGAGAAATATTAACCAATTTTTATTCCAGCTGACCTTTTACAGAGACAGGAAGTAATTTTGCAAGAATTCTCCATTTCAGTCTAGGACAGTAACAGCTGGGCAGGGATTTTGCCCAACACTTTGTGAGGTTTACACTCAACTGCCTTTGTCAGATTGGCATTTTATATTAAAACAATAGAGCACTGTTATTAAGACACCATACTGCTACAACTTTAGGAAGATGCTAAACCAAGAAACTTTCTCTGGACCACTAGAGTCTCCATGACTGTAAAGGTCTGGTGTGTTTCAAAAAATCCACTTCATCCCAGGAGGTTATAGTAGGATGATCAGGAATCAGACTGTCCATATTTGAAGATTTACCCTACCATTTGCTTACAAATGCTGTGATCTTCAGGAATTCCCTAGCTGTCCAGTGGTTAGGACTTGGCACTTTCCCTGCCCAGGCCCCGGGTTCAATCCCTGGTCAGGGAATTAACATCCCACAAGCCACGTAATGCAGCCAAAAATAAATAAAATAAAATAAAAATAAATAAATAAAACAAATGATGTGATTTTGGAGACAGCAGGTCACAGGGGTTAAGAATATAGGCTTTGGAGCCAGACTGCTTGGGTTGGAACCTTAATTCCACCATTTACTTGCTGGATGATCTTAAGGAAGTTCTTCAAACCTCTGGGCCTCAGTGTCATCATTTGTGAAATGGGGCTGTTAATGGCATCTCCAAATGTTGGGGGAAGAATGAAATAAGTTGATGCATGTAGATGCTTCAAGCAATGTCTGGCAAACAGTATCAATAAATGTTAGCTATCATGATTGCTATTATTCTTTCCAAATTTTCAGCATTTCATCCAATGCTGGGCAAAATCAACAAAGAAAGGAAGCTAACCAAGGAGAACTCTGGGGAAAATGTTGAATTTGGCAAAACTGGGAATCAGGCAGAACTTACTCTTTGGCACTCTCTCCATTTTTCTCTCTCCTGTTAATGTCCAGGCTCCTTATATAACACTGTACCCAAGCTCTAGATTTTTTTTTCTGCTCTCCTCCATACCCACCCTTCACCAATCAACTTTTACCCACACTAGCTCTATTCCTTTAGGGCTTCGCTCTGAACTAGGTGATAATATAAAAAGTAAAAATTCAGGGCTTCCCTGGTGGCGCAGTGGGTGAGAGTCCGCCTGCCGATGCAGGGGACACGGGTTCGTGCCCCGGTCCGGGAAGATCCCGCATGCCGCGGAGCGGCTGGGCCCGTGAGCCGTAGCCGCTGGGCCTGCGCGTCCGGAGCCTGTGCTCTGCAACGGGAGAGGCCACAGCAGTGAGAGGCCCGCGTACCGTAAAAAAAAAAGTAAAAGATCAACTCTGGTTTAAGATAGTAATGAATGCTGGTAAGTTAATGTTATGCTTTCTGGATGTCACATTTGCATTTTACAAAATGAAGATTGCCTTATTACCAGGAAGAGTGACCAAAACTGAGAACTTCAGTTAACGTGCGAGGCAGGTAAGGGTAATAATTCTGGGCAGGTTGACCATTGGTTTTCTTTGACTCACAGATAAGCTGCTACTTCCATAACCCATAGAGCTTGTCCTAAAGTTAACTGTTTAATATAAAGCATCATAGACAGACTCCTAGGCGAAAGCAGAACACACTGTGTTTAAACACAGCGTTATTAGGTTGACAGGCATGGCATGGAGGCTGCAGTGTTACTGGTCCCACAGCTCCCAGGGCTGCTGTCAGCAAGGCATGACAAACTGGACCAGCCAAAATTTTCAGTCACGTCTGATTTTCCTGAAGATGCAGATACACCTGCTGAAGATGTTCCAGACAGAGAAAAGCCGAGATTGCAGAACAGAGTGAGCCGATGGAGGAAAATGGCAAAAGCCCAGCGTTGGCTTCTATCACCCATTATTATAGCCCTGGGATAGGCAGCATTCTGAATTCAACAAGGGGGCCAAGGGTAAGGGGATTTGAGTTCTAGATCCATCTCTGCCATTAACTGATTGTGTCTTTAAGCAAGTTGAGTCACTTTATTTTGGAGGGTCGTATTTGCAAAACTAGGGGAGAGAGAGGCTAAGTAGCAGTATCCCTTCGTTCTTCCGAGTCAGAGGCCCCAGGGGGTTCCGGGGAACCCCTACAGCCCTGCAGAGCAACTTAAATGCCTCTACAGACAGGCAGTGGAATGCAACAGGGTTTCCTGATTAAAAAAAAAAAAATAACCGTAAGGAACTTAAGATGCTGAGAAGATTAATCTGGGGGAAAGGAAAGTAATATAGAATAAGGCAGAGGGTAGCAAGATTGGACGGGATCACCAGCTAGATGGTAAAATGACTAGAATAGTAAAAAATACAGTCAAATAAGATAGGGTAGGCAAATGAATCTCAGCACTGGCTGCACCCTAAGGAGCTTTTAACAAATTCAGATGCCCAGGCTCTAACCCTGAGTAGTTATATGGAACTTTCTGGGTCTAGGGTCTAAGCTTCAGTATAAGGTAAAAAGCTCCCTGTGTAATCCTCATGTTCAGTCAGTGGTAAAAACCACCAAGGGTAGACTATGCTGGTTTTTAAGAACCAAAAGGAAGAGTTGTATGTAAGAGACTTCTGAAGGTGACCTGAGAGGATTGACAACTGATTAGATGGAGAGATAAACATCTGGAAAGACCCCCAAACAACTTAGATCTCAAACAAGGGTGCTTAAGAGAAGGAAGAGGTCATGGTACCTTGGTAAAGTGGAAACGGTTTGGGAGGGAACATGAGTTTGAGCTGAAGTGGATAGCAGGATATCTGAGTGATTCCATCTTCCTACAATATTCAAAGTAATGAGCAGCACCGTATCTTTTCTGACAAGAAAATTTAACTTCGAATTGACTACTCTAGCTATTATCAAAAGCCCGGCTGAAACAAGGTGGCAGTACAAGAGTGATGCACTAAGAGAAGGGTACCTTATATTTCTTCAGCATTTGTTTGTCTTTTATTTTTTTTGGCTTAACTTCTTTGGGAGGGATATAAGTACTTTGCATGTTTACAAAAGCTGTGAACCTAATTCCCAGAAAAAAAAAATACCATTAGAAAAATACATGGAGCCCAGTTTAAGAATCTCTTTTTTAGATAGGGACTAAAGGGCTCACTCAGCCAAACAAAGTTTTTGGTTTTGTTGTTATTACTATTATAGTTGTTATTTTAAGATGAAGAACTACAGACCGAGGAGAAATATAAGCAGAGAAAAAGAAATAATAAGGAAAGAGATGTGTTTTAGACAGATTTTTCCTAACAATGAGGTCACTGCCAAGTGTCCAGAGAAAGCATTATTTTTCCTAAATGCTTTGGAGCATTTCATGTCTTCTCCCTGTTCTTTGTTCTTTGATTAAAGCACCTGTCCTTAGCTTTGTCGTTAAAACATCCTGGCAACCACAAGAAAACATGTCAGCTTGTGATTACTATCTGCATTTTTAATAATGCCTAGCATTTCCTACAAATAGGATTTCAGCATCTAGAACTCTGGATTTGGAAAATGAAACAGCTTTTGTTAGTTCTAATAGAAAAAGGCAGCTTGATTTCCAATGCTCCGTTTTAATCTGGGTTTTACCAGCCGGTGATTTTATTGAAAGTGAAATGCATATTCGTGTTTAGCTTTAGCATCTCAACTCTAAAATGGAAAAATCACAGCTTCAGTAACAGAATTGAGAATGAGGTCCTGGCATCTTTCTTAAAAGGAATTTGGATAAGGCTTCTCAGTACATACTCACAAATTACTTACACTGTATGTCTAAACACACACAAACAGGTTTAGAAAACCTGGTTGAACTGAAATGAAATAATTAGGTATGAAAAAAATAACCTGGGCTTCTTTGCCAGATTCTTATCAACATGGACCATACTTGCTCTAAGGCAATAAAGGAGGTGGGGGTCAAGGTCATGACCAGGAAGGAATTCATGTGCCCAAACTCTCTTCATCTTCATGAAAAAGTTTTGCACTTTCCCGGGCTACTTAGAGAGGGGTCCATAAGGCACTGCTCTGGGTTCCCTTCATGACTTAAAGGGAAATGTTCATAGTGTCGGGAGCCCTTGATGACCTGCAAATGAAAAAGGAGGATGTCCTCAAATTCCTTGCAGCAGGAACCCACTTAGGTGTCACCAACCTTGACTACCAAATGGAACAGTACATCTGTGAAAGGAAAAATGATGGTATCACCTCATACACCTACAGAGAACCTGGGAGAAGTCTCCCCTGGCGGCTGGCGCTGTTGTTGCCATTGGTAACCAGGCTGACTTCAGTGTCATATCCTCCAGGGATACTGGCCAGTGAGCTGTGCCGAAGTTTGCTGCTGCCACTTCTACTGCTGGCCGCCTCTCTTCTGGGAACTTCCCTAACTCTATCCAGGCCACCTTCCTGGAGCCGCGACTTCCGGCGGTTACTGATCCAGGTCTGATCTCAGAGCCGTCTTATGTTAACCCGCCTGCCGTCACTGTGTCACAGTGACTCTTCTCTGCGCTGTGTGGACATCGCCATCCCCAGCAACAACAGGGGAGCTCCCGCAGTGGGTCTGCGGTGGTGGATGTGGGCCGGGGGTTGAGGATGGGGTTGGCGTCCTGCGCATGTGTGGCACCAGCTGCCGTGAGCATCTGGGTGAGGTCATCCTGCTGTCTACTCTGCAGAGATGCTGAAGATGTTGAAAAGCTAGCATGGACTACTGTTGGAAAGGCTGTGATCCAGGAGGAAGTTCTGACTTCAGCAGTGAAAGGGAATTAATTTCAAAAGTTTCCCCTCTCCTTGATGCCTAAAATTACGTGGTTCACAACAAAGACTCACATGAGTCTACTTCATTTGAAGTAGGGCAGAAATGGCTTAGAAATATTAGCCTCTTGCTAATATTGTGCACATGGTAGTGGATAAGCTGGAGTCTTGGTTCAGTCTATACTGCTGATGGCCCCTCAGAACCCCATCCCAGCTGAATCCTTCCTAGGAAGGCGATATAGAAAGGAGACAAAGGCAGGGGTCTTGGCATCCAGTAGAAGTGGGTTTAAATCCCAGCAACACCAATAACTGGCTGAACAGACTTTGAAAAGTCACTTAATTTTCCTGAACCCTGCTTTCTTTGATTGTAAAATGGAGCTAATAATATTCAACTAACGGATTAAATGGAATGGAAATGCAAGGCCTAGCCAAGGTCTTCAATACACTGTAGTTCCCCTTTTTTGTGCTCCCTCCCTTCCCCCTTCATTCCTTCTTGAATCACAGCCAAGAGTTGCCATGCCTTTTCCTGGTCAAGTAGTGAGAATTCTGTTTGTCTTGTACGAACTCAAGGTAAAGAGTACCCTTACTTCAAAGGAGGCTGGAAATTCACAGTCACTGGAAGATTAAGTTTTGGACATTTCATTTGTTCTCTTTTTCTCTTTTACTTTTTTCTCCCTTTTACAACACAGGCACTGTTCCCTTGGCATTTGCAAATTTACTTTTTCACTTCTACAGGTGTAGGTGGATTGATTCAAGAAGAGAAACGGTGGCACGAAAGAGAAGTTTTTTTTTCCAAATACAGAATTCATTTCAAAAAGGGGAGTGTTTTTCATGATTAGCTAATTGAATGCTTGCTGAGAGCCAGGCACTACTCTACATATCAATCCACTTAATCCTCACAACACCAGGAAGTGAGTACTTGCATTAGTAGACAAGCAAACTGAGGCACAGAGAGATTAAGTAAATCATGCAAGGTCACACAACTAATAATTGGGAAGACTAAATTTGAACCCAGGTAAACCCACTTTCAGAATACATGCTCTTTACCACTTCTGCAGCTTACTCACCTCCTTTCCCCAGCAGCTCAATATACAGAAAACGGAGGGAAGATGGATGTGGAAAACACAGGTTAGAAGAAAATGAATCATGAAGGACATTTGAAATAGGTATTGAGCTTATGTAATTGAAATTTGATGCTGTTTTCAAATATTCATAATAGAAACTCTAATGTTTTAATAAAAGGGCAGGTAACTCAGTCTGATCAGCTTTGATGAAGCAATGATGTCAGAAAGCCAACGGAGACTCCTGAGAAAGTGTTTGGTGCTTGCTTTATTTCCCTGTGCTAATATTCCTTGACTGAAAACAATCTCAAGGTTTCCAAGGGTGACCAGACTATACAGCCTGCTTTCTTTGAAGGAAGAAACATTTCCATTTTGAGAAGATGAAATGGACATTTTCTTGGATACGTATTTGATGATGTTTCTTTACTGGGAACACCTCCATTTCTTCTTCCTGAATCAGACTTCTAGAATTTTTTTTTTTTTTTTCTTTTCACCTAGAAGAGACCACTGATACCATTTACTTCCTCTCCTTTCTATGGTAATGAAGAAGGGGAGGTCAAATAAATTCAGTTCTCTCACAGATCTAGAAGCCAATCTAGGATTGGGATTCAGTTCTGACTCCTCATCCAGCTCTGCCACTCAACCACATGTGTTTCTTTCTCTCACACACAGGCTCTTTTTGGCCACCAGTAAACACACTGACCTTTGAAATATGGAAAGAAAAGCGCTTTGAAATAAAACTGGCACAAACAGCGGTTAGACGGCCGTCATCTGGAGGCCGAAACAAAGAGGGGCATAGTTTTCAAGCTGTCTTCGTAATTACGTGAAGCAGTTATCACTCATGCCCCAGTCTGAGCATTACCCCCCAAACAAACAGCCGAGGTTTGAGAAAGCACATAGGCCACTTTGTTGCTCTAGCATCCTGGGGGGTGGGAAGCCCCTCAGCTAAAAATCACATGTGGCTGGGCCTGTTTTCCAGAGCTCCAGGCTCTTTCCTTACTTCCTTCCCCATTAAAACCCTCTGCTCTTCTTGGCAAAAGCCTTCAGGTGAGGTAAGTGCCAATTAACAACACAGAGCTTGATGTATTTCAAGTTTATGACTTAGAGCTGCATTCTCATGAAATATATTCTTCTTCTCTGGCCCAGAAGCCTCGATGTGCAGAGAGCAAAGATTCTACGTGTGGTTGAAATTTGGTTCATTTTTGCTACGGCCCTAAAAGTGATTTCTCTTACTGGGGTTTGCTCAACTTAGAAAGCCAGGCAAACAAACCCCAGTAAAGGGCAAAACCGATTCTGAAAACTTTAGCTGCAAAGATAACTGGAGCAGAAGGCTCAGCAAATTTGGGTTTTGCAAAAAGTGGTCTTAAATGTCTCATGAAATCTTAAATATGGCCAGACTTCAGAATAAGTAGGAGAGATGGAAATATCTAATACCGATATCTACAGACTAATATCTAATATCTACAGACTTTTCCAGCTTTCAAATCTGATATGAAATTTTTATATCCTAGGAATGATTTTAGTTTTTCCAATCATTTGAGTGTTACCACGTCAGTTTATGAAAAATACTTTGGTGAGTTGTTCCTAGGCCACAGAGATCTGAGATCTGACCAATTAAATGATCTGATATGACATCTCAGAGCCCTTTAAGACCAAGAGGTTTGGCAATAGGAACATAAATGGGTTAAAATATATTTCAAAATAATTCCTCTAATTATTAGCTGTACTCAGTTGCTTAATATTTTCAGTGCCTACTGAATTTAGCAAAGGGAATGACAGATACATATTAAAATGCATGCAAATACTACACACAAGCCACATTTTAATATATTGTTTTGCATCCATAATTTTAGTCTTGTGACTTGTATTTTCGTTTGCTTGGGAATAAAGACTTTCTTCTTTCTCCACTTGGGAAACAAGGCAAGACTTGTTTCTGTCAGCATCCTAATAGTATTCCTGAAAAGGCGGCAAACTTAATGGTTCAGGAACTGCTCTCCACCACCTGCTTTCAGGCCCCTTAAATAGGGGCTGCATTTACAATGCATTGAAAAGGTGAAAATATGCACTCAATCAGTTGCTTTGTCACATAGTGGCAGGCGATCATATTTTTTTGTTGTTGTGTTAAAACTGAACAGGCTGGTTTTTTAAAAATTTAAGCTGTTTAAATGTACAATCTCTTTTCAAATAGAGGGTGTGGCAGACTGCCTGCTATACATTTGCCAAATCCCATTTCCTTTTAATCCAGGGTCACAGATAGAACACATTTCCCAGCCTCCTCTGCAATTAGGTGATTTCTGGCTGGAGGAATGTGGGCCAAAGTAATGTACACAATGTGCGAGTCTGGTCACTAAGATCTGCTGGGCAGCCCTAGTGCCTTTTCCTTACTCTTGACCTCCTGGCAAGATGCAGAGGATCAGGTGGAAAACTCCAAGGGCACAAGGAGGAGTCTCAGGATGGAAGGAGACGGGGGTCCTAAAACGAAACTGTGTGGAGCAGACTCTCTGCCCCCATCCATCTCCCCCGACCAACAACTCACAATAGACTATGACTCATGTTCACTGTGTGGTAGCCGCCCTCCAATGGTCACATCTCCTGGTATTCGTACCCTTGTGCATTCATCTCCAATAGCATATGGCAGAAGTGATGGTATGCCACTTCTGAGATTAGGTTATAAAAGCCTGTAACCTCTGCCTCTGCCGTTGGTGGTCTTTCGCTCATTCTCATCCTCTCTTTCTCATTACTTTTTGGGGATGCCAGCTGCCATGCCTGTGGAGACACCCACATGGTAAGGAATGGAGATCTCCTTCCAACAGCCATCAAGGAGTTGAGGCCTGACAATAATCAGGGGAGTGAGGTGGGAAAAGAATTCTAATCCCAGCTGGTCCTTCAAACGACTGCAACTCCAGCAGATAGTTCGAATACAACATTGTGAGAGACACTGGGCTAGAGTCACCCAGCGAAGCTGCTCCTGGATTCTCGAATCTTAGAAACTGTGTGAGAAAATTCCTTTTTTTTTTTTTTTTAAATTGAAGTATACTCGACGTGTTTGTTGTTTTAAACTGTTAAGTTTTGGAGTCATTTGCTGCCATGCAATAGATAACTAATACAATGTGAATAAGAAATCAGCTTTCATTGAGCCACTGAGACACTGGGACTGTTTGTTATGGTAGCTAAACACTGACTAATCAGCAGGGCACTGCGCGCAGTGACTATGTACATACACTGAACAGCACTACAAGGGTTCTAAGGGTAAAGGCCTTGTTTTATTCTCCTTTGAGATCTCACTGCCTAACACAGTGCCTAGACAAGAGGAGGCATTGAACAAGTGACAAATAATGAATGTGGCTTTCAGTAAGATGCACAGTGTGGTCCTGTGTATGGAAGGTACAAAGTCAACACCTTTAGAACAGCTGCCACTTTAAGCCTAGATGGGATCAACTGCACTTTATTTCGGGTCAGAAAAATTCTGGGATTGTATTGCTACCAAATACGTAGATTGTAGTTGGTCAAACATTCATGTAAAGAAGAGAACTCAGTCATCTAGTGATGTTTGTGTTTCCAGATTATCACACTTACTTTTGTAGGGACCAGGTATTCTAATAGGTATATGTGTTAATTTATTTAATCCTTATAAAAACTTGATAAAGAGTGTGCTGTTGCTCTTCTGAGTTTACTAACGAGGAAATAAACTCAGGAAAGTTAAGCACCTCGTCCCCGATCTCAGTGCAATTCCATGGCAGAGCCTGGGCTTGATCTCTGGACTTGCAAATGCCAAGGATCATGAAGTTACCCGTTATACTAGGCTGTTCCCTAAATTGAATTCTCAAAGAAACAGGACAGAACTCCAAAGTCGAAGAAAGGGCTGCTAAATCGATGGAGTGGATTAAGAGATATCCTGTGAGGACAGAACAGAATAGTCAAGACTTAGGCCTTGAGAGATTCCCATTAAGAGGGGCTAAGATCAAAGTTTATAAAATCCTGAAGGACATGGAGTGATTCCCCCAAACTGATACACACCCCAGGGATGGGGCCTCACCTGAAGCTTGTCAGAGATGGTTTAGGAGAACTGAAATGCATGCCGCTTGTAGATGATTAGATGCGTCCCCTCTGCCTCCATGTCAGCTGCACAGAGACTAAGCTCACCGCCCCAGAAGCCACCATGTAGAGAGAATATCCAGACCACAGGGCAATCAGCTCCATTGGAGCAGCCAAGAGGGGGAGGCTTGGCTTCCCTTTAATTGACAAAAACCTTCATAACCAGTTCCTTCCAAGGCTTGCAAATCAGCACTAGCCTCAAAGAAAGCAGGTATGGGCCAAAGAAGCACAGGGAATGGATAGGCATCTCTGTGTCTGCCTCTCCTGCTGGTCCTGTTTCTGCTTGTTTTTCATGGCAACTTGTGTGTGGTGAGGACTTTGGGTATGTATTTGCTTCAGACAGCAAGTTCTCTTAGCCCAGCCTTGTGGGAAGAAGTGGAAGTCGCTATTTACGGGGAACACTGCCAATGGGCTAATGAGAAATTTTCATGACTTTTGGATGTTTGTAGAACTAAAGGCTTTTGAAACCTGAATCCAAGGCTGACCTAGAGTCTTGAAAACCTGGATAATGACCTCTGGGAAGAAGCTGTGGCTGACAAAGAAAAACCTTACTTGTTCTGACGTTTACGAAGTTTGGTTGCCAAAATACGCTCCTCTCAATCTTAGATAGTGAGACATATTTTTAATCTGTAACAGTTGGTGCTAGGGCAGAGTTTGAAATTTATCTTTCACTTCATGGGGCAATGGGTTTTCTAAAGAAATGAATGATGCATTCACCTTTAGCAAGGAGAATATTAAAGTTGTGCAAAATAATATACCATTTAAAAAAATGTGGGAGGACTGTTTACATAAAAAGGAACTGACATGTCTGTTACGAATCACTCTAAATAATTTATTTAAGGAGGCCCTCAAAGACGTAATTGTAACAGGAACTAAGTTTAAATTCTTACACTTGAAAATAAGACTGAAGGCTTTATAATGGTCCATAGTTCAGAATATTCATATATTTATGCTAGTAATTGTTTTCTCCTATTCTGAATTAACAAAGTCTCGCTAGAGAAATAAAATACCTACATTTATGCATCTCATACTCCTTTGCAGCTGTGGCTCACAAAATCAATTACTTGGCATTAATTCAAACTTGTAGGTTTTTCCATTAGGAAAAAAGATAATTAAAAAAAAACAACAACAGCCAATGACTGTCATTGTATAAATAAATTCAGGGTCCACTAACAAATGGATCACTAATGTGCAAAAGGCTTTGTTCAAGGCCACCCGCAAAGTGAAGGGGCAGCATTGAGGAGATTCTGGGGGTCCTCCTACACTCACCCCATATGTCACATGTGTTCCATCTGCATCTTTTTCCTTTATTCCTAAGCAAGTAGAAATTTGGAGTTGGAAGAAGGTGTGAGGAAGATACAACACATAGAGGAAGCCAGTGAATGGAAAGAAAGGTGAGAGCAGGTGCAGGCATAGTACCTGCCTAATGCTAACGGCGGAGCTCCCAAGGGAAGGTTCTGGCAGCCTGCTCCTCTGTGATTCCCGCTCTTCCTGTGGCTGGTGGGTCAGCTTTCTTACATATATATCTTTACAGCCAAAGAATGCTTTGCATGTATATCCTGACAACAACCCTATTATTTTTACACTTAATGACACTCATGGAGAACCTCCTAAGTGCTCCTTGTGTCCCACATTGTTTCTCATCCAACACCACACTGCCCCCTGACTACTCCGTCTGATATGCAAATTTGATCACATTATTTCTCTGCTACAAAATGGTTTCTCGCTAACGGTTTCTCAATCCGACATTGGCTTTCAAGATCTTCCATGACCTGCCTCCAGACTACTTCCCAGCACCGTATTCCCTCACTGACCCTCCCAGCTCTATGCTCACAGGGCACCTAAACAGGTCTACCCTCTCCACTCTGGTGTCCTTTTCCCGCTCTCCTCGTTGCCTGGAATTCTCTCCCACTCCCAGCTGTTCCCACCTGTGGCACTGTCTGACTGGCTTCCCTGGTGGCGCAGTGGTTGAGAATCCACCTGCCAATGCAGGGGACACGAGTTCAAGCCCTGGTCCGGGAAGATCCCACATGCCACGGAGCAACTAAGCCCGTGCGCCACAGCTACTGAGCCTGGGCTCTAGAGCCCGCGAGTCACAACTATTGAGCCCACATGCCACAGATACTGAGGCCCATGCACCTAGAGTCCGTGCTGCGCAACAAGAGAAGTCACCGCAATGAGAAGCCCACGCACTGCAACGAAGAGTAGCCCACGCTTGCTGCAACTAGAGAAAGCCCGCACACAGCAGCAAAGACCCAACACAGCCAAAAATAAATAAATTAAAAAAAAAAAGAGCTAGTGAAGTCTTAAAGCCTGTTTAAAAAAAAAAAAAAAATGACCCTCCATCATCCCTCAAGATCTAGAACTTCATCTTGGAAGCCTCCTCTGGCCTCCGGAATAGGACTGTGCTCTCTCACCTTTGAGCCTCCACTGTGACAGGTGCAGAATTTATTATGCTATTTTCACAGTGGTTTGTTTACATCACTTCTACATGTATCAATATTTCTCAAAGTGTGGTCCAAAGAACAAGTGCCTCAAAAACATCTGCCTCTGAGAAGTGCAGATGCCTCATATTCCCATGTGAAATAGGCCTTCCTGGGGCTTCTTAGGTGACTAAAGCTGAGAACCACTGGACTGGACTTTAAACTCCTCAAGGGTGGGCATAACCTATTAGGACATGGTTGGTAATGAATGAATAAAAATAGTTAATTGCTTTTCAGCCATGGGTTGAGCATCTGTAGCTCCTACTATGTGTAATGTTTACAAGTGCAGCTCAGAGTACAGTTAGTCTTGTTTACCATTGCACCCATCCCAGACCCTAGCCCAGCGCCGTGGGGCATGATAGGCACTAAATAAATACTTTTTCACAGATGGCAAGAAACTGTGGCCTGCAGAAGCTCTGAGTGCTGTACAGCAGGGCAGAGGTGCAGTGAAAGCATCAACAAGATTAGCACAAGGCCTGTTCAGTTCCCCAGGAGAAGGCACTAAGTCAGAGCAATAGCATAGCTGGCACTGCTCTGATGTTCCTTTGTAGAAACCCTTGATGTGGGCTGTGAAATGTCAAATCCAGATTTGATTAAGCCCAACTTCAAATCCCCAAGGCAAGTGTGTATCCACGGTCTTAATGGAATTATTGGAGCCACCTCCGTCTGCTACTTTCAAAAGGGCTGAGGTAGCACCCCATCCACTGATACCAACTCCTACAAAATGAAGCCTGCAGTTAATTCAGCACGTCCCAAGCGGATAAAACCTAAAAAACTTGATCTGGCTTCTTCCTGAAAATTGAAGTATTAAATTAAACCAAAAAAAAAAAAATGTTCT
The DNA here is from genome assembly GCF_059928025.1 of Delphinapterus leucas. NCBI lineage: Eukaryota > Metazoa > Chordata > Mammalia > Artiodactyla > Monodontidae > Delphinapterus > Delphinapterus leucas. The sequence continues at coordinate 74,653,635 of NC_143139.1, forward strand.
GGTATACTGTAAAGCCTAAAGAAAGGGGGGTCCCCAAGGCTACAGGAGAAATCAAAGTTCTGTATCGTTTTCTTAGGCCTAAACTGTTGACTATTTGGCACTTTCTACTTCCTCCTTCAAATGATAACCTATCAGTTTTCAGATAACCCGTACTTTGGATTTTTAAAGGCAAGCCAATAGACAACATGAGCTTCTATAAGGGCTATGGACTTCTAGTTGAATGATTCAGTATATACAAGTGGAAACTTGGCCTCCCCTGCTTATACACACTTTGAGGGATGGGCAGAAAATGTCAGGCCAGAACCGAGTCTCAAAGCAAAGTGGGCACGTTGGGATCTATCAGATTAAACCCGAATGCCACAGCTTCACTGGAGCAGACCTGATTTCACCACTGCGTTCTCAAAGGGAAGTGGGGCGGGGGGCGTCTGCTCCCAAGCTCCACCACAAGCCAGAGCTCCACTTTGTTCTGTGAAATTCAGAACACATTTATTCTCCTTTTTTGTTTTCTTCCAAATTTACTCCTGCCCTAACTTAGGGTCTGGCTGAAGCTAAAATCGTTAACAGCCAAAGACAGCGGGGGGGGGGGGGGGGGGGGTGAAAGGCTGCTTTACTGTGAAATCCAATCTGAGTAAAAGCAAAACGGATCAGCAATCTTTTGACCTTACCCAGTGGCAAAGTCTCACTGATTCACGTGGTTTAGAGAACTTGGAAAAGGTCTGATGAGCTGTCAAACCACTGAAAATTTAGGGTTTTTCTTGTCACCCTCTATAGAAATGATTCCAAAGTTTCTCAAATTCCAGAAGCTTCCTAAGGCAGGACCAACAAGTCTGAGGAGACACAAGTCTCTTGGTTACCCTAGAACCACCCTCGTGTTTCTGGGACTCTTGAGATCAGCCCAGGCCAGTTATCTAGAGGCGATAATGGATTCTGTTGGGGCCATCTGTGCCAGACTCACCACAAGAGATAGATCATTTCCAAACCAACACCTCATATAGGAGGCTGGAGGAAGCAAAGGGATTCTCACCACTTTCTGGTTCCTACAGCAAGAGCTAATCCCAGACGTGGCGATGACATAAAGGCAGGAGTCCTGGCAGCAGCTGCCACTGGGATAACTGGTTTAAATAGCAAGTACTCTTTAATGCACAAATTACATTAGACATAGTTCCTGCCTTTAAGGGACTCCCTTGCCTAAAAGCACCCATTGTCTCACTCTCTCTTGACTTACATGTGACGTCCAGACTCATCTAAACCCTTTCCACCTTGTCCATACTGACTCTTCCATCTTCCCACCATGTCCAAAATGCATTCTACCCTTCAGACCAAGCGTTGGCAAACTTTTTCTGCAAAGAGCCATATAGTAAATATTTCAGGTTTGCAGGCCATATGGTCTCTTTCATAACTATTCAACTCTGCTGTTGCAGAACAAAAGCATTCATAAATAGTAATATAAATGAATGAGCCTGGCTATATTTCAATAAAACTTTAACCAAAACAAGTAGCAGGCTAGATTTGGTCCCCAGGTTGTAAGTTTGCTCACTTCTGTTTTGGTTTTTTTTTTTTTGCAGTACGCAGGCCTCTCACTGTTGTGGCCTCTCCCATTGCGGAGCAACAGGCTCCAGATGCGCAGGCTCAGTGGCCATGGCTCATGGGCCCAGCCGCTCCGCGGCATGTGGGATCTTCCCGGACTGGGGCGCGAACCCGTGTCCCCTGCATCGGCAGGCGGATTCTCAACCACTGCGCCACCAGGGAAGCCCCATCACTTCTGTTTTAAACAGACCAAATTTATTCCTTTGCTGGTGCTGATTTTTTCTGCCTGGGATCCTTTGTCCTTTTTTCTCAACTCAAATATATTAATTCATTAAAATTCATTATTTATTGGAAGATTATTATATGCCAGATACTGTCCTAAGATCTAGAGAGGCAACGGTGAGAAAACAGACATTTTCAACTGTGATAGAATTTAGATTCTAGTGGAAACAGGTGGACAATAAACAAGTAGCAAGCAACAGCGTGCATGCCAGGTGGAACTAGGATGAAGAAAAATAAGGCAGGGTAGGTGGGTGAGAATGTTATTTTAAATAGTGGTTGAGGAAGGCCACTAGGATGAAGTAATATGAGAGCAGAGATGAAAATAAAGCATGAGTTCAGTCTATGTGGATATAGAAAGTGGGGAGTGGTAGTAGGAAAAGCATTTCAGGCAGAGGGAACAGCAAGTGCAAAGTGCCCAAAGCAGAGCATTCTTGGTGTACTGGAGGAAATGATAGGAGGCCAGTGTGATTGGAGTGAGGTGAATAAGTGAGGGATGAGATCAGAGAGGTAGCTATGGGCAAGATTTTGTAGGGCCTTGTGGGCCGTGGAAAGGACTTTAATTTTTATTTGGAGTAAGACTGGAAACCATTGAAGGGTAGGAAGCAGAAGAGTGAAATAATCTGCCTTAGATTTTAATAGGATCACGACGATAGCCATGTGTAGGATAGACTATAGGGAGGCAAGAACAAAAGCAGAAAGACCTGCTAAGAGGCTATTGTAATAATCCAGGTGACAACTGTTGTCCAGGGTGACAAGAGGGGAGGTATTAAGAGTTGTCAGATTCTGAATATGTTTTGAAGGCAAAGCTGAAAGGTAGAATGTGAAGGAAATAGTCATGGACAATGCCCAGAATTCTGACCCGAGGAACTGGAAGGATGAAGTTTCCCTCTATTAAGATGGCGAAGACTGTAGGAGGAACAGATTGGGTGGGAAAAATCAAGATTTTTAAAAAATCATGTTATGTGTGAGATGCCTGTTGGACCTATACGTGGAAATGTCAGGTAGGCCGTTGCATAAATGCTTTGGAGTTCAGTGGGAATATCGTGGGTGGGGGTAGGTATTGGGGAGTTATCTGAAATAGATGATATTTAAAGCCCTGAAATGAGGTAGGATCACTTAGAGAGAAGGGAGAAGAGAGTAGAGTTCAGGGACTGAGTTCTGAAGTACTTGATGTTCAGAGCTTGGAAAGCTGTAGAAGAGCCAACACAGAAGACTTAAAAGGAGTGACCGTGAGACATGAAGTGAAGCAAGAGTGACCTCCCAGGAGCCAAGTGAAGGAAGTCTTTCAAGAAGGAGGAAATGAACAACTGTGTGAAATATTGTTGACATATTGAGTGAGATGAGGACTAAGGCATGACCCAGATTTAGCAACATGGGAGCCATTGTTGACCTGGATAAGAACAGTGTGGCATGGCGAGGATGAAAGCCTGTAAGGAGTATGGATACCAGAGAATGGGTCCCCTCCCCTGGGACCGATAATACTTGATACTCTCATAACATTTTCCCAATGACAATTATTGGCCTGTATTTCTATCTCTGCAACTACTCTGTGAGCAATCTGAATGCTGAACCATATTCATCATCCTCTATACAACACAGCACTAAGTACTCATTAAATGTCTGTCAGATGAATGTGAAATTGTAATCTAAGAAAGCCTTCATATAAATGAATGTGAGTACCATTTACACTAGAAAAAGTAACATTAATAAGCAGGATTTTAAAAGGGAGGGTGATGGGTACTATATATTATTGTACAGTGTTGTGACACTGCAGATATTTGGGTGTATTCCCTGAATATTTTACTATTTTTGTATTTAAATTATACATAAATTATTCTCCATAGCGTATGGTGAGATCCCTCAGTACAACTAGTTCAGTTTTGCTAAAGAGTAGAGTGAAATTCTATTGAAATTAGGAAATTTACCCTCATTCCCTTAGACTGTGTGTACTTGGTGTAAGATTCAATAAAATGTGTCTCTCTACCTCCTTTCGAGTTTCCAAAGTTATCAACTCACCATCGTTGTAGGAAGCCTCCCAAAATTCCTAGTTCTCTATTCTTTTTTTTTTAAGATTACATTAAAAAAAAAAAAGAATCACTACAGTGAGTTACTTTGGGGTCTGAATAACATTGGGTTGATTATGTCTCTCTTTATTGGAATAATTACTTGAGCATTGAGTTCTTACAGCCATATCTATTAAGGTCCAGAAACACAAATTATTACATGATGATTCAAGTGACTTTCTGATTATACTGCTTAATAAAATTAACACTGGAGTCTGAAACACTGTGTCCAGAAGTCAAACGGTGATTTTCCAAAGCATCCATTAAAAAAAAAAAAAGTAGCTTCATTTCAGGGCATAAAATTTTGCAATCCTTCTATCTTCAAGTGAGGGTTAGTTAGTGCAGTTAGTTACTGCAAATTAGTGATTCAGTTACATTTTATTTATTCAATATGCAGAGAAGTTTTAAAAAGCGTTAGGTGAGTCATTTCATAAGACCAAAGCCAAGCAAAATTAGAGCAGTCCCTGGTTGAAGCTATTTTTATTGCAATGAGAAGGTTCCTTGCTGCGTATTGGGTACACAGGTGTGGTCAAACTTCGGCATGGAAAGTAAGAAGTCATGAATTCTAAGGCAATGACTACTAATGCCTTGAATGTGTAATGCCACAGACACATTTGCTGTAAGAAGTCAAATCATGTGACAGAGGAAATTAGGTAGAAGCAGTTGAAATTTTTTCCCCTTTATATTCCATTTATCAATGACCCAAGGACCCAAATTCCTATTTTACATAAAGGCTTTCTTTTTTCTATTTTATAGAGAAATAACCTTATAGAAAACTGTTCTTGTGCATTACTCTTTTGTGTCTATAGAGCTCCTTATTTTGTGGGTCGTGGATTTAATAGGCTGTAATGCTGTTTAAACACCATAGATACTTAATGCAGCATGAAAAGCTCTTAAACTATGGGAAATTACAAAAATGTCTCAGTGCCATGGTTGCAAAAGTGAATGATCTTCTTGACACAAACCTCAAAGGTAAAATGAAATTACATTTCCCATAGGTTTCCAAGTATCTGTTGACCAGCCACCATGGTCTCCCATGATTTCATCTATGCAGCTCTTAGAGATTCAGTTCCAGCCAGACAGCCAACTCTCAGCTATAGTTGCTCTGGAAACTCAGCTCTGGAAAATACCAGGAGCTTCATCCACGATAAAGCCAAACACAAAATAGTTATCTTATATAGGTCAGGGAGCAGGTTCCTGGTATGCTTGGTGTCAGTATAACAGGCTCTTCAGTCAGGAGCCTTTGATCTAAAGAGAGTGTCTATCAATAAAGCAATCATATGGCAAGTGCCCATTATCAACATCAATTTTGATAAATTAATACAAATCAACAGAGATTTTTAAATCAGTACCTAATAATTCTAATTATATAGATTTTTTTTGAAATTTGAAAAATACATAAAAGGGAATAAAATATTATGGTCTTCGCATGCAAGGGGGGATGTGCATACATGATGAAGTAGGTTTCTGTCTTCATATTTCTTCTTGTTTTTATACTTATTAAAGGGTCAAGAGAAAGTTTATGAAATTTTATGGTAGCAGACTAGAATTTTATGCTTTCTGTATTAAAAGGGAGAAGTCAATCTCTTCTCCAAATCGATAACGGCCATCAATTGATAAAGGGGATTGTCTGGCAGCTCAGCGACTTCTTGTTATTAGGTAGAGTTTGCATCAGATTCAACAACTGGTTTTTAAACATGGCATTGCCTGTAACCATTCTTGGAAACTGGGCACCTAGATAACATGCTTTCTTGTATTAAATTAGCTTTCCATAAAACAGGGTGTTTCTGCACTGCCCCTGCCCTCAGTTTAAACAGCTCTGAACAGCCACTCCTTCGTTCTCCCCACTCTCATCCCCACCCCATGCTATGCTCAAATAGGGAACATTTTCATTTCTTTTCCTTTCTTTCCTGTTCTTAAAAAAAAAATTCCTCGTTCTCTCCCTCTTCAATAATTTTCAAGCTGGCCATGCATGTTTTTGAAAGGCAGTTGAACGTAGTGGTTAATATAAAGGTTTGGAGCTAAAGAGTCCTGGGTTTGAATCTCAGGTCTGACACTTACTAACTGTGCCCCTTTGGGCAAATTATTATACACTTAACTCTAAGCTTCAGACTCTTCATCTATAAAATGGGGATATTGATAACTACTTTCAGGGTTATTTTGGGGACTATTAGAGATAATGTAGTTAAAAAGCTGAACAGAGCACAGCATGCATGAATCATAGCTATTATGATTGAAAAAAATGACAAATTGACTTGTGAAAAACATAGGAAACATAATTTTTTCACAGAAATAGTATTTGTAAGGTTCTAATGGACCCACTAACACACTGCAAAATTAGCTCCAGATGACATTAATGGGAATGAAATGCAGACCTCTGTCACCCAACTCCAGGCAAGTTTCATTTACAACAGACACACGGAAAAGACTGAGATAGAAAAACTGAGAAAGCTGCTAACTTGCACTTAAACGTTGTATATTTCTGCTCTTTACTTGGTCCAGGAAAGTATATGAGAAAGTATATCTAGCCTAACAAGCTGAGAGTGTGTGGTATGGGTCAATTAAGTTTATGAAATAACAGAGAGAAGAGGCCCTCATCAGAGTTTGGTGCTTTACAATAGATGAAAAAGCAGAGAGAGCCCTAATCAGCTTACATGGGCCTGGGTTTCTCTTCCTTACTCTTAGAAGAAGGGATCTTGCTTTATTCTGCTGCTCCCTAAGGAGAGCCCTCCTCCCTCCCTCAAGTATTCAGGCTAATCACAACTGGTGAGGTAGTCTCCAAGCTGAATAAGAAATCAAAAGGGAAGGGAGGGGAGGCAGTGTGGAGTTCAGAGAAAAAATAACTTAAGAAAAAAGTATGTTCTCAGAGGGGGGAAAATTAGAGAATCAGGTCGCTGAGCTGGAGCCAGGAAAAATCCACATGAGTAGAAACTGGAGCGATGAAAGTATTTCATAGTAACACATCCAAAGACGGAATGTGCCTGGCCCAGAGGATGTTCTTCCCCCTCCTGGAAAGTGGCTGGGGGCTGAAAGACCTCTAGGCTTTTCTCTGTAATATTCATTCACTAATCAGCACTATTCAGCCAATCTCACATGTGGTCTTATGTGAGGTGCCCTGGAAAGCGCAAGGACCACATAGCAACGATTATAATCAAAACCACTGGAGACTCTTATTTCAGCTTCTGAAATATGAGGCTTCAAAAGCAGACATACCTCCAGTGAAAACCAGCACTTTCTTTCTCTTTCTTTCCTTTCTTCCTTCCTTCCCTCCCTCCCTCCTTTCTTCCTTCCTTCCTTCCTTTCTTCCTTCCTTTCTTTTTCTTTCTTTCTTTCTTTCTTTCTTTCTTTCTTTCTTTCTTTCTTTCTTTCTTTCTTTTTCTTTCTTTCTTTCTTTCTTTCTTTCTTTCTTTCTTTCTTTCTTTCTTTCTTTCTTTCATGTCTACAGTTTTTTTAGATTCAAGTACTTGCTAATTATATATCAAAAGAGACAGAATGCATTTTGCCTAAAGCAAATATATAAATGGTTTAAAGGGCAGGCAAAGTGTCACATGTCAGTAGACATTAGTTGAAATTAAACTCTGCTGATGTGACTAGAATATTGACATCTCTTTTAGAGTCAATATCTCAAAATTGATGATGTGGTTTGGCATATGTATTTCCTTAATGACTTTCCAGTATAATGTGAACATATATAATAGCACTCCACACATCTGAGGGGCTTAAACTCCTTCCTCTTGTGTTTTCACCAAAAACTGTCAAACATTTTTAATCCAAATTTCAGTTGAAAATGGGATATGAGGCACAATGTAACATCCTGAAAATCTTGGCAGAAAAATATGTATATCTATCTATCTATCTATCTATTTATCTATCTTGTTTGTACGGTTAATTATGCTGCAACTCAGGTAATACTGGGCCTGAATTTGGGGATAAGGGCCTAATGGACCCATAAACACACTGCAAACTTAGTTCAAGATGACATTAATAGGAATGAAATGTAGACTTTTATCACCCAACTCCAGGCAAGTTTCATTTTGTACAGACACACGGAAAAGACTGAGATAGAAAAAACATAGAAAAATTATATTTGCTCAGGGGGAAAAAAAAACAAAGAGGAGTGTTCTTTTATCTTCCGGTTTACTCATTTATCTCTAATTGCTGTGTTCTTCTCTATTTGCTCCTCTGCATCTTGCCTGACGTAATGAGGCTTGTTGTTGATGACTAAGGACTTTTTGTTTTATTTTGTTTATCTGGGATTAGCCAGATAAAGTCTTATTCCTCTGTTTCAGCTCAGTTTGACTTTCTAAATTGGTGCATCCACTTACGATTCTACCTGGACCTGTGGTTCTCAACCCTAATTCTACAGGAGAGTCTGATGGACAGTTTTAAAATATACTAATCTCTAAGCAATTGAGTTAGATTACCTGGAATAGGGGCCTGGGAGCTAACCAGTACCCTTTAATTTAGAAATGGCAAAACTCTGGTCCAAACTACCATGTTTCAGTTATCTATTGCTGTGTAACAAACCATCCCAATACCTAATGGCTTAAAACAAGTTGCTATTTTTGATGATTCTGTGGGGCACATCTCGCTGGCTCTTCAGTTCCGCATAATGTCACCTAGAGTCATTCAACTGCATTCAGTGGACCTGAAGGTCCAATAAGGCTTCACTCACATGACAGACACCTTGGTGATCTTCTGCACGGCCCCTCTCTCTCCACATGGCTATCTTGGGCTTCCTTAGAGCATGGTGGCCTCAGGTAAGTCAGACTTCTTAGATGGCATCTGGATTCTAAAAGAGAAGAAGGAAAAACTGTTAGTCTCGTTCAAGTCTTAGCCTTAGAAGTCCCACATCACTACTTCCAAATTCTATTTGTCAAAGCAAGTTACAAGGCCAGCCCAGATTCAGTGGGGGGAAATCAGTTCTACTCCTTGATGTGAAAAGCAGCATGCACAATCAGGGGCTGAGTAACTGCTGGTGGCCATGCTTTGAGATTATAGACCACACATCACCAGTTCCCAATCCTAAAGTCATGGCAGACATTTCTATCCCATCATGGCAGTCTCTCCCATTGGTCCAGTACGTGGTCTCAGAATTGTTCTCAAGGCTGTACCTCAGAGGTCAGAGGTTAATAGACTGGAGTTACCATGCAGGTCGAAGTGTATTGACAAACCTGGGCTATTGGGAAGATATAAAGTTCTAAACTCTCCCTGCTGTGGCTTATGAAGCAGAGGGATTGGCATTCTCAGGGAAGATTAAGAAAGCGCCAGTGGCCTCATGGCCCTGTCTGGGGGCGGAAGGTCAGTCTCATGAGTTCTCACAGTAATCCTGTGAATTAGGAATTTCAGGTTTTGTTACTCTCCTCTAGTTTATAAATGGGGAAACTGCAGCTGACTGAACACAAGGCACCATTTTAGGTGCTACAGAGGACATAAAACTTACTTAGACATTGTTGCAGTTCTTAGTATCATTTTCTGGCAAAGGAAAGGCATTTAAATGACTAATTATAATACCCAACAGAATGAAATGAGGTTACCAGAGAAGAAGGGGAAAAAAAGATTCTGGAAGTCAAAGGCAGGAAAGAATAACTCTAAGTGGTGCGATCTGGCTGGACTTCATGGGGGACAAAGATGGTAATAGGATAGCTTCTTCAGAGGAGAATGATTTGAACATCAGGGGATTAAAAGAAATATTGGGAAAATTAAGCAAGTCGTAAAATATCTTTCGTAAAAATATCCTATTTAAGATCATGTTTCAAAGAAAAAGATGCCATTTCATGACATCATACATTTTGGTTGCAAAAATTATACTAAAACAAACCCAAGTTGATTTGTTACTTGTTAATTCTGAGAATTCCCATGTAAGTATACATGCATAACTAAAGAGCCCTTGAGCCACAACTAAGGAGCCTGCCTGCCGCAACTAAGGAGCCCACGTGCTGCAACTAAGACCCAGTGCAACCAATTATATAAATATAAATAAATAAATAAATAAATATACATGCATAATATAAACTTTAAAAAATGTATATTTTAATAAAGTTAGTTTCATAATTTTAGTTTTCTTTTTGAAATGGATGTCCAATCAAACCTATTTTTTTACTACTTACTATGAAAGTTAAGACCCTAGTTTTGGTTGATTCATTATAAGTGGCATCTTTTCTGGTACCAGTTATTTTGGGGTTATAAAGTTAAGGCACAGAAAGTGCCTATCACATGATGAGGGCTTCATGAATTTTACTCTTTGTGCTATAAATTTCCATGGGTTTTGACAAATGCATTGTGTCATGTATCTACTATGCCATTATGATTTTTATTTGTTTAACAAAGTTTATATGGTGCTTACTATGTGATAGATGCTAACTCATTTACTCCTTTCAGCAACCTTATTAGACAGATACCATTAGCACGTCATCTCTGGTATAGGTGACAAAATTAAGACATAGACAGGTTAAGTAATTTCCTTAAAATCACACAACTAACATGGGTAGATCTGCATTGAGAACATAGGGCATCTGTGCTCCTAATCACTATACACCCTGCTTCCCTGGTGTTATAATTATTTATTCTACTTTGCTTTTATGGCTTTCTTCTCTTCCTCTTCTTCATCTTAAAACAATTTTCCTTTTACCATACACTGAATTTAACTCTTACCTGCTACATTTCATTACCAGCCTTCTCAATTTTTAAAAAAAAATTTCATATGTTTATTCTTCATTCAAAATCTAATCATCATTCTAACTAAAGTTTTTAAAGTAATCACATTAAAATATAATTTATTCTATAAGTTGGAGACCAGATACAATATAGGGTAAGGGAAAAAAATACATAATTTTTTTATTGAAGTATAATTGACATATACCATTATATGACTTTCAGGAGTAAAACACAATGATTCGATACGTGTAAAAACTGCAAAATGGTCACCACAATAAGTCTAGTTAACACTTGATCAATTGTTACTGAGTTCAGAAACTTGAGGTGTGCAGACAGATAAGAGCTCCCTGCTGAAATCATTGCACAAAAAATGACAGTTACTCTGACACTAACACGCTGTCCAGATGAAGCACAGCAGCTGACTGACCCTTGTCTGCTTTGGAAACAAAGGCACTTAAGAATCCAACCTGAGATTTTAAAGGAAAGGCAATCTGAAAAGTTAATACAACCTTTTAGTCAGTTGTAAATGGCTTCTATTTCCCTATCATTCTCAAAAAAATACAAAAGCAGACTTTCTGTCACCTTTAGAAATTCTAGGAGCTGCTAAAGAAATGGGTAATATTTAGAAGTGGATTCCAATCTCTTCTGTGTCTTTTCTTTGGGAAAAGAGGGTGCATATCTTGAAGATATTTATAAAAAGCTTCTAAGGAGACACAATATCTAGACCAGGACACATTAACTATTCTCTTCTCAATGGATTTAGAGTAAAAATATACGTGGAAAGAGTCAGCAAAATTATTCAAGCAAATATCATATGGGTGTTTAGAAAGAAGGCCATTCAATTCACTAGTTACTTCCTACATATTGGTGTAACAATCAAAATCGATTTTTGTCAGAGGAATCTGAGCTCAGAGAGCAGACAATTCAAGTTTGATATTCACTTGGCTTTTAAAAACTCAAAAGGCAATATTTCTTGGAATGCTAAGACATTCTACTTTTCACTGTGCTATGAGCAAGGCCAAAATTGAGGCCAATGACAGTGGAAATTATACTACTAAACCCTGGGTATTTTCCTAAAGTTCTCTGATGGATAGTAAGGGGGAGGTAATTAATGTCAACTGAGTGCCTGCAAGGTACTAGACACTTTTAAAATGTTTCATTTAAACCTCCCAACAATCCCATATGGAAATTATAGACCAAATGAGGAATTTGTTGTTTTTAATGCAAAGGAAGTTATTCAGTGTGAGAAAGCTGGAACTGTGAGAGACGTTCATTCTCTTTTTCACATAGCGAGTGGTGGAGTTAGGACCAGAACTCAGGTCTTGAGTCTCTAAGCTCCATGCTTATTTGTTCCACAGTATCTGTCATTAGCTTATGAGATGGAGCTGCAGGGTAGGCTGGAGGAGGTGGGTGCAGGTAGTGGGAAGGCAGCTTCAGAGAGGAACGGGTAGGGCAGAGACGAGGGCGGCCAAGGTAGGGAAATGTAATCAGGGGACTGGCTGGCCAGGGAATACTTGAACAGGAGCCTCTGCCTTGATGGGTTGGCTTAAAGTCCCAGGTTTGATTCCATTTTCTCTTTCACCTATTAGATCCAGTTCATGGGCAGTTTCCCACAGCCCTTTAAGAGCTATCTCCCTTCCACTGGTGGGGTAATGCTAACCAGAAGGCTGAGGTGTTGCAGGCCTTCTTCAGCATGGCAGTATTTCCAGTCATTAGACTATTTTCCTCAGGGCCTAGCTCCAGAGAGGTCTTGGCTTCTCAGCCAAAAGGACCTGGGATTGCCAAGCAGTAACTCTTTAATTTATTGCCCCTGTTCTACATTCCTGACCTGTGAGTACTTGCAGACACAGAGACCAGCTTTCCAAAGCCCAGCATAAGCTGCTTTAATTTTGTCATTGTCCTATAATTTCATGGAAATGGCTGCTATGAAGCCAACAAATGACTAATAAAATCCCTCTGCCCACTCATTTCTAATGTCATTCTGGAACTCCAGAACAGGGACCATCTGGTCATGGTGCTTACTTTAACATAAAAGAGGGGCTGAGTTGAAAATCATATTTCTGAGAGAAGGCTGGAACGAGACTTCTGTTTGTGAACCCAAAGCACAGCAAAACAAGTCTAGCGTTTCATTTGGGGCAGTGATGAGACACACTGAGTGCTGCATAGGCAGCTCTGCCTGTGGAGAGGTTAAATTTTGACACACACACACAGATGATATACAGATATCAATCAGTACTACTAACTGTCACATTTATTGAGCACTATCAATGTGTCAGGCAATGTGCAACGCACTCTGGATTATTTTGTAATAGGCAAGTATTAGTGTACTCACTTTATAGGTGAAAGAAGTAGAGACTTACGGAAGTTAAGTAAACCTGCTCCAAGTCACACAGCTAGTAAATAATAGAGCGAGGCTTGGAGAAAAGGTCCGTCAGTTTCTACATATGTGCCCTGAGCAACTGACTTACTTGACTCATTGCAGTAAGGGTTTTTGGAAGAAAAGCCATCCTAAGCAATGACTAATCTTACAAGCATGTAAATTTTCGTACCAGAAAGCTATGTGGAGATTTTCTTTTTCCTATTTTACTTTGGAATTATTTTAGATTTTACAGAGAAGTTGCAAAGATAGCAATAGAGTGCTCCTGGCTACCTTTATTCAGCTTCTTCTAATGTGAACATCTTAAATAACCATGCTACATTTGTCAGAACTAAGAAATTATCTTTGGTACAATACTAATAACTAAACTACAGACAGATTGTTCAGATTGTGGTACAATTTTTATTTGCAAGTTTTTCTTGTGACTTTTGATTTGATCACCCTTTTTAGGATCTACGTTTTTTTTTTTCTTTTAGTAAACTTAATTTTTTCTTAATTTATTAAGACTGGTCTTTTAGAGCAGTTTTAGGTTCACAGAAGAATTGAGAGGAAGGTATTGAGAGGAAGAATTGAGAGATTTCCCATATACCCTCTGTTGCCACACATGAACAGCCTTCCCTATTATCAACATTCCTTACCACAATGGTACATTTACTACAATTGATGAACCTACTTTGACATGTCATCATCACCCAAAGTCCCTAGTTTATATTAGGCTTCACTCTTGTTGTATATTCTATGGGTATGGACAAATGTGTAACATCATGTATCCTTCATTATATTATCATACAGAATAGTTACACTGCCTTAAAATTCCTCTGTGCTCCACCTATTCATCCCCTCCCTGCCAACCCCTGGCAACCACGGATATTTTTTACTGTCTCCATAGTTTTGCCTTTTCCAGAATGTCATGTGGTTGGAATCATGTAATAGGTAGGCTTTTCAGATTGGCTTCTTTCACTTTTAAGAAAACTAAATATGTATTTAAAGTTCTTCCATGTCTCTTTTTTTTTTTTTTTGCGGTACGCGGGCCTCTCACTGTTGTGGCCTCTCCCGTTGTGGAGCACAGGCTCCGGACACGCAGGCTCAGCGGCCATGGCTCACGGGCTCAGCCGCTCCATGGCATGTGGGATCCTCCCGGACCAGGGCACGAACCCGTGTCCCCTGCATCAGCAGGCGGACTCTCAACCACTGCGCCACCAGGGAAGCCCTCTTTTTCTTTTTGTAAACATCTTTATTGGAGTATAATTGCTCTACAATGGTGTGTTAGTTTCTGTTCTATAACAAAGTGAATGAGCTATACATATACATATATCCTCATATCCCCTCCCTCTTGCATCTCCCTCCCACCCTCCCTATCCCACCACTCTAGGTGGTCACAAAGCACAGGGCTGACCTCCCTGTGCTATGCGGCTGCTTCCCACTAGCTATCTATTTTACATTTGGTAGTGTATATATGTCCATGCCACTCTCTCATTTTGTCCCAGCTTACCCTTCCTCCTCCCCGTGTCCTCAAGTCCATTCTCTATGTCTGCATCTTTATTCCTGTCCTGCCCCTAGGTTCTTCAGAACCATTTTTTGTTGTTGTTTTTTTAGATTCCATGAATATGTGTTAGCATACAGTATCTGTTTTTCTCTTTCTGACTTACTTCACTCTGTATGACAGACTCTAGGTCCATCAACCTCACTAAAAATAACTCAATTTCGTTTCTTTTTATGGCTGAGTAATATTCCATTGTATATATGTGCCACATCTTCTCTATCCATTCATCTGTTGATGGATACTTAGGTTGCTTCTGTGTCCTGGCTATTGTAAATAGAGCTGCAATGAACGTTGTGGTGCATGTGTCTTTTTGAATTATGGTTTTCTCAGGGTATATGCCCAGTAGTGGGATTGCTGGGTCATATGGTAGTTCTATTTTTAGTGTTTTGAGGAACCTCCATACTGTTCTCCATAGTGGCTGTATCAGTTTACATTCCCACCAACAGTGCAAGAGGGTTCCCTTTTCTCCATACCCTCTCCAGCATTTATTGTTTGTACATTTTTTGATGATGGCCATTCTGACTGGTGTGAGGTGATACCTCATTGTAGTTTTGATTTGCATTTCTCTAATGATTAGTGATGTTGAGCATCCTTTCATGTATTTGTTGGCAATCTATATATCTTCTTTGGAGAAATATCTATTTAGGTCTTCTGCCCATTTTTGGATTGAGTTGTTTATTTTTTTGATACTGAGCTGCATGAGCTGCTTGTATACTTTGGAGATTAATCCTTTGTCAGTTGCTTCATTTGCAAATATTTTCTCGCATTCCAAGGGTTGTCTTTTCATCTTGTTTATGGTTTCCTTTGCTGTGCAAAAGCTTTTAAGTTTAATTAGGTCCCATTTGTTTATTTTTGTTTTTATTTCCATTTCTCTAGAAGGTGGGTCAAAAAGGATCTTGCTGTGATTTATGTCAGAGTGTTCTGCCTATGTTTTCCCCTAAGAGTTTTATAGTGTCTGGCCTTACATTTAGGTCTTTAATCCATTTTGAGCTTATTTTTGTATACGGTGTTAGGGAGTGTTCTAATTTCATTCTTTTACATGTGGCTGTCCAGTTTTCCCAGCACCACTTATTGAAGTGGCTGTCTTTTCTTCATTGTATATTCTTGCCTCCTTTATCAAAGATAAGATGACCATAGGTGCATGGGTTTATCTTTGGGCTTTCTATCCTGCTCCATTGATCTATATTTCTGTTTTTGTGCCAGTACCATACTGTCTTGATTACTGTAGCTGTGTAGTATAGTCTGAAGTCTGGGAGCCTGATTCCTCCAGCTCCGTTTTTCTTTCTCAAGGTTGCTTTGGCTATTTGGGGCCTGACCTCAATTTCTATGTGCCACATCAACTTTCCTTCAGGACATATCTTATGATTGGAGTTCAATTTCAATTGTCTCTCTAGCTTGATATTTAGGTTTTTGTGTTCTTATTGTTGGACTGTACCCTGAGTCTGCTTACTCAGTAATCACATTTCATAAGGGAAGACCCAAATCCCCATGTGCTGACCATTAATTTATCCCATTTTTACAGAGAAAATGTGAACTTAAAGTGAATGGTCTGAATTACATAGCACACAACTGGAAAAATTAAAAGACACAGGGAAGGAGAGAAAACTTCCTAAGTATTCTTTAGTTGTTAGGACAAGTGGAGCTTAAAATAAAAATTAAACAGAGATCAAACATCATAGAAAGGTATACTTTGGAAAAGAACTTAAAAGTCTTTTCCCTGCCAAATGTCAGAAATATTTTAATCCAGTTTTGGAAAGGAATGTTGTCATAATTCACAGTATTTAAACTTGGGCTTTGACCAGGCAAAACAAGTATTAAAATCAGACTTAACATGTCTGAAACAAATTTATCATTTTTTTTTTTCTGAAGTCAGTTCCTCCTCTTGCCCTTCCTGATTTTATTATTGGGTCTGCTGTGTTCCCAGACACAAGGCTAGAAAAGTCAGTGTCATTTTTATTGTGTTCATGCTGATGTGCAATAGGTTACCAGTTCCTGCTGACTTTGCCTCTGTCACTCCCATATTTGCCCATGTTTTTCCATTTTTACTGCTGCTATTCCTTTGCTTAGGTTATTTTACAAACCTCTTGATCCATGTGCTTCAAGTATATGTGTGGGCAGTTTAATTTCTAATGTATAGTCGCTGCAGGTCATCAATTTGTTAAAAAGCTTCAATGGCATTCCCATACCTACTGGATTTAGAATAGACCTTTACTCTAGCTGTTGAGGTCCATACCCTTGCCCCACTTTACCAGATGTATCTATTATGACTCCCTTCTTTGTACACCATAAACCAGCCCTACTGGTTTGTGTTTTTCCTTGAACGGATACTGTCGCAGGTCGTTTGCACATGCTGTTTCTTCTGCTTGGGAAGGCCTCTATTCCCACTCATAATATAAGCTACTGGCATACAATGCATGAGGGGTTAGCAAACTACAGTGTGAGTGCCAAATCTGGCCTACCAGACTGTTTTAGTCGACAAAGTCTTATTGGAACACAGTGACACTCATTCTTTTATTTTCTATGACTGTTTTTGCACTGAAACAGCAGTGGGAAGTAATTGCAACAGAGACCCTATGGCCTGCAAAGCCTAACATATTTACTTTCTGGTCCTTTACAAAAAATACAAGTTCTAATTCCCAATACTAATCCCCTTAACTGAATACCCAATTTAATGTGTTTCAGCAAAAATTTGTTGAGCTCCTACCATGTGCTAAATATACAAACACGGAAAAGAAATGGACCATCACTCAAAGAACTTACTGTCTAAAAGTTATGAAAAATCTATAAATTAATTCCTCTACAACATGATAAGTAAAATAACATCACATATAGGAGATACCTAGAAGCAGAGAATAGGGAGTTATTGATCTTTTGGAGGGGTGAAGAGGTGGGAGAAAAGAGTTTAATAGCTGAGTTGGGTTTGAAATTATGTACAGGAGTTTATCCTAGAGACAAGGGATTAAAGTCATTCCAGATAGAATAACAGCAGACACAAAAGTGTGGAGGAACATAACCACATGGTCTCTTTGGGGAACCTCAGGTAGGCTCTTACGGAAATGAAATGGAAAGAGATTGGACTATGGAGTCATATTAACCTGGGTTCGAAACTTGACTCTGATAGTCATTAGCTTCATGACTTTGAGTAAGTCTTTAGCTTCTATTAGCCCCATTTTCTCACCCTAGCAGTATTTACGTGAATTAACTGATGTGACATTGGTGAAAGTTTCCAGCATGTTTGATATAGTGTATGTGCAAAAAAAAAAAAAATGTGCTTCTTGGTATGTAGCAAAACAAAAAAGTTCATGTAGGTGAGCATGGGCTAGGAAGAGTAAAGAGAAAGATATGCATCAGCTCAAAATACAAAGATACCTAAAAAACAAACAAACAAACAAACAAACAAAGATGCCTGCTCTTTTCTCTGTATCTCAGTCTCAATTCTCCCGGTAGTACTTTTTCTTTCCTGTATTACAGATGGCAGGTGTGTTTATCTCATCCTTTCTTCCAAATGGTGACCTCCTTGAGGGCAGGGATCTTTTCCTTATTCCTTTTTGTATCTCCCAAAGTGCCTAGCACTGTGTCATATATAGGACAAGCCTCTGATGAATGCTTGCTGAATTTTAAATCTTAGATTGTGAAGGTATTTTTACAATAATCAACCTGTTATTTTATGTGAAATTGAGACCAATGAGTTGTAAGATGTTTGACTTGCTCAAGCTTGTCCACTTTAATGATCACAAGTCTAACTTGTAGTTTCCAAGAAGGTGGAATTTGTTTTTGTCCTTTCTTCTACTCTTCCCTCATGCGTTCATTCTGGGGCAGTTTTCCCTTTCAGAAACGCCCTCCACCTCACCCTCCAGGTGTCCACTGCTTTTCCAGATATGGCCTCTATCTGTTGTTACATTCACATTGAGATGCTCAGGATTTGTATCATACCTTTTCTGGGAAGGCATGTGGAAAGGAAAGTTAGAATAATCAGGAGTGGATTGGTAGTAGGATTTTAGGCATCAGGAGGAAATCAGTATGTCTTCAAATCCTTTTGCAAAAGCAATCCTTAATCTACCATACATAAGGGCTGTCCTATGGGTCCCAGAACTAACAGAACTTTTAAGTACAGCAGTAATAGCTATCACTAATTAAGAGCTTACTAGTAGTAGGCACTTTGTATGAGTTGTGTCTCTCCCTCACAACACTCATGTGCGTTTACTATCCACTTTCACAGATGGGGAAACTGAGGCTCAGAAAGGTTAGGCAACTTTCACAAGGCCACATAGCTAAGGAGCAGAGTCCATATCTGCCTACTTCATCAGAGTCTCTGACAATACCCTTTAATTGTCCTGTAACTGGGAAGGAGGCTAGATAATCTTTCAGGCTTCAGTTCCCTACGGGCATTCCTTCTTTCCAGAATTTTCCAAGGTAATGCTCCTTAGAATATTTGCCTGAAAGCAAGTATTTACTTTGCAGGGTCCAGTGCAAGATAAAAATGCACAACTTCTTGCTGAAAAAGCAGGGAGGAGAAACTATACTCAATATTTTGTAATAACCGATAAGAGAAAAGAATCTGAAAAAGAATATATATATATATATATATATATATATATATATGTATATGTAACTGAATCACTTTGCTCTACATGTGAAACTAACAGAACACTGTATATCAACTATACTTCAATTTACAAAGAAAAAGCAGTGGTGGGGGGAATGCTATCAAAGGTATTAAAAGGTAAACTTTTTTTTTCTTCCATGGCCTCTCTCTTGACTTATCATGGTGTTTTTAATTTTTTATTTAATGTCATTCTAAGCAGAAAGATATTAAAATTTTAAAGTATTTGCATGAACTTTACTGTTCATTTTTATATTGTGCAATGTCAGTTTTGAACGCAAATGTAAGAGCATATGCAGAATCGTTGAAATAACACAATTCATATTTTGTAGCTCATACGTTCATATGTATTCTGTTCTTACCAGAAGAGTGGAAATGCTGCCCTGTGTTTACATTACTTCTTGATATATACACATTGTACCAACACTCTCTACATTCAGCTTACTGATGATTAAAGAGGAACTGAAAGGACAAGGAACTATGGGTTGCCCTATCTCTCCCTTTCCTTCTATGTCATCATTTTCAGTGAAAGTGTCTGGCTAATGCAGGGGAATAACAGGAGTAAAACATGATGGGATTCTTAAATTGATTATGTTTCTTAGAATCCCATTGCCTTTTATCTCTGTTCAAAGCATGTTCTTGTTCAGGCTGTAAGTGCAGACTCTTGGGCTTTCAGTTTTAAATGTTACTTGTACTCGCTTTCAGTCTTGCTGAATTTGCCCACGTCATGGGTCCACCAGAAATCTGTGCTTATGGGGCATCACGAACACTATATGCAAATGGGGTGGCAAGGAATGGCAGACATATGTTTTGTGTATATCCTCTCTGCTCATGTGCACGCTCCATTGCCCCATGGAGCCTCGTTTATAAAATACAAGTTCTAAAATAAAATTTTTGAGAATTTCAAGATGGCGACAGCAGAGCATTAAAGCAAGTGTGGAGCCCCTCTAGCTGTACATGGTTGTATGCCCATGAATCTGACCCTGCCTGGGAGTTATTAATCAGTGTGCCAAAGGAAGAAGTTTCCACAAGCCAAACTGTGTAAACTTTCTCCTATGTCTTAGTACCTTTAACCACTTATCAACCTTCTTTGGCCAAGTGTTCAAATGCCACTCAAAAATCTTCAACTCACCCAGTCCTTAAGCTGAGGAAGAGAAGCCTCAGGCCATTATCTCAGATGTTCAGAATCAACTCAGCTTGTTTCTGATCTTAGTAACTGTACTTGTCTTCCCAGTGGCCGAGCTCCCACCCCACACTCCGGCTTTAGGCCCTAACTGGTCTTGTCCGTATTTATCTTTCATACCCCATCTGAGTCTATATCTTAGTATAAGTACTTTTAGGGTTAGTCTATAATTTACTATAATACTCAAGAGCAAAGCTTCAATGATAGAAAGCACAATTATTTAAAATTCTCTATTCTTAGCTTTAAGTGAGTTTTCCTTTTGTTTTTATTCAACATTCAACAAGTATTGACCAAGTAGCTCCTGCCATGAGCAAGAGCTCTTTGTAGGACTGGGAGGGGGCAAAGGTAAAGATACTGTGGTCACTGACTTCCAGGCAGTCATGCTCTAGCCTTGTGGGCCTTGAATGTTGTTACTAAATGTATCATTTAAATTAAGAAATGTTCCAGGCATCTCCTTCTCTTGGCTCCTTTCTATCCCAGAAGCGTGGTTTATGAGATAAATTTAAGGGCAGGTGCACTGGGGTCATTTTCCTAGATCAGCTCTCCATGCCCTTTCTTTAAGGGGTGATGCTCTTAATACAAACTACACCCTATATTCAAGTAAATAAAGTACACCCCTTAATCTTGAATGCTTGGCCAAAATTTTCAAAACTCTCTAAGTACGGTTTTCTAACTGATTTCCAGACTTAACTTCAAAGAATTATACAAGGTTTCTAGTGTCTGTGGCTTCTTCCATTTCCCTTAACTCTTAATCAACCACCTCACTGTATGGAACTTCTCTTGGTTGCATTTTTAACTCCTTCTCTTTAAAAGCATTCTTGATTTCAATGCCAAGGGTGCAGAGGACTTCCTGTTCTAAATTTGAATTAGCAAAAGATTTGGCTTGAATGGTTGTAGAGCTGTAGACATACTTTAATACCACTTCTGACATGACAGTTCAGTTTTAAAGGTGGTGGATTGGAAAATTATAGTTAAAAGAACACTCTTCTCCAGAGTGGTGGTGACATGAGTCACGGGAGAGGGAAGGAGTTACTATTTATTTAAAATCACTTTTGTCTGTGACTTGGGAAATTGGATTATCATCAAGAATTCTGCTTCATCGTGGCCATAGTTCTATTTATACTAATTAGTCATTTATTTATTCAACAAAGAGTTTCTTAAGGGTTTTACCGTGTGTCAGTTACTGTGCTAAACTTTGAGAATACAGCAGAGAAGGCACAGCCCCTGCCATCTCTGCAGTAATTACAATGGAAGGGATATGAAATGAAAGAAGAGTATGGTTAAGGCTAATAATAATCTGGTTTTGAGGATTAGGGAAGACTTTTTTTTCGATTTTTTTAAATTGAAGTATAGTTGATTTACAATGTCATGTTAGTTTCAGGTGTACAGCACAGTGTTTCAGTTATACATACATATATATGTGTGTATATATATATATATATATATATATATATAGCTATTCTTTTTTAGGGAAAACTTTCTGAAACAAGATAGAGTTAAGCATCTCAATCATTGGTTTTCAAATTTTAGAGAACCTTCTGATTCCGTAGGTCTGAGACTAGCCAATAATTTGCATTTTAAACATCAGATAAGTCTAATGTAGAGGTTTTCAGAGTACTCTTCAAAAGGTATTTAACTAAGCCACTTTATATTTCCATTTTCGTTTCCATTTGTATTACTCCTGGGAAAAAATGCAGTGGTATTTTTTTTCACAAAAAGATGCACACTTTGATAATACACTGCAGAGAGAGCCATTTGCCACTTTCATTTTCCTCCTGTAAAGAGAGTTGTGAGGTTTTGTCATGATGTTCGATCATCATAGAAGAGACCGAGAGCTATCATAAGGTTTGCTTCAAGACCCACCGTTATTGCAAAGATCTGAACCATGTTTAAAAAAAAAAAATCTGAACCATGTTAGGTCAATAAATATTTTCGTAGAAAAGAATCATGTATTTTTCTTGAGAATATGGAAATGGGCTGTAAATGTGAATGCACATAAACATAATAAGAAGAACTAGATGGATTAGACCACTTTCACTTTAACAGAATATTTTACTCAATTTCCTTAGCTTAGTAATTATTTTTTAAAAGATGTAGGTGTTTAGTAATATTTTAAAGACATATTTTTAAAAACATTGAAGTTGACATTTTTGAATTAGCATTTTATTAGAACACAATCTAATTTCTAAATCCGGACCATGAAGGACTCAGCTAACAATTATAGTCTTGAAGGGGCTTCAAATCCACCTTAATGGTACTACATCAACCAATGAACCAGAGGCCACACTTCAATTTTTAAATAGCGTATTAAATAATTAAACAGCATATCAAATTATGTTTTGGATAACTGTCACAGCCTAACTTTTTAAGCACTCTTAAAAAAATTGTAAATGGTTCATTAGAGGTAGTTTTGAAGCCAAAAATGCTAACGCAAGTCACGTGGAAATCCTAAAAGGAACTTGGCATGAAACAAAGAATGAACTTGTAGCTGAAAATAGCAGATTAAACAAAAACTCAATCAGTGTGGCTATAACTGAAACATATGTACGTAGATGCAGTAGACTTTTATGGTAGACACACTGATGATCTAACTTTCTCTCTGTGTCAGTTTTACATGCTTTAACAAATGCCTTTGTTTAACCAATTTTATGATTGATTCCACTATACCTTACTATGGCTGTGAATGAAAAATGTATTTCTTGACTTTTAAAACACCAGGCCAGGAGGTACAGAAAAAAAATATTAATCTTTATATCTAATTTCCCATCTTTATTGACACAAATTTCTTTGTCTTAAAACTGAAAGAAAGCTATTATTTTATGATGATCACCAGTATGCTTGTTAACTGTGCATTTCCCCCTGAGATATGCTTCAATTTTAAGGTAGTGCTAGTTATTTCCTTCATGAATTCCATTATTCTGAGTTCCAAAGAACATTAAGTATTAGTCAAAACCCAACATTTATGTGATGTAGATGTTACCACATTCTTTGCAGTGGCTGTTCTTTGCTGGTGTTCTAAAAATACTGTTTTCCATTTATATGACTTCAATTCAATTCTACATAATAAAATCATCTTTGGCTGAGAGGATATAATGGCAAAATTCCTATAATCACACAAGACTATACGTTTTACATGGCACGCCTAATTGCATTTTTTAAGGAATAAAATGTTCTGGGGTTCTTTATTTTGTGATTGAGCCAGATGAGAGCACGGCCCAAGGAATCCAGAAAGAATTGAATCTAAAATGCTGAATCAGCTTCGAGTCTGTTCATCAGCATTGCAGTTCAACGGAAAAATAAATCCTAGATGCAGGAATTTTAATTGATTACACTAGTTCAATCAAAACAACTACTTAATTCAGTGACCATCTCAGCTCAGTCATTTATTTGACTGGGCGTGGAAGGCAGCGTTTAAAGCAAAAGGGTGGCAGTAAACTTGGTTTCCAGTTCCAGTTGTCACTACTAGTTATGTGACCTTGGGAAAAACATGTCACTTCTCTGGGCCTCCATTTCTATAAAATGATAGGAATGACATTTGATAATGCCTAACATCTTTCCTGGCTGGAAAATTCAATACGTCATTTAAAGCAGTTGTTCTACCAGCATCATTAAAAGGCAACTCAGAAAAGACAGGATTGATGAAGGGTGTCAAAGACCTTGGCCTACTGACATGCACCGACTGTTCCTTATATGAAATGACTGACTCATCCCCGACCACCCAGCTTACTCACTCAGGGCTGATGTCTTCACAACATCTTTCAGGAGGGGAGATGAGACCCACTCTAACCTTTCTGAATCAATTATACAACAACTCAAAGGCAGCAGGTTCAAAACATCAGAGATGATAGATTCAGACCTGGGAATGTGCCAGTATAGGAGCCTCTTCTTCCTCCCTGTGAGTCTTACAAAGATAAACAAAAGATAAACAAGATAAGTAGAAGATACTGGGGGAGGTGGAGGAGTGAGGCTCGAATTACCATCTGCAAATGTGCATATATCTGCAGGTGTCAGGGTCTGTGAATTCAAAATCTCCCTACCCAACCAACCAACCAACCAACCAACCAAAAGGAGAACATTTTCACACACAACATGTGAAAACTATATTACACTTACATTTCTTAGCCTGTCTGGAGTTATGTGTGTGTGTGTATATATATATATATATATATATATATATATATGTATACATATATATATGTGTGTGTATATATATATATATATATAATATGTATTATATATATATACACACACACACAAATTTAAGTCACAAGTTTCAGAATGTGACTGAGTATGGCTGCTGCAATAAATGTTAACCATAGAAATTTTAGGGCTAGGCTGGGTTTAAATTCCAGCCTTAATTCCTTCCTGAAGAGTTACTGATACTAATATTTTCTGTAGTGTATTAGCATGGAATCTAATTCTAAAACATTTCCTTGTGTGAAATGAATATTTTAAAGATCTGACTCATTCAAAGCATTCATCATTTCCTTTATAACTGATTTTCCTCTTAGACTATATAGCTCTTGGATCCTTCATAATATCACAAGGTTTTTCACAGTTCAGAGGTTACATATTCAACACGTAGTAGACTTAAATCTAAATTGGATTTTAAAATGTAACATTTTGAAGCCAGAAGCAAATAAAAGCACCATAGTATTAGCAAAAGTATTTCTGAGAAGGCTATGTGGTAAAGAGGAGAGGTTCTGGGATTTGGTCTTACTGCACCTGGCATGGGTTTTACTCTCAGTTCTAACGTAAACTCGGGAAATTAACTAAAATGTCAAGGAGCTCAATTCTGTCATCTGTAAAATGGGTTTGATAATACTTTCCCCACCTACTTACAAAGGCAGTATTGAGATCAAAGAAACAAATTCATGTGAAATATAATGCTTAGGACACCCAAATTGGATTAAACCCCATAAAAACAACACTTTACTAACATGTGGAGTCTACTGAGCTTGTACTCTCCATCCTAAGACTGATATTAAAATTGTCAGTTGGGGGTTCAGCTATTCCAGGTGTCATTAACAGCAACAGAGGGGCTTTTTAATGCAAGGAATAACTGAGAATGATTGAATGTACTACAGAATGAGAATGAGAAACAATTCACCGTAAGTTAATGATGAAACAGATGATAAAAGGGTGGGCCTTGTGTTAACATCCAGTTCCTCCCTATTGGGAATTCAATCATTTCTCTGCCTTATGTGGTCTGGAATCCGTTATCTGTCCATCTCCAGATTTCGTATCTCCTAATGTTTGTCATTTGTGTTTCCTGTAATTATGCAGACTCATTGGAATGGTTAGTTTCCTATATCTGGCTGTTTGCACTTTAACTAGAGCTAATTTCCAGGTTCCATGGAATTTGCATCCGGTGAGTTCCACATCCCTGCTGTCCTCTGGGAAACTTGGAAACACTGGTTATTTCCTACAGGGAATGTTGTTAATGCTACGTGTGCTTCCTGTTCTGTTTGGTTCTATTTATTGAATGTCTACTGAATGTTTAAGATTGTTTGGAGCCCACTGGATGCAAACATGCAACACCTGTGAGGTATTACCTGTGAGGAACACTTAATCTACCTCTCTATCCTTTCCTGTACAGGACTGCATTTTTCTGAGCTGTTTTGTGAGGATAGGAGGGGTCAGACATGCCTGAATTTTTGGTAAGGTGAGAAAATCGTTTATGGTGAGTGACTTGAAAATTACCCCACTGCTGTTCAGAATTTATGAAGTCGAAGGTACACCCTGGGTCTCCTCATCCTCCTCATCATTATTTTCATTATAACTGTCATTTATTGAGTATCTAATATGTGCTGAGTGTTTTATATGTGTCATCTCATGTAATCCCCATAAAGACTCTTTAAAGTATGTTATTTGACAGATGCGAAAACACACGTGTAAGGAGGTGATTTCACCTCTTTCCCAAGGTCACACAGCTAGTTGGACTCAAGGTCATGTTTTAATCCTAGTCCCATCTGCCCTTTGCCAAAGCCATGATTTAATTACACTCCTCCTTCATGCCCCTTGTCCACCCCAACTGTAGCCACTCAGGACTGTAATGTTGAACTTTTTAGTGTCTATTTTTAAGGCAAATTTTTTTCAGAGTTAAAGGTTTTAGTTAAATACAGGGTTTCATTAAGATTTGCTTCCAAAGTGTACACTTAACGATACAGTGATGGAGTCTTCACTTTAATCCTTTAAAAATTTTATCAATATGTGTTCTTAACATCATAACTTCTCAGAGTAAGACACAATATTAAAGGGAATTTAATTGATGCCTGCATTTCCTCTATAGCATCTTTGGTGTCAAGCTTCATCTCTGAACAAAGCGTTCCCACTGTCTGCCCAGGCATCCCAATTCCCTCCTTGGACATTTGAGGCTTTGAGACTGAATCTCTGGTCACTGAGCAATAATGTTGGTGTTAGACTGAAAGGTGTTGGCCCAGGGAAGTCACATGTAATCAATACCTGTACACAGGATGTACTTCAGTCATTAGGATTGGTGTTGAGAAATTTCTTTTATCTTGCTCTCACTTGTTTAGATTATTGGCCACTAAAATACAGAAATGTAAACTTGCCTAAGAGTTTACTATTCCACCATTTGCATTCTTTCCCCAACGGAAAATGTCTACCTTGAATGGTAGGATTCTGAAAAGACTCAACTTTATAATCACAACACATTGATGAGTCTTTATTGATGACTAGCGATGAGAGTAAGCTAAAATTTCTTTATGCATTGTCAGACATTGTGTTAAGTGTTTAGGGCCTTCTTTTGTTTAATCTCATGAAAAGGAAATACCACCTACGGATGTGATGAGGACTAAATGAGATAAGACAGAAAAAGCACTTAAAACCATGCCTGTCTGGATTCCCTATAATCCTTGGTGAATGTAGCCATGATTATGATCAGTTACTTCCTTACTCTTAAAGGGGAGGCTGGAGCAGGCTGGTAATGGATAATCGCCCTCAATATTAACTCACATTTTTTACTTGATACCATTTTCAACCTGCTGTGAAACTCTATCCAGACCCTAATGTGACCCTGTATCTACTCTGCTGGCAATTTCAACATGAAATGTTCTACCTTTCACTGCTGATCAAGTCTGTTTGGGGCAGAGGCTGATCTGAGGTCTGATCACAGTGAAAGAGAATCTACTGCCAATAATAAACAGTGAGACTGGCCAGACATGATCAGAGACTTGACCTTAAAGTGCTGACACAAGAGCTGGAGGATTTGAATACCGGGAACGTGCAAGTCACAACAGCTCCTGCAGGCCTCGGGGACTAAGGTATAGACAATGACACGCATTTCAGTAATAGAGTCCACACAATGTATCACTGGGAAACCAGGAACCAGCCCGAAACACTCAGCATTCTTAACTTGTTTACCCAGAAACTAAAGGAAGGAGAAGTCAGTGATTAGTAAGAAAATGGTTCATGAACAAGCTTACTCTTGGGTGCAATTTCCTTTACTGAATCCCAGAATTTCCACCCACCACTGATCTTGATTTCTTTTTTTTGCGGTACGCGGGCCTCTCACTGCTGTGGCCTCTCCCATTGCGGAGCACAGGCTGCGGACGCGCAGGCTCAGCAGCCATGGCTCACGGGCCCAGCCGCTCCGCGGCATGTGGGATCTTCCCGGACTGGGGCACGAACCCGTGTCCCCTGCATCGGCAGGCAGACTCTCAACCACTGCGCCACCAGGGAAGCCCCACTGATCTTGATTTATAATAATGCATCCATAAGTCTCACCTCCAGCATGGGAAACTAGAAGAGGGCGCTCCCTGTTTTCTTTTAACATGGTGAGAAGAATATCTGGGGGCAGTAGGTAATCTTTCAAATTAATTAATTATAGTGTGTGAAATTGGGAATGCCGTATAAGAACAAAAAAAAAAGCTCAGTACTACTTTTCCAGATTCCAATCAACTCTGTATTTGTAAAAATGCTCTGAGTTAGAAAAATTTTGAATGGAAAAGGGATTGAAATTTACCTAATAGAAAACCTTTCATAGTGGTTTGGCCAATTCCAAGATTACCTAGGTCAGGCTGCATGGCCTCAAGATCATAGTGAATTAGCAATTTCCTAGGCAGAAATTGCCAGAAAACAGGAGGAAATCAGATGCATAAGTAGAGATTTGTGAAAATTGGGAATGACAGGAAAAGGAAAACTTGATTTCTTACTATGTGTATTAGGCACTTCATTTAAAAATTAACCTTGTTTACTTTTAAAAATCAAAACAATACATGTTCAAAATTTTAAAATTCAAATACAATAACAAAACTTTTACAACCAACTTCTCTCCCCCTCAATCCCAAACCCATTCCCACTTTCAACCATTTTAGCAGTATCTTTTGCTACTTACTTCCATATGTTACGCAATACATTCATGATGCTTTTTGATTATTTTAAAAAGTTTTAGACATTGCCTACCGAATAATGATTTCCTGTAGGGAAAATGAGGAATATCTCTCTTATCTCAACCCCTTTCCCCACAGACCTGATACGATTCTATCCAAATTTCTAGTTAAATCAGTAAAGTTAGGACAGCCCAAAAAGGCTGATCCAGGTTGAAAAATTGAAGGGAATGATGATTTTTTTTTACTTGACTACTTGTTTTTACTTGAAATTACTGTCAAAGCAGCAAATTAGCAATGCAAAATATACACCCAAGCATCAAGCTACAATTATATGGACAACTGGTCTTCTGTGCCTTTCTTTGTTTCTCTCTGAGTTCAAGGTTTCAGCAGTCCACACATTGTCCGGACTCCTGTAGGTCAGACGAAGCTGGACCGGGAGGTCACAGCTATTGAGCTTGCCTTTGGTGATGGTGGTGGGCACTGAGGCTATGTCAGCACTCCAGGCCTACACAATTATTATAATTGGTTGGTCTATAAAATAATTCTATTCAGAAAATATTTTTAAAATTTTGTCTAAAAATTCAAAATAATATGTATTCATACACAGTGAAGTTTTAAAAATTCCTTTTATGATTATATAAATATTAAAAATAATATAGAACAATTATTCTTGGTACCTATTTCTGTAATTTAATCATTTAAAGTTATACCTAGATCTAATATCAAGACACTGGAAAATTTATGACGAGTGTAATTTTTAATGGTCCTATTATTTTCATTTTTTCCACAAAATTGCCTACAGTCTTCCTTAAGGTTGCATTTTTTAGTGGTTAATAAATGTGACATCTTGACAACCTTAACTGACTTTTCTCTGTTGACCATAAATTTTTTACTGAGAAAATACTCTCTCTAAAGCTACTGAGGTATTTTGTAATTGCAGAGTAAATTCTGCTCAATGAAGGATAGTCTTAAGGGAGTTTATTGAATTGGATAAATATTTTATTCTAACTATTTTAAACATACTGCCTTATACCCCTCATTCAGAGTGCTTCCATTTTCAAATATTTTTAGGAAACAAGACACATCAAATAGGCTTTCTCTATTTTTGCAGTTATTTTAATGTTTTACCACATTTAGATGCTGCAGCATCATGTCTTCTTAATTTTACTGCATTCCACTCTAAAGAAGGAGTCCTTAAAAAAATTTTTCTTACAAGTTGAAATATTTCAAAATACAACTATAGAATTTCAAAATTAAATTCTGTTCACCATGTGAGCTACCATCATTTAATTTGCTCAATTCCTTCCTTGCTTTTAAAGAAATAAATTATAATGTCTTTTCATATGCAAAGTTTGTTTTTAAGAATTGCAGTTACCAAAAGCTTCAAAAGCCAGTTTGAAGCTCCTTTATTTTTTAACATTTTAATAAAAGTTTTCTAACTATCTCTGAACAAAATTTAGAGTTATTTTCAAAACAGAAGTTTAATGCCATGGTAGAATATTTATAATGGTACAAAAAGTAGTATGTATATATATTATATATATATATAAAACTACTAGTATATGTACAAGTGCAATATTATTCAGCCATAAAAAGAAAATCCTGCTACTTATGACAACATGGATGGACTTTGAGGGTATTATGCTAGTGAATGTCAGACAAAAAAAGACAAATACTGTATAATCTCACTTATATGTAGAATCTAAAAAAACGCTGAACTCATGGAAACAGAGTAGATGGTGGCCGTCAGGGTCTGGGAGTGGGGGAAATGAGATGTTGGTCAAAGGTCACAAACTTACAGTTAGAAGATGAATAAGTTCTGAGGAGCTAATCTACAGCATGGTAACTATAGTTAACAATACTGTTTTATATACTTGAAAATTGCTTAGAGAGTAGATCTTAGATGTTCTCGCTACGGAAAAAAAATAGTAGTTATGTGAGGGGATGGATGTGTTAACTAACCTTATTGTGGCAATCATTTCTCAGTATACATGTGTATCAAATCATCACGTTATACACCTTAAACTTACACAATGTTATAGATCAATTATATCTCAATAAAGCTGCAGGTGAAAAGTGAGTAAGAGAAAGATGGGTAATTGTTGATTACCTTTCAGGTTTAACTATGAGTTAAAGTGAGTATCCTGTTTATTACACATGCATCTCATACACTGCAGACAAAACTTTTAGCAGAAGGTGGAAATACAAAGTGGAGACCTATAAAACCACTATGGCTGATTTCAGTGCCTCAACTAATGATAATAATTTGTTAAGAAATGACAAATTCTAAACAAATTGCAGAACAAAGGGGATGCCAGGACAACGTGTAAACTGGGCCTATTTCAGGCAAACTAGGATATTTGGTCACCCTATTGACATGTGACCTGTTTATTCTCTCTGGAAGCCTTTAGGATCTTATCTTTGGCCCTGCTGTTCTATATTGTTGTGATACTATATCTTGGTGTGTGCCTTTTTGTTTTGTTTGGGTTTTTTTTTTGGTTTGTTCTTCTATCTGGAAACTCATTCATGACCTTCATTTTCTTATATTATTTTTTTGATAAATTCCTTCCCTCTGTTTTCTTTGTTCTGTCTTTTAGAACAGAGAAAGGACACATCTCTTGGATTGATCCTTAGACTTTCTTGTCTTTTATCTCGTATTGTTTCCATATTCTTGTCTTGTTTCTTTACTCTCAGGGAGAGTTTCCTAATATTATTCCCTAAACTTTTAATTAGATGTCTTAATTCAGTGGCATATTTTAAATTTCCGTTATTCATTCCTCTTATGATTGTTTCATTTTATTAAACATTTTATGTCTCTGGGGATAGTAATTGTAATATTTTGAAGTTTCTTTCTACTTTCTGTACTATTTCAATACCCTATTATTTTCTTTTTTGTTGTTGTTTGGCTTTGTTCCTTATGTTTTTTTCTCATACTCTGGAGGTATTTGTTATCTCTTTGAATCTGAGGCACTGAATAGCTACCCAGATATACTCTGTGTGTGATAGTCTTTTAACTGGTCAACTTTATAGTAGATTAATCTGCCTTTTCTTTTTTATTCCTGTATTTCTCCCTCTTTCCTTCCCTTCTTTCTTTAGTTCTTTTATTATACTAATACTTAAATATATTCTCCCTGTAAGATATAAACAGCTGCCCATACATCTTTGACCACGCAAGTTTGATCCTAAAACTTATACTTCAGATCCTATTTAGTTTCCAGGAATTGAGGAAACTTTAATGAAGTAAGAATTTCATATGGCTTAAAATATATATTGTGTGGCATAGACAGAGAATGAAGTGTTCTGCTTAATAAAATACTATGATTAACAAGTAATCAAATATAAATCATGAAAGGAGTACCAATTTCCAAATATCTAGACAAAAATACAACACATTGAACAGTATTTTTATACAGAGAATCATTAACTATTTTCTTGGTTATCCAAGAGACATTTTAGAACCATGGAGGACCTGTGTATTTTCATTCTGAATACTATTATATTATAGGTGTGTCACTATAATAGTAATAGTCAATAAAGTGTTTTATTGTATTCTAATGAATAATAGAATTCCCTATAGTAAAATTATTACAATCTCGTGCATTCTGGTGATTTCTATCATCTATATCAGGGTCAGAAAATGTATTATGTAAAGGGCTAGATAGTAAATAATGTTGGCTTTGTGGGCATAACAGTTTGTTGAAATTACTCAACGTTTATACTGCAAAGCAGCTGCAGATAATATGTAAACAAATGAGAGTAGCAGCATTCCAATAAAACTTTACTTAAAAAACAGGTGGAAGGTCAGATAAACGATAAGGCTAGCTCTGGCCAGAATAGTCTTATAGTTTGTAAGGCTATAGTTTGCTGATCTCTGATCTATATGCATATAATTTCCAATCCAAATTTCGACTGCATTTTAAAATGTTTCTCTTTAATTATATTTCTAACACTAGCACCTTAAACTCAAAAAGATCAAAAACAAGGCTCAGAATGTCCATACCAACCATATGGCTGTACCACCACATCTATTTCTCTCATTTTTCTTTCATTCTTTGTTCTCCAAAATGCATTCCTCTTTCTCACCCTCAAGCTCTTCCAATCAATTCTTAGTTCTCTTGTTTCTACTTTCATGATATATTTCACATCTGTCTTTTTTTTTTTTTTTTTTACTACATTTCCTTTGTCACCATCTTTCATTAACTTGTCTTTAGGTTTTCATTAATTTGTCTGGATTCTCACTGTGGTCTCATATGTGGCACCTCTACTTCTATGCTGTATCCTTTCTAGTTCTACATATCCACAGCTGCCAGCTTAATCTTCCCGTAGCATAGGGCTGACCCTACTGCTTCCTAGCTTGGGAGCCATCATCAGTTCCTTTTTAACTAAGAACAAAGCCTCAAACCCAAATCTTTCATGATCTGGACGTACTCAACTTTACCAAATATCATTTCTCACTTCATTCTCTTATGAGCTCAATCTCAGCTAAAGAAGACAACTTGCTTTACCTTTCATGAAAACCCTGTGCTTTCCATTCTTCCCATCCTATACATTTGCTTGTGCTATATGCTTATTTGTCTAGTACTGCAGCAGCCAACATGGTAGGCATTAGCCATGCAGTTGCTGAGTTAACATTTCACATGCTCAGTAGCCATATGTTATACAGTATCTACCATGTTATACAAGGAAGATATAGAATATTTTCATCATTGCAGAAAGTTCTGTTGAGGCGCTGGCCTAAAATACACTGCTCACATTGCCTCACATTTAATCCTATATGATCTTTATTGCCTAGCTCAAATAACACCTCCTCTATTGACCCACTGCTTTTTGTAATAGCATTTTTTCTGTGTTGGTGTTATGGCACTTACCACTTTCCATCTAGAAATATAGTGACTTAAATACATGTTATGCTCTAGACTGTTATTTCTATTTGTTCATTCTTTTGTTTCCTTGTTAACAACTAATCCAGTGCCACGTACATAGTAGATATTCAAAAAGGATTTGTTGACAGGTCTCACTGAAACATTCTCTAAAGCTTTGTAAAAATGGAAATATTTCCATAACAAAGAGTAATAACTCTGCTTCACAAACTTACCAGTGAGAATTAGCATAAAATTTGAGACATGGAAACTATATTTAAATGATATCCTATTTTAGAAAGCCTAATGATAAATCAACATGATTTCCATAAATTGTGATTGATTTTCATCGGCTTGGGGAGGCAACATAGCATAATGAAAAGAAGATGGATGTGAGTTCCAGATTGCCCTATATCAGAACCCTGTTTCCATCAATTACTGACTCAGCTTAGCCAAGTTACTTAATTTCTCAGCCTCGTGGAGATGGTAATAGCTACCTGCATTAGTTGAAACTCTTTGATAGCAAATGGCAGAAAAAGAAATCAAACTAGCTTTTTCAGAAAAAGATATTAATGGACTCATGTAACTAAAAAAGCCCAGTGTTTTCAACATCACTGGACCTGTGTTCTCAAATAATGTCATAGCTTCATTTGAGGGAGGCTCTTGCTACCGAGTAGTGAGATGACCACTGGAAGCTGAAAAGATCACATGTTCTTTACAACTCAGGATCCAAGAGGAAGAAAAGCTCAGAAAATGTCTCAGGAGGTGCTCTCATTGGTCTGTCTTTCGTTAGGAACATTTTTGAATCACCTGTGGCTAACAGATGGAGAGTCAGGCCAGGCCTGGGTCAAATGACCAAACTGAGGCCTATGGTGAGGAAAACAAGCCCGCCGAACAATATGGATGGTGCAGGATTGCTACAGAATGGAGGCTGGTTCTCCAAAAGAAGGAACACTAGACAGACAAAACTGGTTATGTCCTCTAATTTAGGGTGCAACATTACACAGCTGCAGCAGGCACTCTCTTCATTGTACTCTGTGTGAATGGTGCCTCTTAGATTTGGGCAATGTGTAGGATCTCTCTCCCTTATAGGTTTGTAGTAATGATTAAATGGTACAATATAAATTAAATGACCGGCAATTAATAGATACTCAAAAAGTCTTCTTTTTTTATTTTTTTGCACCTCTCTTTCCCCGCTTAAACTGAGAAAAGGCATCAGTAGTGATTAAGGTCTGGATTAAACCCCTCCAGATTTACTAGCACTTGCTCTGAAATAACAGAGAAAGAAATTATAGTTTCCTCCAATATTTGTACCTCAAAGAGCAATCTTCAGTCAATACAGAGGGTTATGACTCCAGTAAGATTAAATAAGTTACAGATGGTCCTTTGTGTTATTATTAGTGCCTCCAGAAATGCCATATTAGCTCAAAATTGCTTGGTAAATACCCTATAATTCAAATATTATGATAGGTAGAACTCTGGTCTCCATTCACCTTTACTTCTACCAGAGAATGGTCCTATTTGTAGTTTAACATTCAACAGATTAACATTTATCAATTTAACAGTTTAACATTAAAATTGTCCTTTTTCTGCTAATGAAGAAACTTTCAAATTATAACAAAGAAATAAGTAACACAGAGAAATTTTTCTCTCTCAAATAAGTCCAGAAGTAGGAAGTTCAGAGGTTGGTATGATAGTTCCATGGTATCATTAGATGCCCAAGTTTCTTACAGCTTTCTGTTCCCACATCTTTAGAATATGGCCCCATCTTCATGTTCTCAAGAAGGCTGTCAGAGCTCCAGCCATCATATCCACTATTCATAAAGGCTGGAGGGAAAGGGAAAGAGCAAAAGGGTACCTGCCAGAGGATTTAGTGCTCTTTGAAGAGCTTTCTTGGACACGTCATATTGTGTCTTCTTTTGGCTAGATCTGTTATGTTAGGTAAAATGAAAGTTAGGTAATTTAGTTTTTATTGATTTAAGCTAGGCATATTGCTGCCCCCAATAAAAACTGGAGCTTCATTAATAAGAAAAAGGAGAGCATAGCTACTGAGCTAGTAACTAGCAGGCTCTCTCACATACAAATTATCAGTATCTCTAAGGTCTTGTTTGAATAAAAGGTTTTAAACCTTAAAGAAAAAAAATCTGAAAACCACTGATGTAATCAAACCCTAAGAAAAGAACAGTCATGTGTGTTTAATTTAATAGAATGATACTCAAAAAAGGCAGGATGACTGTGACATTCACACCTTAGGTTCAAAAGCGTTACACTCAACCCTGTTCGTTATGGACATTTTGAATAATTAGTAATACTGATGGTCACTTTTTACCACTTCCTTCAGAGGCCTTTGAAAATTGAGTTTGTAGCTTCATGCATGTGTTCCCATTCGTCATTGCCTTCTCAGGGTGTCCCTGTACCCACTGGGACCAAGAGATGACTGAAAATGCAGTCAAATAGGAAATGCATGATGTGTGCAATTCCACATCTTGGAACTGCCACTGAAGCCCAGGCTGCCTTCTGGGGATTCCTGGGCCCATGCTCTGGTCCTTCCATAATCGCGGGGTAGTGATTATGTTAGCAAAGGAAATGGCTCATTCATGTGGTTGGGAACCAGAATGAATATTTGGAAAACACACACATATTTAAATAAACTAAAATGGGTTTTCTGCTCAGGACACCAAGCTGGTTTGCCTGTGACATCAGCTTGCTTTGAAGAGGGGAGGGAATCATTTTTACAAGCACTTATTCAGATTGTAAAAGTTATGTTTTGCTTTGATTTTAACAGTCTCAAGAAAAGGGTTTATTGCAGGATCTTCTTTCTTCACTGCCTGTTTGAATTCTACACGTTCTTCAAGGGCCAGCGTCAGTCTCATCTTCGAGCAGTTTACCAGATCGCTCAAGTCCTCACAATCTCTCCTGCTTCTAAAACGTGGTTCCATTCACTGGTGGTACAGATCATGTATTCGGCATGCATCACACATTGCTTTGCTGTGTTAGTTGTCTTTTCCTATTTGTGTCTCCTGTCTCCCTAACTGAATTTAAGGCCTCTAAGGTCTAGGGGACCATATAATGTATTGTCCAAGTTGGGACACTTTTGAGAGTAAAAAGAGATGTTATTAATAATTACATCAGGGCCCCTGGCACGAACCTGAACTGTCTAAGCAAATTGTAATGTGTGGCCATTCTTTTAAGGTCCAAGACCATTATTTGCTCTTTCTCTTTCTTATCACCCACAGGACCTCGTGTAATTCTTGTGCAAGCAGACATTAAAGTCTTAAAAATAAATACCTTAGCGAGGCAGCAAACAATTTCTCGTAAAACAGCTGTGAAATGGATGAAAGATAGGACAGGACCCTATGGGTGGGAGATTTAATAGTCCAATATAGGAAGTAACCACAAAGTAGAAGGCTTTAAATAATCAGATAAAGACTGTTCACAGTAGAAACCAGCCTAGAATTTATATTTTTACCACCAAAAGGCACCCTCACGGCAAGAATAGAGAAGGGAAAGTGTTTTTAAGGGGCATTTTTTGTAGAGTGTGTTCTTGTTTCAGAAGCATCACACTTCCTAATCGTCACATGAACACCCGCATCAGTCTAAGCAGGAGGAAATAAGGACAGAATTAGAGAGAAACACAGACCCTCAGCCAAGGCACTATGAATTCTCTGCAGTTCCCTCTACTGATAGAAAGTTTCAAATTGTCTGGTGTGGCCCAGTTGAGGACGAGAACAAAACAGATCTTCCTCAATGGAGAACGACATCTGAACCACAGGTTCTCTATCCTAGGGTATATTTTACATACATCCCAACATTTTGGATAACTCTCATTGCTGCTGTTGAAAGTGACATGAACTGATATTTTCCTCCTTAATTAACCCCAACTAAATATGTATTTCTGAACTCCCAAAGCATTTGCTTTACATCATTTTAAAACAACGTTTAAAACATTCTGCTTTACACTTTTCTTACATCCCCCCTCCTGGCCTCCATCAGATTATAAAATCTCCTTGAGAACAGAGTTTGAGTTCTTCCTGATTTTGTATCTACTCTAACTAGGCTGACCGGGTAATTTTTGAGAGTGAAGGGTTCAGTGGCTCTAAGCAGACAGGACATAGGGCAACTGGCATAAACCAGGACTCCTCTGCACAAAACAGAATATGTGTCCCTCCCCCCTCCCACTTAATACCTACACAGTGTCCTGCACACTTTAGGGACTGTGTGAATATTGGTTGTTGTGAACTTAAGTTGCTTCCAACTGGAAGTATTTTGAGCTTAACGTAAAGCCCCGATTCCATTGCTTTGTCTTCGACAACTGCTTGTCCTTAATGGCCTGTTGTAAGATAAATTCCAGGTCAAGTCCAGAACTAAAGGCATTTCTTACTTGAAGCCTTAACAGAAAGAAACCCAAGGCTACCAATAAATGCCATACTGTTTCCCTGATTCCAAAGATTTAAATAGTCCCCTACTGACATCTGAAACAACATGAGGTTCCTTTAAGAGAACCCCAGACATAGAATTCTGACTTATACACATGATAGATTGAGAAAACTAAACAACACTGGCATTATGGTATTAACAATCATATTGAAAACGTGGTTCTAGCAAAGATTTATCCCAACACATGCTGGATTTTAGAAATACAACGTGGGGAAAAAAAATAGGATTTTGAGGCAAGCCACCTATATTTATCTTAATTCTGTCCCTTCTCTTCAAATAATATCTCATCTGAAAATCAGGGACAATAATAATAGTACCTCTGTCTGCAGAGCCTTTGGGATAATTAAATGAGATAATGTATGTGGCAGTGTTATAAGCTCCAAAACACTCTAAGGATACACATTTGCTTTTTCATTGCCTATTTGAATCGATTCTTTCAATTCTGTCTCTCTCAAGTAGCCTAAGGCTGAGCCACCAGAATACAAACGTACAGTTACAAGGTTTAAAAAAAAAAAAAAACCCAGCAAAACAACTATTTGTTACATGATACCTGACAACAGTTGGACGGACTTTTCCCCCAAATTAAATGAAGTGTTTTGGCAGCCTATAAATGCAGCCTAAAGTATAGCAAGGGAAAAGAACTGTTTTCCTTAGGGAGAGTGTAATTTTAACAGAAGTTCAACTTACACATTTTAAGATCGGTATTTTGAATGTCTCTGTTAAGTGCAAAATGAATATAATTAGTTATGAGATATCTTGCCCTTGGCTACACAGTATGCATTAAGCCACGGCATAATATCATTCACAAGCTATTCATACTCTCTGGTATATTTCAGGACTTCCTGTGCTGTAGTCTCTTAACGCAAATACTGTATATAGTTTCAGAACCTAACAGTTGTTCCTTCAATGGTTAGGAGTAGGTGCCACACATCTGGGGCCTTCAAATAGTCTAGCCAGGCATATACATTCCTTATGAACAGGATCTACATCTTTTCATGTATGTGTCCCTGACATGTAAACAAAACCTGGCACAACGAAGTAACTGTGTGTAGAATAAATAACAGAAGAGGCAGAGCTCTGATGAAATATTCCAGAGGTGCAATGCCCAGAAAATGACCGTTTTGAAGTATTTTAGAGCCCCAACCTACATGGAACCTCCATTTTCCTCCCATTTATCCTCCAGAAGTGGCCACTGTGTTACAGCTGTGATTACTGAGTGGTTACGGCGCAGCTGTAAGTGGACATGCCCTTCCTGGTATCTCCTAACTTTGTGACCATTATCCCAGCGTGTAAAGCATGGGGTTCTGCAAGGTCACTAGAGAAAAGGTGAGTATGGGGCCCAGGGTGAGCAGGTGGCTCAGAGCCTGTGTCAACAGGGAGCTGTTTCTTAATAATTCATGTTATCAAGTATATTCACACATTGAAAACCAGAAAAAAGTTGGGCTTCCTCTTATGTGGTTTTCCTAAGTTCTTCTGCTCTTTTCAACCTAAAAGAGCTATAACTTAAGGAAAAGTGAAGAATACAGCGCACATGATTTCTTCTTTTTGCGAAGCCTGACACAGGAAATAATGCTATGCCTGTTTCTAGAATATGGTTAGAGGTTCACAGCACAGAGACAAGATCTGTAGCTTGATAATTACTTACATCAGGCCTATAATGCCATTAGTCTGGGAGCTAACAAAAGGCAGAGATGGGCTTACCTGTTTTCTAACACTTTCCATTCCTCTAAGGCACATCTGGACACAATGAATACTCAATAAATGTTGAATAGTTAACTAGTTTTAAAGGGCTAAGAGAAAAACATTTTTTAAACATGGCTCTTAACCAGTTAAATAGGTTTAAAAAAAAGAGAGAAAGAGAATGAGTTTCAGTTAATTGTACTTTACTGAGCGAAAATCATATGACAAGTACTACACCCCTGGAGGGAGTGTAAAATGTATACGCAAGGTACAGCTCCTGTCGCCTAGAAAACACAGCTATATGGCTAACTGGAAGCTCAAACAAAAGAAGATGTAAGGGATAACATTTCTACAAATATATTGTAGTCATTAGTGCTGGGCATTATAAACCATGTTTTGCCATAATTGTGAAGAACCTATTTGATACCATAGGTCCAAAATGAACCTGTTTGATATCATATACATGTAACAACAACTGATTTCCAATAACTGACTTCTCAAATCATTTATACCTTAAGAGTCCCAGAGAAACTGTCCAATTCCAATAGTTTCAATTTAATAGGTTGGTAGATGACTGAATTGTTTTTCAGTTTATGGTGGTGGTTTTTGGACATAGCCTATAAGTGCCCAAATATATCTTCTCTAATAGTCCAAATACATACACATACATGAATGCATAGATATATATATATATAATTTATATACATAAGTGTACCCATACATCTAAAACTCACACCATGTTTGTTCTCTCATTGTTAAAGTGAGCACAGATCCATTGGTGAGGCTGTTCACTCAGACTACAATAGCCAGCTGTCTTTAGAAGAGTGTTACTGAGTCTTTGCCATGCAGACAAAAAGAGGAATATTTGAAAGTGTAATGATCCTGCAAGCACTCAGATATTCATTGCACATCATGATCATTACATCTGAGAATCTGTTCCTGCTTTATTCTATTTTTTCTTAAGAAATAGTCTTATCTTTAGGAATGTGTGGAAGCAAAATGACTAGTTTCTAACAGGCGGCATTAGAAGCTGTTGTGAGTACAAGGCAGAAACACAACAGTAAAACTGCAAACTGAGAAGAGGAATCAAATCAGGGCAGAAAAGTGTAAGAATTGAATAAATTATGCATAGGAAAAACTGGTAATCATTTTGAGAAGGAGAGGAGAGGTGGATTTAAATAGCCAAATAGTAAAAAGTGACTGGTAGAGACTGTCCAGTGCAGTGTTGAACAGCATGGACTCCACCTCCAGAGCTGAGTTTGAATCCTGAATCTCCCTCCCACTTACAAATTGTGTGACTTTGAACCGGAACTTCAGCTCTCTCAGTCTCCTTCCTCTCTCCACTTTGCAAATAGTACATACTTGGTGAAAACAATGGTTCGTGATAATAGTAACATTCACGGAGCACTTACTATGTGTCAGGCACTCTAGTAAGAATATTACATGAATAAGTTGATTAACTCTCATATTAATCCCATGAGGCAAGTGCTATTTATCGTCTTCCTGTTTAACATATGAGAAAACTGAGGCTAGACTAGATTAGGCAAGTTGCCCAAAGGGATAAAGCTGAGATCTGAACCTGGGAGAATGATTCTAAAGCCTGTGGTTTGAGAACTATGCTATCATATTGCCATAGAAAGTGCTTATCATAGCTTGGCACAGAGTAAGGCTTCAATATATAATAAAGAGTCAACCAAAAGAGATCCATTCAAAATTAACTGAGGAAGAAAACCAAATAACCCTCCAGGAGGAAACTGACTTGGCACCGTATTCCAAATATGTCGTGTGATATTATGTATGGAGATGAACATGATGCTGAAATAGCTGACAGAGCCCAATTCAGCATCAAATGATGAGCTTCTTCCCATCCCATATGAGCCTAAACTGTTCATCACAATCTCAGGCTCAATTAGCTGATACAGCCTGTCCGAAGCATATGCATCCCCACTTCCTTCCATTTCATATATTTCCTTTCCTTCCATATGTATTTCAAAGGTAGTGATCTGGATCTAATAAAGTTAGTGCGGGCTTGGGTGTTAGCCTTTATCTTTGTAGCTGATTCATAGTTGCTCTGATCTCATCAGCGGGCTGTGAATGTGAACACCTAGTTAGAGGTGACCCTGAATCCAATTCAAAGGGTAGGTTCTGTTAGAGCATCTGACACCCTGAAAATCCCCATCCCTGTCTCTCGGAAGTATTCGTATTATACAGATCAGGGAATGAACTGCGCCGGCCTCCTCCTCCTTGTACCCTCCCCTGGCACAAGACGGGGGTGCATGCGCCACACAACAGCCCTTGTCGGCGGCCAGGGCCCACAAGAAACCTGTTACCCTAAATAACTGTCACATTCTCATGTACTCAGTCACAGGGAAGAATTTCAGTTTCCCTCTTCTCTACCCTTGGAGGGGAGGTTGAGGTCACTGGACTGAAGGGGTCCTGTCTTGACTCCCAACAAGGCGGGTCTGTGCAGCTGCTGTGCCCACAGCAGACAGAAGGCATGCGGCAGCTGAGGCTCTTTGGAAGGCTCTTTCCACCCACTTCCTGTGTCTGGCTTTGATTTCTTAGAGGGCAGATGCACTTATTCCAGCGTCTCTCCCTGATTCAGCCGGAAACGGCAACTACAACCAAAAGTCTAAAGCAACACTTTCCTTTTCTGAAGCTCCTTCACTTTGTCTCAGATCCTCTTTTCTGCTGTCCACTTCCAATCCTCTCTCTCCTTGCACTCACGGTAGCATATGGCTGAGTTCTACTGAGCACTAAATAATCACTGATCTTAATTATAAACAGCCTCAGCTGAGAGAAATGATTTTACTAGGAAAACCAAGCCCAGGAAGCATGATGGGTGGAGGTAGTAACGTGGAACCCAAACCAATTTCCCGGTAAAGAATAGAAAACACATAGAGCCAAGATTCAATTCATCCTCCAAGTCGTAGCTCTTCGTGAACTGACCCCATCTACTGTTTCAGTTCATTCTTCCTTTACTTTTCCCTTCAAACTTTATACTTCAGCAACAGTGTTGACTTTACCTCCAATATCCAGAGCTGTTTCATGCTTCCGAGGCTTTGTGGAATCTCCCCTCTGCATGAAATGCCTTCTCGCTGTCTTCCTGGAAATATCTTATTTGACTTTTAAAACCTGGCACCGACATCGCTTCATCTACCCCCAGTGATTCTGATTTAATTGGCTTGGGTTGTGGTCTGATCCTTGGGAGTTTTAAGTGCTCCCCAGGTGATATAAATATGCACCAGAGTCTGAGAATCACTGCTCTAGGCCAGTGGTTTTCAAACTTGAGCAAGGATCAGGATCTGCTGGAGGGTTTGTTAAAGCACAGATCGCAGGGTTCACCCTCTGAATTTAGAATTCAGTAGTCCTGAGGTCTGAGAATTTGCATTTCTAATAAGTTTCCAGATGATGCTGATTCTGCTAGGTCTGGGACCATGTTTTGAGAATCAGTGCTCTATTTAAGCTCTCTAACTTGCATAGGTTCCTACATTGCACTTATATTACCTAAGTTGCACTTAATTTCAGTTGTCACACTGCATTGTTATCAGTGTATCCACACATCTATTCCTGTCATTAGAAGGCAAAAACAATAGCTTTTTTCATCTCTGCCCAGCGTTGTACCTGGTATATGGTAGATGCTCAATAAATGGTTACTGAATGAGTAAATATTGAACGTCTAGTTATCACAGAGCTAGAAAGTCATGTGCCAAATTTATGCAAATGATTTTTGGGTATTGAATCTAACAAATATCCCATGCATCTGAATTTAGATCTAGAAGGCAGTTTTCTTAGCTTCTGTGAATTACATCTGGGATTTTGGTGATAGGATTGGGTTGGCAAAGTACTCCCCAAACACTGGGATAAAAAGCCTTATGCAAAAGCAGATTATATTACCTTAAATCAACAACACCTCTTTTAAAACGGACACTTAATAAAGGCCTTTTAAGAGCTCTCCATAAAATGCTGTGAAAAATTAGAACATTTAAAATACAGGCAAACAATGAGCCCCATTCACACAGCTTCTTCACATTATTTCTTTAGTATCATAGATCTCAAATGGGATCACTCACTCCCCTCCAGTGAAGTTGGCACAAGTTAGCCGTATTGATTGTCTGATTACAAATATAGACTGTGGCAGTGAGGACTTATGAGAGGAACCCATTTGTCCCTGTGCCTTATACATAGATCTCAGACTTAATACACACCCAACTACAAAGCCATGGAACCAGATGGTAAAATGTTATTCCCAAGGAGATTAGACTCTGACGCAGAACAATGATTTCATTGTTTCGTAGAACCTTGTAAAGTAAGTCCGAAGAGATGTTTATAAAATGCTTTTCTAATCCTTGCTAACTTCTTAAATACCTGCTTTCAGGAAGAATAAATTTGCTCGCAGAAGGTAATGCCATTTGACTTCTGAATAGTATCCAGGTAACATTTGAAAAATGTTGAAATGAGTCAGTGAGGGACCCTTCTGAGTTTCTGGTTAATCTCTCTTAATTGGAGTTCTGTGTCCCTGGTCATTTCTAATCATTATCTATGGACTGCGTCTTTATTCTAAGAATGTCAAAATACCTGGATATAGGCTTTCTGAATTAAGCGTATTACAACTGAATTCCACTTCAACATTAGCAAGTGGATGAACACAATCAAATCAGGAAGGAAAGGTTCTGTAGGTTGTGCCTGCCTTTTTTTTTCAAAAAAATAAACTTTAAAAAAGGACAAATTTGCCTGAAATTTATGGGCAATGCATTCAGAGTTCAGAGTGATAATGTTTAGGATGTAAAGTCCATTGTGTGGGCAGGTGGAAACAGATTCAGTGACTGCTTTCTCTTGTTATCTGTTCTGTCTTTGGTTTGTTGGTTGGTTGGTTTTCAAACTGGCATCACTGCCTTCATTTTTCCTGTTTCTATCTCATCAATCTTGGATGAGAGGACTAGGTACCACCAGATCCCAACCTTGCTCTCACTTCAGGAGAACAAATGGAGTAAAAGTTGTAATTCAAGCATATAGACTGCTTGATAGAATACATTCTATCCCCTTCCCTAATAAGTATGTATCTTCCCAATGACAAATTCTTTTAATATGTAAAGCTGTTGTTTTTATACACTTGAAAGTCTATAAACTATCAAGGATGGCTGAATTTAATTAATATTGTACATGTCTAAATAGTCAGTTGATGGGTTGCCAAAGTGTGGGTGAGTAATTAGGTAAAAGCATA
This sequence comes from Delphinapterus leucas, assembly GCF_059928025.1. NCBI lineage: Eukaryota > Metazoa > Chordata > Mammalia > Artiodactyla > Monodontidae > Delphinapterus > Delphinapterus leucas. The sequence continues at coordinate 74,698,424 of NC_143139.1, forward strand.
CATAATTCAACAATTATTATGTATTTGTTTCACAAAATTCATATTTTGCCTTCCTTTCAGCAACATTACTAATTATATTATTCTTATCAAGACTTTCATAGAGTTTGATTCTATTGATTACAATGATCTAAGGTATTAAAAATGAAAATGTAATTATGTCCAAAGCATACCAAATGTGAATATATTTTAATCAAAAATACAAGATAAAGCAAACCTAAATGTGAAAAAGTATTTTTCATGTGCTTTCAGAAGTTATTGTTCCTCTCAAACATTCAAATTATTTATTGAAATTGAAAGACAAATACAAGTTATAATTAAGAAGTATCAAAATATAAATCAAAATTATTAAATAAAGCTTCTCTTTGTTTTCTAAAAAAGTTAGGCAACATTATTAAATGCTTTTATAAAACAAACACAAGTCTACATTTAGCTGCCAATGTAAAGAACCAATATCTTGCTTCACACACGCTTCGTACAGGAAGAATTTGATGAGTTAAATAATTTGTTTTTATTTTTTTAATCTAAACCCTCCTGCCAGCCAAATATGCTCCCTGTCTTTCTAAACAGTTTCTGACTTCCACGTGAGCAGCGGTACAACCCACAAACCTTCCTGGCACATGGGTGCAACTGTCTTCTCTTCTGAGGACGTAAGTCAACCGATTTGGAGAAGTATTTCGCTAGGGCTCCAATGGTGTCGGCCATGGGAATGGTGTCTTAGGGTTTCAGTCATGCTGTGCTGGCCCTGAGTGCAGGATTCCAAGCCACAGAGGCTCCCATGTATTCTCTCATCAATGTATTTTTTGATATGCAGGGCACTCTAAAGCCCAGAATTCATGGGGACTTTTATTTCATATCCCTCTGCTTGGTTGAGGCCTTTAGAGATTCTCACCGAGATTATTACAATAGAATGCTTAGAGATCACCTTTCTTCTAGATTCAAATTGTTCCTTTTGCCATGCGAAAATAATAACATAGATGAGCTAAGAATCCTGACTGATTACTCTTTCCTTACCTCACACCTGAGTTCTGAGGTCACTTGTGAATAGAGGAGATAAAGCAAATAAATAAAAATGTGCTCCAGTGTATGTGTGGTCAATGAATCACTCATGCCTTCACCCAAAATTCATCATACAAAACTGAAACTGCCTAACTTGACAGAAAACAGTAGTGGCCTGATTCCAACTACTGACAGGTAAGCAGTATTCAAGACAGAAATATTGCTTCATGGTTGGTGCTTATTATCAGTACGTAGCTGGGCTCAGCAGCAAAGCATAAAATAACAGCCAATAGTAATTGAGTATCCATTATGTACCAGGTACTTTACGAAGAGCTTTATATGTATTTTCTCATGTGATTCTCCCCACTGTCTTGGAGCTAGGTAATACTATGACACTCTCTTTAATGGAGGGACTGAGGCTTCAGAGGAGTTAAGGGGCTTGCCTAAGGTCTCACAGTAGGAAGTAGTGGCAATGGGATTTAAACTCAAGCTGTGCAACTCCAAAGCCTGTAAACTTGAACACTATTCCACTCTGCTAGCCTGTGTCTTACTGGCATTGAGCAGAGGGATGGGAGGGTCTAGGACTAAGGCCAAGAGAGGGAAAACTGAGTCAACAGCCAAATTCTGCCCCAAGGAAAGCAACCACCAATCCAGAATAACAAATCCAAAGGACACAATGATCTTGTGTTTGTTTGGGCTGGTGTCACTTCCAAGGAGTCATGGAAGTCAAGTTATCATGGAGGGAGCTGGCGGGTGGACATGGTAGCAGAGTATAGAATGTGGGGTGATACTCTCACGGGACTCATGGGGTTGGAAGGACAGAACTCCAGTCTAAGCGAAGTCAGAAACAAAAATATTATTGGGCGCATGCTATGTGCTAGGGCCTGCACGTCTCTCTGGTCATTTAATTACTGTAACAAATAATACTGCAAGTATTATTACTCCCATTTTCCAAGTGAGAAAAGAGGTTATAATGTGTCCAAGACTAAAGAGCTAATAAGAGATGGAGGTGAGAGGAAGATTCTAGATTAGCTTGACTCTAGATATGGGGGGTTTTCTATTTAATATATCACATTGCCTCTGGCTCCCCTGGACCCAACTAAAGGACTAAGTAGGAAAACAGAAGCACAAAGTCCCATCCTCATACTTAGCCCCTTACTCATGTTAACTGATGCCTGTAAAATGCCCTGCAGGTTACAGGAAAAGGCATGTGTGGATGGCAGGACTGGCAACCAGGACTAATTAATTCTCGAGTCCACCCATGGGTGGGGCTCACAGCTCTGTACTTTCAACCTAGTCAAGACTGACTCACAAATTGGGCTGCGTTTGAGTCTCAGGACAAGGAATTCAATGATGGGGCAGATCAAGGACACACATACTGAATTCTGTCTTGTTGACCGGGCCGTCCTGGGACACTTAGCCTATTTGTGATTCCAAGACTGAGATCATCGTGATTTTTTTCTTCCAACCTGAAAAGCCCTTGAAGCTACACCCCAGGTAACTGTCCACCATCAGACCTTACAAAGTACTTGGGACTCAAGCTCCTCGGAGAAGAAAAGGATATCATATAGCCACAACTGCAAGGGTATAATAAAACCATCTACTGTAAATAAAAACTTCCTTCAAGTAAACAAAAAAGTTGGGGATTATGATGGCTTTTTAATTAGGGAATTACCAGGAGCAGTCATAAAAAGGGTGCTTGAGGAGTATTAAAAGCACATGGCTTTGGATACGTAAATAGAAAAAGCACAGGAACTGGCACCTATAAGCAAAAATCGATGAAATGTTTGATTCAATTCCTGAATGGCCCACAGATGTCTGAGATATTCTCTTTTTAGATCAGGATTCCTCTTTGTCTATACAGGTAATCTGTCCCTCTGTGCTCTTTGTAATTTCAACATCAATTGTTGCCGTCATAGCTAAAGTCATGAATACTCCCTGACTTAGGTCTGCACAGTCGTGGGCTCCAAAAAGGGAATAAAACATGTGTGTGAGGAGGGGGAATCATTCTTTTCTATTGGAAATTGACTAATTCAGTGGTCAATAAAAAGACTATGAGGCTTAGTACATTTTAGATTAGAGAACACAGAATTTAAATCTCAGTTACACGTCATTTCATTTCAACCAACATATATAGAGCATCTACTGTGTGCCAGGCACTTCAGAAAGTCTGAAAACAGATAAGACACAGTCCTCGGGCTCAGGAAGTTCAAATACAGTGTTAGAAATAGAGGTAAACAAATAGCGATCAAATAAAACAGAATAAAATGAGAGTCAGGTCACAGGTACAAAGGATACACTGTGAGAGCAGAGAGAGGATCCACCGCTGAGAGGCGAGAGTGTTGTCAGTCTTGGAAGAAGGGAAGAAGGTCATTCCAGGATGAAAGAGGAATGAGCCAGCAGAGCTGTTCAAAACATTTCAGTCAGAGAAGGACGAAGAGAACCAAGAGAGGGTGGTGTCGTTATAGCCAGTTAAGTGTATTCAAATACCGCTGCCCCTAAGCATGGCATCCCTTGACCCTACTTCCTTCAACCATTTGTCAAATTCTCCCCTTCCCTGCGTGACCAGAGCTCTCACTGCCTTGTTCTGTTCTTGGAAGGCTGAGTCCTTTTACCCCCTTTTGGTTTATGGAAGGGTATATTTCTTCTCCCTGCCTTCTCCTCCCCTCTCAGCTTAAACTGATTTCACTGAGACATCCTGACGCTGAAGATGTACTCACAAAATGTGAATGAACTTTTCCCAATATGCCTGGGATACCAAATAATAGCCATGATATTGGCTGAACTTCTGGTATGTGGGGGGCACTGCATAAGTGCTTCATAAGGTACACACGTGTGGGACCCAGACTGGAAGGTGGCCTTCAACTAGCTCCACCTTCCACAAGGGCATCCACACCCTTGTGTGCTCCCTTCCCAAACTGTACTGGGGATGATCTGCGTGACCAATGGAACACTGCAGAAGTGATGGTATGCCTCTTCTGAGGTTAGCTATAAAAGATGGTGGCTTCCGTCATGAGTGTTCTCTCTCTAGGGTCATTCACCCGGTCACACGCACTCATGTTGTGAGTGACCCTATGGAAGGGCCCAGGTGGTGAGGAGATGAAGCCTCCTGCCAACAGCTGAGTGAGTGAGCTTGGAAGCAAATCCTTCGGCTCCTAGCAAGTCCTCTGAGACTGTAGTCCTGCCTGGTAGCTTGATTGCAACTTCATGGGTCAGAACCACCCAGCTAAGCTATTCCCAGATTCCTGACTCCCAGAAACTGTGTGAGATGATAAACGTTGGTGTAAGCTCTGAGTTTTGGAGTGATCTGCTATGCAGCAATAGACAACTGATACAGCATGTATGTATATATTATTTATCATTTTTGAGGTAATAAGTCATGGAAGACAAAATGCATAGAAATGAAGCATTCAGCTCAATGAGCTTTGACTATTGCATACAATCACAACCACCATTCAAACAAGATCTACAACATTTCCATCACCCTGGAAAGTTCCCTTGTGCCTTTTTCCAATAAATAAAACCACCATTTTGTTTCCTGTCATCATAGATTAATTTAGCCTATTTTTGAACTTCACATGAGTGGAGTCATGTGATACATACCATTTTGCGTGCTGCTTACAATGTTTTTGAAATTCACCCATATTGTTGAATGGATCAGTAGTTTACTCCTTTTTATTTTATTGCTAAGTAGGATCCCAATTTATAAATATATCACCATTAGTTTGTCCATATGCCTGTTGATGGACATTTGGGTTCTTTCTTGTTTTTTAGCTGTTATGAATAGGTTGCTATCCTTGTACAAATCTTTTGGTGGACTTAAGTTCTCCATTCACTTAGGTAAATGCCTAGGAATGGAAATGCTTGTTAATAATACAGATGTACGTTCACTTTATAAGAAACTGACAAAGAGTTCTCCAAAGATTTTTTTCATTTTATTCCCCCAACCAGCAATGTATGAAAGTTCCAGTTACTTTACATCCTTTCCAATACTTGGTATTGTCAGTCTTTTTGATTTTGCCATTTACTGGGAACAAAATGTTATCTCCGTGGGTTTAATTGGCAACTGTCATGGTGAAAACAGGGTCTATGACAGTGGGCTACTATGTGTATCTCTTGATGAGTAAGGATGTTGAGCATTATTACTAGCCATTCATATATCTTCTGTGAAGTGTCTGTTCAAGTTCTTCACCATTGCCACCTGGAATCTCCACTGACAGATATTTTCCTAAAATCACAGCTTGTCAAAGCAGATCTGTATAAGCTGCTCCTTGAGCCTTAGTCGGTCTTTCCCATACAGCCAAACCCTTCACCTAGGCTTGCTTTCCTTCCCTAACCATCCCCTATCTCTATCCTCTTTTATTTCAAGCTCAATAAATCTTGCCCTGAAAACTGCTGCCCCAGTAACAACCTACTAAATGTCTACCCTACTCCCAGTACTGGGAGCCAAATGTGGGCCATTGTAAAGAACAGTGGTATGCTGGTAAATATTTAACAAGTAGCTCTCTGGAAAAAATAAATGTATAACACTCTGATTTGTATGCTAATTTTCTGTGCTATAAATACTCGCATGATGGCCGACTGCAAGCTCCCAATGGGTGGATCTGGAAAGAGATGCACACCCAGTAGCCCACCATTATAGACCCTGTTTCCACCATGACAACTGCCTTTCACAAGCCCAGATGAGCCTGTTCCAGTGCCGCTAGGTAAGAGCTTACAATTTATTTGGGGAGGTGATTGACAAATTAGAGAACAGCACAAGATAACATGAAGTTAAGTCCTCTTGTGTATTGAAAAACTGTAGGTAACCTAGAAGTGAAAAAAATAACAAAGGCTAAAAGCAGTGGTTCCCACTCTTGACTGCATATTGGAATAACCCTCGAAGCTTTAAAAAATATTAAGGACCGAGTGCTACTCCCTAAAGATTTGGATTTGGTCAAAGGTGAGGCCTGAATATTGCTTTGTATTTGTTTTTGTTTTATTTTATTTTATCAGCAGATTGGAACTAGATGGCTCTAAAATATAGCCAAGGTTAAGAACTATTGGCTTAAAGGAAGATGAAGGTTGTGACAAATTTGGATAATTGGGGCAGTGTGGGAAGGTAGCCAAGCAAGAGGAACGCATAAGCAAATGAGGAGTGGACTCTTGGGGGAGAGTGAGGGGACCTGCTAGTGGCAAGTAAATAAGAGGTTCTTCCTTGAGAACCTGGCCCTGGCTCCAAGGAATCAAGGTTTCCAGAGAAAGAGCGTTTCAGGGTCCCAGTAGAAGGCCCTTATTCACCATGAGGGCTGATGTGGCCCCACCCAGTCAGCAGCCTTGAGATTTGAGGACCGGGAGCAGAGGACTGCCATCTCTCAGATCCTAGTAAGTCAGGTGGGAGTTCCAGGTCCTGGCCTGTCAGACTTAAGCAGATCTTATTTTTTTATTTATTTTTTTTTGTGGTACGCGGGTCTCTCACTGTTGTGGCCTCTCACGTTGCAGAGCACAGGCTCCGGACGCGCAGGCTCAGCGGCCATGGCTCACGGGCCCAGCCGCTCCGCGGCATGTGGGATCTTCCCGGACCGGGGCACGAACCTGTGTCCCCTGCATCGGCAGGCAGACTCTCGACCACTGCGCCACCAGGGAAGCCCAAGCAGATCTTATTTTGAAGAAAAGTCAATCTGCTGTGTCCTGGTTTCTGCTAGGTCACTCCTCCTCAAACTATCATGTCCATGTGAATCACCAGGGGAATCACTGTACAATTCAGATTCTAACTTAGGGGTTTGAGGTGGAGCCTGAGGAACCTGCATTTCTAACTAGCTTCCAGGTGTTACTGAAGCTGCTAGTCCTTGGACCACACTTTGCGTAGCAAGGCTAGAGTTTAAAAGGCAGCACTTATCCTAGGACTGATGTACAAGCAAAATGCCTTGATTAACTTGATTTGGGCTCCCATGTTGGGCTGGGGATTTGGGTTTATTTTACAGCAGAAACCTGTCCCTTACTCTGAGCCTGGTCAACTTTCAACACAAGCTTTCTCCAGTTTTCTGACTCCAGCTTGTTGATGACTCCTGGTAAGTTGTTTTGTGACTGACCTTCTAAATTGATCTTAGCCCTGCTGGGAATTCTTACCTCCTCACTTATGTCCAGGAGACCAATAGTCACCATTTACTGAACTCCCACTAACATGCCACACACTTTATATAATTTCTTATCCTAGATTAACTAAAAATACAGATGGTATCATTTCAACTTCTCAGCTGAGGAAGGCGAGGCTCAACGAGTAATATAAAGTTAGCCAAAGCCTCAAAGCTGGTGGCAGCACCAGGAAACAGTCCAGATTTGTCTTCCATGCTCCCATCTTTCCACTCCAGTTCACCTGGCTGCTGCCCACCCAGGCCAAGCACAACAGACCATGGGTCTGCTGACCCAGCTCCCAAACTCAGCCCAAGCTTGGACCTCTATTCTGGGGACCTTGAATTTCAGGTGTCCACTTAACCAGTCCAAAGGAGCGAATGGGGGTGGTTACAAAGACATGATGCAAAGTGATGCATTTACTTACTGAGTTGAAAAGAATTTGGACAGTCTTTTCCAAACCACCCTTTGTGGAATTTGAATTCCACCAGTAGTTACTGAGTGCGTCCCGTGGGCGAGGCAGTGCTAGGTACCAGGTGATAGGAAGAAGAAAAGAATGAGAGGAAAGAGATACAAGTCTAGTTGGGCATAACACACTATAAACATTATACTAGGAGTGTGAGCGTATAAGCCAAATGGGAAAAGGGATTAATTTTACTGGGAGGGCAGCGGGATGTTGTTCTAGATATTTATTGGCCTTAGGGGGTAAAATATGAGGGGTTATATAATCTCTGCCTTTTCATCAGCACTGAATAATAGCTAGTAAATATAGCAAATATGTATTAAACACTTGCTACGTGCCAGGCACTGTCAATTGCTTTACCTGCTTTACTTTATTTCATCCTCACAATGGCTGTTTGAAGTAGGTATTGACACTATTACTATCCCCACCTCACAGGTGAGAAATCAGAGAATTGGGGATGTTTAAGCAACTTGCCTAAATACTGCCATAGCTGGTAGTTGCCAGGCTAGAATTAAAACTCAAGTCTGTTTGATTGAACAATCCGAGTCTTGATTCCCATCCCTACCTTTGAGAAAACGAAGCCTAACTGGGAGCAGAGTTGAGGAAGGGTAAAATGGAAACTACCCACTCAATGAACAGGGAGTGATTATGCGTTCGGCCACATGTGCGAGCCAGGACACAGCGTATCTCATCTAGAAGCACATCTAGAAGACAGATCCTAAAGACCAGAGTGGATATGTTGGGCAATACTGGGCAGATCATATATATCCTGGCTTGCCCAAGGTAGTAGGGGTATGCCTGTTGCCCTGGGAATAGGTTTAACACCTCCTGTTACTTTCAAAAGTATCTTGGCTTGGTCCATAAATTCTATAGTCACCCCAAGTAACAGTATCACATAATACTATGGCAAGTTGTGTCCATCTAAGGAGGAAAAGACCATCTTGAGAGGGAAAAAAATGCTATTCAGTTGTTCAGCCTTTTTCTTTATCTGTCTTCAGCTCTGAATTCAATTTACATTCACTAAAGAATGCATGTTCCTTGTTTTCCATAATTTTGTTTTGTCCTCAGTGGTTCTGGATGTTGTACGTGCCCAGCCTTGGTGTCAGTACTTTGGAGACATTCCGGTCACAATTCACTACAACGCAGTGCAAAAAGTAGCCCAGAGACCCTCCTGGCAGCATCCCCATGATGCTGGCCATTGCTACTGGGAGTACTAACCCCACCGTCAAACCAACCAGCAACCACAGGAGTGAAAAAGGAGTGTGAGACAACAGAACTTAAAATTATCAACACTTCATGGAAACAACCTAAGTGTCTGTTGATAGATGAATTGATAAACAAAATGTGGTATATATGTACAATGGAATATTATTCAACCATAAAAGCAAGGAAATCCTGTCATTTACAACACCATGAATGAACCTAGAGCATATTATGCTAAGTGAAATAAGCCAGATAGAGGAAGACAAATACTATATGGTATCACTCATATGTGAAATCTAAAAAAAAAAAAAAAAGTCAAACTCATAGATACATAGTAGAATGATGGTTGCTAGGAGTTGGCAGGTGGGGGAAATGGGAAGATGTTGGTCAAAGGATACAAACTTCCAGTTGTAAGATGACTCTGTTCTGAGTATCTAAGGTACAGCATGGTGATCACAGTTAATAATACTGTAGTGTATACTTGAAATTTGTTACGAGAGTAGATTTTAAGCATTCTCACCAAAAAAATAAAAAGGAATAAGAAAGAAAAAGTACCTATATGAGGTGATGGATATGTTAATTAACTTGATTGTGACAATCATTTCACATTGTATACTTAAATCATCCCATTGTGCACTTTAAATATACACAGTTTTGTCAATTATACCTCAATAAAGCTGGGAAAAAATAAAATAAAATAACACTTTAAACATTCATGACCTTTAAAGGTAGATTATCTTCAAGAGAATAAGTGTTCCCCAAAATGTAGGATTTTGCTGAGAAATGAGGGGATTTTACCTGAACATATTCCAACACTTGGAAAGACAGAAAGAGAAGGAGGGCTTGGCTCCCTGTCCCAGCCTGTGGGGTCTGCAGAACCAATTACAACTACGCTGCTCCCCTAGGAAATGTGGAAGTTGGGCAGAGCCACAAGACAGGCAGGCAGGCAAAGCTCCTGCAATTTCCACTCCAGTTCTCTTCCAAGGAGCTCCAGAGGGTAAAGAAAGTTTCCCTAAAGATTTCTCTTCCAGCTAACAATGGGCAAAAAAAGGATGTAGGAGGAGAGCATAAATCCAGTTAAGGCCACATACAAAAACAATAGTAATCACATACCTAGCCCTTCACAATTTTCCAAGCCCTTTCCCATACATGAGGCTGGATGTGAAGCTAAGTGGAAGGAGCAAAGGTTTTGGGGTCAGTGGATTTGGGTTTGAATCCTGGCTTTTCCACTCACCGTGTTGCTGAACTTTCTAAGCTGCAATTTCCAATGTCTCTGTCACAGGGTTTTGTTGTGAACAGAACGAGATAATATAGGTAAAGTACCCAAAACTGGTATGCACTTGAGAAATGGTAGCTCTCCCCATCATTCATAAACCTCAAAGAAAACACCATAGAGGTGTTTGTTGATGGACTAGCCCCACTTTGCAGATGAGAACACTGAGACTCAGAGAGGTCAAGTGGCTTTCCCAAGGACACAGCTAAAAATAGGACAGTTTTCTGGCTCCAAGTACTGTGTTCCATGCAGTATTTTTCTAGGCAAACTTTGGGTTTGGAGTTGTATTTCTATGCAGGTCAGACACCCGAATGAGGAAAAATATTGAGAGGTCTTTTCTTTGAAATTGGCCTTTGACCTTAGTAAAAATTGCCATACTGTTTTTGAATGGAATACCTTTACTATTTTCAAATGGAATATCTTTACCTTTCTGAAGAAAATGCTTTTTCTTCAGAAACCTGTGTTCAAACCTCACACTTCTATGAAATAATTGCTTTATGCCTTCAGATTGTTGATTTGTGTTTGAGTTCAGACACTTGGTAAGCAGGTGATGTTTGTGAAGTCATTATCAGTCACTGTGTCTTCCTTAGCTGGATGAAAGGGTCATATCAGAGTCATATAGCTTGTCTAAAATGCCCCATGTCTTATCTTTATCTGACAGCAGCAGAGCATACCAGACAGCAAGGCACTGGCAGAACACTTCTGAATTCTGCTGCCCACACTGAAGACAGGTAAAGATACGGTTGAAGAAATCTGGTCCTAGTACCTAAGAATCTTTACTACATCAGCTACTGTAACATGAAGAAATTGAATTTGGTGATCTTTATGGTCTCTTTTAGCTAAGAAATACTACACCATTTTATCCTACTCCTTCTCTACCTCCTCCCAGTTTTATCGTTGACCTCTTCAAAGTTTGGCTGGATCTGGGGCATCCTACATCACTGCTTCCCATTGAAAAATAAAATCAAGATGAACCAAGACGTAGCCTGTCCAAAATACCCTGCTTTTTGTATAAGATGATAATATTGCTACCCCAGGGACAGGGTTATTGTTTGTGTGTAAAGCTTAAAATCCAAGATTCACTGGCACCATTTTTAAAAGACATAAGCCAATAACGTCATTCATCTGCCAAACCATCTGTTCCTCCATTTGACCATCTATTTATTTATTTACTCTTCAAACATTTATTAGCTACCTCCTATGCTCCAGGCACAAATGCTAGGCAGCTAAGAATTAGACCTGGCTCTCATAAAGGCTATCTTAGGAAAGATGGACAAAAGACAAACAATTTCACAAAAACAATTATGAGGATGAGTGCCTCAAGGAGAAGGATGCTAGGAGTGAGCAGACAGAGCTTCCTAAGAGAGGAAGTTTAGCCAAGTGGCTGAGAGAATGATGGGCTCTAGAATCCAACAAGGAGGCTCCATGACAATCCAACAAGGAGGCTCCAGTCTTGTTCTCCCTCATACCAGCCCTGAGACAGTGGGCTAGTTGTCTCAATGCTCTGTGCCTCAGTTTCCCCAGCTATGCCCCGGGGCTATAGCAATACCTGCCTCCAAGGGTTTGTGGGGATAAAGGGACAGCAGATGGGAAACATTTAGAACAGTGTCGGGAACTAGCAAGGGCTCACTATGGGGTGGGGGGGACACACTTGGCCAGTGCTGTCTGGCAGGACTCTCTAAGAAAAGAGGAAGCTGAGACATGGAGGTTAGAAGATAGAGGAGAAAGGGAATGGAGAGAGGGGATGGGCAATGGAAATGTAATGAACAGGTGAAGATCTTGAAACAGAAGGAGCATGAACATGGTACTGTGGAAAAAATAAAGAAGGCTAGTGGTGGAAGAGCATGGAAAGCCAGATGGGAGTGGTTGAGATGCGGTTGGGAGGTCAAAGAACCAGATCCCGTAGCACATGTAGGCCAGTTAATTAAGGATTCTGGAATCCATCCTAAGAGCATGCAATCATTTGACCAATCATCCATTCAACTGGAAATACCTAAACAGAAACCTGAACATTCTATTTCTTATCTTTAGAGGAACCTAGGCTAATTGATAAGGAGTCAGCAGACAAACCAGCAGTAAAACATTTTGGACTTCTCTGTAAATGACATCCTTTCACATGTGTCTCTACCTGCATTTTTATTCTCTGTCCCTGGAGGCCATCGTTGCTGTCTTTGAATATCAAAATAGACTCAAAGAATTGCATTTCGTTGTCAAATGATTGCATCCAGATCATTATATTATGGCTTTTAAGGACACATGATCAAGTTTTATAATACATCAAGAAGAGTCTTGAAGGAAATAACATTTAATCCTTGTTTAATTCTGTTTTTCTCTGTCTCTTGCTTAGGGATATAAAAATATGCTGTGTTCCTGACTTATCTTATATTTTTCAAGTTTTTTCTTCTTTTTCATTAGCTTTTAAATTAACTTTGAATAACCCCCAAAACACATTACTGTTTTTCAACAGTCGCTTTTAAAAAAAGACATCAGAAACAAACTGATAAAATGGACAGATCATGGACCTTGGAGACTTTCACTCTTGGGTTTGAATTCTGGTTGTACTGTGTGACCCAGGACAAGTTATTTAATGTCTATGAGATTCAGTTTCCCAAATTGTAAAAATAGTTACAATAATACTTATATTTCATTGTTGTGAGGACTGTATTAAGGTAATGTTTATGAATACATCTAAGTCTAGTGACTAATAAGAAGGAAGGAAGAAGGAAGGAAAGGAGGGGGGGAAAAGGAAGGAAGAGAAAGAGAGGAAGGAAGGAAGGAAAGGAGGGAGGGAGGGAGGGAGGAATTAATTACATGAGTGACAAAAGATGCAGATGGTACCATGAGTGAAGTGATCTGTTTAGGAATCATTCAGAGGTTTCTCATAATGTCATCTTCTGAAATTATGGAGAAAGATATACAGTATTTAAAAAATTAGTTGGTGTTGCAACTTTCTTCAAATGTATAATACTTTGATATTCCTATGGGACACGTACTATAAACCTATCAACCCCTTACTCTTTTGAAGGGCTGAAAAACTTCAACTCTTCTGTTGATAAAAAAAAATAGTAACTTCAAAAAGTCGCCTTTTGGGAGTCATCTAAAACTTTTAGAACGCACGTTTTATGATACCAGCAGCCAAGTTTCTTCTTTACACGTAGTGTCTTCTGGACCTAAAATCAGATTGTGATGCTGAGTATATAGCACATGATGTCAAGAGAAGTGATTATGCCGAGTACTGAATGAAAGAGGGAAAAATGAACTTAGATGTCACTCATTGGTTCATTCATTCATTCACCAAACATGTATTGGGCATCATCTCCAGTGATACCAGAAAATTCATTTTTAAAAGGTTACTTTCCTTCTGACCAGAGACTGTAATGCTGATTAGATCGGATGATTATATTAGTAGCCCTGGTAATCCAATAAGTTATCCTGAAGTGAAGGTTTAAATGCTGTATTTTCAGGGATTGGCTATTCAGGGGTAATGAGTTAAATTGACTGAGGTTGTTCTTTTGAAATGACGGCACTGACTTCTGGGTTTCTGAGTTTGCTGCTTAAAATTCATCAACGGCACTGGCTGAACTCAAGAAAGTTCGTTTAAGATAAATGAAAGTCACGAGCTCCTCTGTAGCTGCAGAGCATCCACCTCTGCTAAGATAAGGTGTTAGCTGATAATAGCAATTAGGAGACGAGCAGTCACTTCCACAGGGCCTTGAGGTGGGCTGACCTTATGGAATTTCAACAGTGGTTCTCTCAAGCCAGAAGCAGATTTCCCCAAACTCAGCATGGAGGGGTTGGGACCACCCACATTTCTCCTTTTTGCTTCACCACTAGGACAGCGAGGGATAAATAAAAGTGTTGTATGTTATATGTGGCCCCATAAAACCTTCCACACTCTTGATGATCTGGAACAGGGAAGATGGATGTGTTTGTCTCTTTCTACTTTGTGAATCCTTACTTTACAGGGCCCCGAGGGAGCAGCATTTCACAGGGTGTAATACAGTGGAGAATCATTCTTGATCCTCTCATCTGGGTCGGACACAGATATAGCACCTACATCTTGCATTTGGGGATAAAAATACAAATAAAGCTCAGTCCCTTCTGCCAAGGAGACTAGTGGGGAAAAGAGACAACACAGTACATGATTAAGTGCAATAAGGTATTGTGTGTAGGAGGGTGGAGGAATAAGCACAGGTACCAAATGATCCAAAGGAAGGAGTCATCAATTCCACCTGAGGAGGAAGGAGGGGGTCAGAAAAGACTTTACAAAGAAATGAAATATCTGCTATTGACTGCTCATCAATTATACTGATATTATAAAATCTTCGGTCCTATCACTCCAGGCTGGGGAAGAGAAGGCAGTTGCCAAGTGAAGTAAGAATGCCCAGTGCATTTTTAGAACTCTTGCCACAAGTCAACGTGGGTGGCCTTTTATGTATCCCACCGAGGAAAACTGTTCCCACACTGCCTATCTATGAGCTCAATGCACCTCTGGAGAAGATCCTAGTTTCAGAGCTGACCATAGCATAAAGAGAACAGGAAGTTAGACACCTAATGTGAGGGACCCTTCCAAAGACCTTTTAGCCTCTAAGTCAGTGTTTATTGATGCTACTTCCCAGTACTGAAGAAGTATTCTTTCTTTCCCCTTAAAAGCCATTATTATTTCCTTTTATCCCTGCAATGGCTGGGCCACCCCTTAATAAACATAATTTTTCTCAAAGCTATCAATATTTCAGATAACATTTGGCTGAAAGGATGGTGAAGGAGCTATAGTTAGAGACAGAGAATAAACAGAACCCTTGAGCATAACTGTTCGAGTAGAATTGAGATGTGTGTGATGTGGCCCATTCCCAGAGCATCAGTCACAACCAGGAGACTAGGCACCACAGTCAGAGTAGGAAGAGCAGGGCTAAAGTCGTGAACACTATTTTAGACTCCAAATGGCATTAGCATAAAGGCAAGTGCACTTATTTTTAAGTTCACTTAGAGGGAATTTAGAAGGCACTATATGAGGAAACAGCAGGATTTTTTAAAATGGTCCATAAACTGAATCTTGGAAGAAAGACTGAGGACAAATATAGATGTCTGAAGCTCCTTTCTAAGATTGTTAGAATTTCTAAAATGTCCTGAATTAAACCATGGGTGCCAATTAAAGTATGCATGTCTGCAATCACTTACATTGGTATTTAATATGTATGACCCTCATCTATTTTTTTCTAACCTTGCCCATTTGAAGTGTGGGAATATTTGTGCTTCCTATTTAAAATCTTTGCAAGGATTATGTTGTCTATCTTAGGGTTTTTTTAGTGGTCTTGTTGAAAAGAAACGTGTCTGTGCATGTATCCGATATTAATGCTAAAACAGAGTGCTAACAAATGCCTCTGTGATATCCAAATCGATGTAGCAAGACAGAATTGCTTGGTTCAATCATTCTCAGACTATATGCTTCATAGTCGTTTCTTTATTCTTAAGCTCTCTCTTCAAAGTCAACCAAGGAAACAATGAAAAATTATTTCCTAAATCACAAGATAACTTAAAAAATGTCTTTTCTATATACAGCCTCATCCTTTATTCACCATGCAATATTCAATTCTGCCTCTGCTGCCCTGGGATGTCTCTAGACATTTACTGGAAAGCTGCCTGGAGGAAGAGACATAGAAGAAGATTTTAACCTTGATCCACTCACTGACAGTAATGTCATTATCCAGCTTCACCGAAAGGAAATCTTTGTCTCTGTTTTCCTCCTTTATTCATCCTCTAGATTCTCACTTTATTGATTGATTGATTGACTGTTTGATTTTTCTATACTCCTCTGTTCTTTCCCTTATCATCAGTTTGAGAGATCTTGCTTTTCTGGGGGGAAAATCAAATCCTGAATATGTTTATTGAGCATCTACTATGTGCTAGGCATTTTGCTAAGGGCTGGGACACAGAAATAGACAAGTCCTAATTCTTCCCTCTTTTCATCCCCACTTCCACCACCATCTAATCCTTCAGTGAGTCCTGTTCAGCTCAACTCCAAAATTTTTCAATTGTATCTGTTTTTCTCCATTTTCTTCTGCTGCCAGGTCAATACAGGCCAACATGGTACCAACCTTCTTCCCTCTACCCATTACTCAGGTCAGACTTGCATGGTGCTCTGATAGCTCTTTCAGCCTTTCCCGGCTCCCTCCCAATTACCTTTCATAGGAGGCTCCCCCAATAAAAATCTTTGCGTATTAAAAAAAAAACACAGGCCAACAGCACCTTTTGCCTGGAGCACTGCAACAGTTCCTTAACCATTTCCCTGTTTTTATTCTTGTCCCCCTCCAGCTCATTTTCTTCACAGAACTCTGAGTGATCTTACTCACATATAAACCAAATTATATCACACTTGTGCTTAATTTTCTTTAATGGCTTGCTATCAGCTTTGAAATGAAACCCAGACACATGGCCCCTGCAGGGTCCTGTAGGGTCTGACCCTTGGCTCTGCTCTAACCTCCGCAAGAGCTTCTTTCCCCAGCTCACCTCATTGCAGCTGCACATCTCTCTGTTCAGCTGTTATTTCACGCCACAGGCAAATCTCTCTTTCTAGAACATTCTTGCCTTGGGACTCACTCATACAGGTCTCTTTCTTGTCCTCTGACATTAGCTTAAATATCCCTCTTCAGACACGCCATCTCTGATGGACCATCTAAAGTTGCTCTTTCCTTGTTGTTTTTGTTCATCTTCTTCATCATATGAAATCTATTTGGAATGATTATGTTAGTTTGTTTACTTATCATTGGTCTCCACTGCTAGAATATAGGTTTCATGAGGGCAGGGATTCTGACTTATTTGTTTCTCTCTATGCCACACCCAGTGCTTAGGAAAGTACTGATTATTTAATAGGTGCCCAGAAAATATTTGTTAAAGGAATAAATATACACATCCTCAGTACCCTCAAGAAACAGCCTTCTATATATCTGAAAGGCCAGAGATGAGCCTAGACGGTTGAAAAGTATGACACAGGAGAACCCAGCGAGGTTCCCTTGCTCAAAAATTTCTTTCTTTTTTAATTTTTAAAAATTTATTTATTTATTTTGCCTGCGTTGAGTCTTCATTGATGTGGGCGGGCTTTCTCTAGTTAGAGCGAGCGAGGGCTACTCTTTGTTGTGGTATGCGGGCTTCTCATTGGGGTGGCTTCCCTTGTTGCAGAGCACAGCCTCTAGGCGCACGGGCTCAGTAGTTGTGGCTCGCAGACTCTAGAGCACAGGCTCAGTAACTGTGGCACATGGGCTTAGTTGCTCCGTGGCATGTGGGATCTTCCTGGACCAGGGCTCGAACCCGTGTCTCCTGCATTGACAGGTGGATTCTTAACCACTGCACCACCAGGGAAGTCCCCAAAATTTCTTACTGAATGAAAAAAAGCATTTAATTTTTAATACATTTCTAGAGAGCTTCAGACTTTTAAAATGGATATTTAAATATAATATCTCATTTTGTGTGTATAACAATCAAAATATTCTGTTGTTTTTCGTTGTTCTACATGATGATCGTCGAGGCAGGTGAATCTGAATTACCAAGGAAGGCTGAGGCTGCACTCCACACCCCAGCAACACCAGAAGCTTCTAGAACTAATACTCATTAAGTTTCCTGATCGTCTAAATGGTTAGAGGAAAAGGTGGGCAGAGAACTCTAGAGATACAGCACTAAATCAAGACTAAAGATATAGAGTATATTGTGAGTCAGCCCATATTCAGTAAAAAAAAGTGAGGTGGGCTGGTGCCATTGTAAATACAGTTCAGGCCACATAAAAAAATCAGAGAAAGAGGAACTTCCAGCAGAAAGGAGGATGGTTTCATAAATGATGAAAACGATGAAGCTGCTCAAAGTGAAGCTCTTTCTTCATCATCTGTGCACTCAGACGATGAGTGTGAGTGATTTATTCGTTAGGCGATCTATTATGACATAAATATGCTATAAAGTCTTCTCTGCAAACTTAGTAGTCAATGCTTTATGTATAATAAACTGAGCCTCAGAGACTATGAAGAAATGTTCTCAGGTTCCTAGTAACTGGCAGATCTTGAACTCAGAAAGTCCTTTCAACTCGAAATCTGGTGCTACTATCCACTCTAGACAGAGGATGGGACTTGAATTTCCTCAGATGCACATATTCACCTTGGAAACCCCTCACGCACCTGGTGATGTAATTTTCATCCAACCTCAGTGGATTAGAAGTGTGTTTAGAGCACCTCAGTAGGATATTTTAATGTCTGTAGATAAAAGGTGCTTTCTGAATGCATTGTTCTGCATTAAACCATGCAGTAGAATAAAGAAGATATGAATACACTGGGCTGGAAATGGGAAAAGAATAATTTTAGGCATTTTCCTCATTCTGTTTAAACAGTCTGAAGATTCTTTTTGGCAGGAGGCCTATGTTTAACCAGTGTTACTGAATATAGAATTATCATGGGTAGGGAGTATGTTTTCCTTAATTGAGTATGTTTTCTTTGAGATAAATGTGGATCTCAGGCTCCTTACTGGTCAAAGAAAAGTTTCCAAGTTGTCTGAGGTTGTGAAAGCCTAGGAGCCAAGCGCTGGTATTCAGGCAGAGCCAAGAAGCACAAAGCTAAAGTGCCTACATAGGTGACGAATTGGACCACGTCCATCCTGTTCATTCACTGCATCCTCCCTCGCCTCCTGGACATCTCTCATCACCCTTCGTTAGCTCGCGTCCAAGGGTATCATCCCCAGGAGGCTTCACTCAGTGCCTCCTCCACCATCGGCTCTCCTTTGTTACCTGCCTCACCATATACTTAGCCACATGGAGGGGTTTGTGTTCAGACAATTTGGCCAGATGTGAAAACTGAGTGATTAGTTGAATTCTCTTTTAGGAGCACTCAATTGTCTTTACTTTAAAAGTATTAGTGCTCAAACCAAAGAGAAATAGGTTGCCCCTTCTGCCCCTGTTACTAGTGACCTAAGAGAGCAAAGAAGACTAGGACATCCACCTTGGGAGTATCCCTATATATGCACCTAATTCTACATTGCCAGCTCAGCTGCCAGAGACAAAGAAGGGCAGAGGGCTTTTGAACACTGAACACCAAGGGCTCAGCTGGCACCTGGGGTGAACTTGTCCCTTCATAGATTGTATTGGCACACTGATTACTTTAACACTTGATTCATTGTTCCCTACTGCTGACGTAACAAATTACCGCAAATGGGATGGCTTAAATGACAGAAGTTTATTCTCTCACAACTCAAAAGGCCAGAAGTCCAAAATGCAGGTGTTTGAGGGTTGGTTCCTTCTTGTGGTCTCAGGGGAAGAATCTGTTCCCTGCTTCTTTCTCAGCTTCTGGTAACTGTTGGCATTCTTTGGCTTATGGCAGCTCAACTCCAATCTCTGCCTCCATTGTCACATGGCGTTCTCCCTGTGTGTCTTATCATCATCGACTCTTCTCTGTGTCTGCCCCTCTGTGTCACTTCTTATAAAGTGACACAATCCAATGATTGGATTAGGGCCCACCTTAATCCAGTATGGACTCATTTTAATTACGTACATCTGCATAGACCCTATTTCTAAACAAGGTCCTGGGTGGACACGAATTTGGGGGGACACTATTCCCCTCAAATAGTGGAAATAGTTACAGGAAAAAAATATTTGCCTGTGTTCACCATTCATTTTTCTCAACCACTACTGGATGGGTTGACATTGTAAATACCTGTCTAGTAATTTCAGGACTGCTAACAAAGTATCTTTTCCCCTACATATATCCATCTAAAATTACTAGTCCCACATTTTATCCTTGGACAAAGCTTCTTTAGATGTAAAATTACTCACTGGCTAGGCCACACATTAAGGTGTCATTCCTCACAAATACCTTAGTTTGAATTAATGTAATTAATTTTAAATTTTGCATTCAGAGAAATGCAGTCATGTGAGGAATCTGACAACTGGATTCCATAACTGAATGAGGATCAGAGTGCTTGTAGATTATAGACAATTAGTATCTGACTGAAGAATTCAGTCATTCAAGTGGCCCAGAAAAAGAAAATGCTGGTTAATTTGGATACCTAGTGACTTGCTACTCGAAGTGTGGCCCACAGACCCAAAGCAACTGAGCCTGTTAGAAAGGCAGACTGTCCCAGGGATACACTCAAATCTACTGAATAAGGATCTTCATTTTATCTAGATTCCCCAAGAATCCATATGCACATTAGAGTTGAAAAATGCTGGTCCAACAAAGTCTTCATAAAGTTGAACTGGAGGAGGGTATGAAGGGGCCTTAGTTGGGATATGCTGAGAACATAGGCTATTAGATAGCATCCTAAGGCCAGATTAGGTTGCAAAGAGGGAAGAAGGGCACCTGGGAAGTGTTGGACATAACAGAGGAAGAGAGGGGAATGTGCAACAATAACTACCATGGGTAGGACACAAGTCCAGGTGCTTCACTTTGCTTAGATTTTTCTCTTTTAGTGTTTACAAGAACCCAGTGAGTTGGGTACTATCATTATCATGATCACTCTTTTACAGACAAGAACATGGAGGCGGGGAGGCTTAGGAATTTACCATCTGACTCCAGAACCCACTTTCTTAACATGACTCCCAAAGAGTCAGTGTAGTGGACAAACCCATTGGCACACTGATTACTTTAACACTTGATTCATTGTTCATAGCCCTGTTTGAACTTGTATTTCAGCCTACATTATTTTGAAGATATGAATAGTCCTGGCATTGATCCACTTCCTTCATTTTAATCAAGTCAGTCAGTTGCATATGGAACCCACCTCAAGTTCCAGATCCCAGCCCTCATGTGGGGCTCTCAGGCCTAGATACATCTACCACTTCCCATCAACACATGAACAGCTGGGACCAATCCTCTTCCCTCTCACAGGTCTCCCTTCATGAGCAGGCCTAGGGAGAGGTGACTAATGCTGTGTTTTTCCAATTTTGTCCTCTCCTGGATCGCTGGAATGATTATTCTTGCTCAGTGAACCAGTAATTGTGTGTTACATATAAGCGGTAATATTTTTAGGCAGATGTGGGATCCAACTGCCTGATGTGGTCTTCAAATGACCCCAATACTCTGCACAATTGTTTTCAATTCAATAAGATCCAAATTGCATTTGGGATGAGATGTTTATTTTTTAGATTCTTTTATGTTTCAGGGGAAAAAAAATCACCATGGATTTTTTTTATTCATTTACACTTAGCTCCTAAAAATATTGCCCTCAGGATGGCTGTTTGTTTGCCATGTCAAGAGCGTTTTATTTGGTTTTCTGTTAGAGAAAATCCACATACAGCCAAATTTAAGCTGACTAGCATGCCCCAAAGATGGTTGCAAATTTCAAAACTCTGTTTCTCCCCAAACACCTTCAAAACGTAAGTAGAGCTCTGGAGAGAGTTATAAAAGGAGATGGAATGGAGAACTGTGTGAGGAGAAGGTGCAGAAAGCAGAAAAATAAAGTGAAACTTAACCTCATGATTTCTACAAAAATATCCATACTTTCTGAGGATTGACTTTTAAGTTGCATCTGAATTATGTTTAATCTTAGTGATTTTTTTTTGGTCCCACTATGTTATGTACATATATACTTAACAAGCTTACAGACATTAATAACTGTGCATTGATATGACATCTTAATACTTTATTGGATTCTGACCTCAGGACTGAAATAGTCCAGCTACTATTATCCTCTTTTACAGATGGGAAAACTGTGCCCCAGAAAGGACATGTGACTTCCCCTTGATTATACAACAAATGTCTGGCAAAATCAGAACAAGAAGCTAGATGTCCTTAGTTCTCAGGACCTTTTTTTTTTCCCATGACACTCACATGTTGCCAAGCAGGTTGGACAAAGAGGCTGGAGAAACACTGGAACATGTAAGATTTGTCAAGATAATGTTATCACTACAAATATTCAGCATTACCTAACTCATTACTATAATCAACTATAAAACTTTCATAGAAATCTTGATGACTTGCAACAAATAAACCCACTGGGTTCTGTAATCTCTAAAATATCAGCTGAAGTTATTTCACTGACGGCAAGAACTGCAGGTAAATAATCGCCTGTGGCTAGATGACAGCTGTCAAGTTCAAAGAGGGTAGAGCCTGCAGGCAGGAAGGTGATTTGCTCTCCTCCCTAAATTCCAAATCCATGACTGCCTCTCTCTGGCCTTTGTTTCCTTTCTAAGCAGAGAATCTAGAACATTCCGCGACATGAGCAGAGACTACATCTGGTTATGTTAATACCTTCGTTACAGATTTTCCCCAGTTTATTGTAGATAAGTATTTGGTGTAAGGTTTTATGTTTATCTGGCTGGAAGTTAGGCTGTGTTTACTCTATGCTGTAACTGTGGTGTCAGAGGCTAAAATTTCCTCTCATGTCTTTGTTTCAGTCATCCTGGTTGTCTTTGAGTTTTCTTACAGAGTCCTTAATTAGAGTCAGAGGCTTGCAGTTCTTTTAACTGTAATCTCTTGTTATTATTCAGCAGTATTATGGATGGGATGGTAAGGTATGGGGGCAGGGGAAGCATTCTAAAGTCCTATGATTAGGTCTCAGTCTTTCATTGACTCTGTGTTGGGCGTTTCCCTTCTCCAAGTCAGTTAGGCCCTTGGTGAAACTCCAGTGGGTCAGGCTCTGATAAAATAATTTTCCTTGGGGGCAGGTCTTCTCAAGGAGAGTGGAGGGCTCTGGGAGTACTTCAAGGTGGCTACTTTTGCCCTCCCCCTGCAGGAAGCAGGAGAGGATTTCCCTCCCCGCCCCCGCCCCCCCCCCCCCGCCCCCCCCCCGCCAACCTTCATCCTCACAGTGGGAACCTGATGGAGCTTCTGGAAGTAAACTCATAGAACTGTGGTCCTCCCAGGAGGTTTTAATTCTCAAACTTGTCTACACAGAGCCTCTGGTAATTTGTCAATTATAGTTTAGGTTTTCCTTCTCTGGTATTGGTTTCTGAAAAGTCTTCTGATCCTGGTAAGCTGAAATTCTCTGTATCCATCTGTCTGTCCAGTTTCGGGGACAGTGGTTTGCCCTGTGACCTCAGTGCTCTGAAGGATCTAAGAAGAGCTGTTGGCTTCCAGTTTGTTCAGTTTTGTTCTTGTTGTGTAGATGGAACCGAAGACTTCCAAGTTCTTTACATGTCATCCCAGAAACTAGAAGTGCCCCCAATTTACGTACACGATGTTCCTTTTTTTCCAAGCTTCTCCTAAATCTGGACTCTTTCCAAATGGTAGTTGTGGTCCCAAGTGAGAGGATCAAAAAAGTTAATAGGAATAAAAAGCCCGAATTAAACAAATTGGGTGAATCACAAGGCAGGGCCCACATTTTGAAACTGCCTCTCTCTTCTTGTGGTCTGTTTCCAAACAGTCCTGCTGAGGGAAGCACTGCCATTCCAAACCCACTGTTTAAAATGGGCGACACTAACACAGAACATTCTATTATGTGTAGATCAACCACTTTTACAGATAGGCCAGTTATTCGGGGCTGCCTCCTGGGAAGGCAATTGAGTTGTTGCATTTTGTAGACATTTGTGTACAAAATGCATTTGCTCCACATTCTTCAGTGTGGCATTCACAGATCAGTGAATGCCAGTGAAAAGGAAGAGAGTGATGCACAGAAGTTACAGAAAGAGGACGTTAAGTTTTAGGCAAAGCAGCAGAAAGGAAGCATCATTCAAGTCCTTGAGTTCACCAACAGACACCTGGGCTTCTACAGAAAGAGAAAGAAAAGAAGGGGACAGAGGGCAGAAAAGAGAATTTTTTGTCCCCTTCACTCTTGTTTTGGGATCCATGAGAAGGAAAATAAGAAGAGTAGACCTACTTCTCTAAGGTAGCCCTTTTCAAACTTTAATATGCCTCTGAATCACATATGGAATCTTGTTAAATAAAATCTTGTTAACATCTCCAACATGTTCCCAGATGCATTTTAGGAGCAAAGCACTAACATACCTTCCAAAGAGCCATTTCTCAGCTCCTCCTCTATGCTCACTTCTGGAGACAACAAAAACTACCGCCACTTCCCACCTTATTCCGTGAATCCAGCATGTATATTCTTAGCTCAGGATGATCCCCTTTTTTGGACAGCTGCTAGCCTCCTCTCCATTTCTAAGTTCTCAGTTTTCTTTCTAATCCTCATTCAAATCTCTGTCCTTCACCAGGACTCTTTCACCACTCAAGGTCTCTGTAATCAATGGCTCCATTGAGGTCCTGTACCTTTCTTGAGGTCCTACCTAGCCATTTTTTTTTTTTTTGCAAGCATATTTGGTTATTGACCTTTTAAATCTGTTTGTCTCCTACATTGTAAGTATCTTGAGTACAGGGTGTATGTTTTGTCACTTTTTGTCACTTTCTCACAGACCCCAAATAGAGCCCTGCTCATTAGGAAATTGCACAGTGTAGTGAAATCAGCCCAGGGAGACATGGGTTCAAATCTCAGCTCTACCACTCAACAGCTGTAGGAGCCTGGACCAAGTGCTGTTTCTTCAGTCTTGGTGGTGGCAGTGGTGGTGGCGTGTATAGAATATTTATACCTCCCAGCATTGTTGAGAGGAATTAAGAAAATAAAGTTAGCCACATGTCAAGCCAAGGCACAGAGTCAGGGTTTGATAAATTTAAGTCCTCTCACATGCAACCCTTTTTCCCTCTCTTTATATGGATTATGATGGTATGCCCTCTCCCAGACACTTATCCTTTGAAAAATACCATGTCAAATTCACAAACTTGGTAGGTTTTCTTCTACCTCAGTCAAAGAGCCCGTGCATACCCAGGAAGAGAGTCCCGTACTGCATAAAAAAAGGATCCCTAAACTCAGAGCTCAAAATAGCAAGATTCATGATAGCATTTTCTGATATGATCAGAAATGAAAAAGATGTATTTTAAGCCAATATTATTAAATCACATGAAATCTGTCTTTAACCATTTCCCACATTTTCCCCTGCATTTGCATTTTCAGTGAGAGTTGCTTGACCTGTGTGGTGATTGTCAGTATATCCAGTGCGCTGTGAGCGTTTATGTCTGAGGAATGGTCTGTCTTATGTTAGGTGGTAAGAACCATAAATGTATAACCACATTGGGAAAAGTGACCTGCAAAAGCAAAATGCACATGCTGGGGCAGGGTCTTGTCAGTGAGGTATGGGGACATAACACAGTACAGGAAACTTTGTTTGGGGCAGGCTATGCCAGATAGCCAGGCCCACCATGTTGGAAAGGAGATACTAGATCGATCTCTTGGTAGAGCAGAGGTGAAGGGCATATGAGACAATAGGACGAGCCTAGGCATAGCAATCAAGATGCAGATTTGAAAGCCAGCTCCTGGTGTTAGCTATGTGATTTGGGGCAAGTTTCTCAACCTCTTGCACTTAATCTGTACAAATGGGAATAACATTACCCTCTCATAAACTTGTTTGAGAATTAAACAAAACCATGCATCTAAGGCACATAAAGTGCCAAAGAGCCCAGTAAATGTTAGTTCCCATCTAATACCTCAGGGAGGGATGGCACTTAGTAATATTGCTGCAGCAGGCACTTAGGAGGGTCTTGCTGTCCTATGTGCCTCTGCCTTAGTGAATATCAAAGCGGGACAGCACCTGAGATTGGGGGGCTGGGGGTGGGAGAGGACGAACAGCCCACTTTTTGATTCCTTAACAGGTGGTGCCATTATCATCACCACCGTCTTCTCCATTTCCCTCCTCCTTTTTCTCTTCCTCCTCCCCTTCTCCTTCCCCTTCTTCTCCAAATTTGCTTTAAAGGCAGGATAGATCATTCTTAACTGAAACAAATGGCTTATTCGTAGTAAATAATTAATGACTGCCTATAAATTGAACTGAATTCTACCAAACCCTTGGTATCTCTGCAATATAGCAGTTCTTCTTGATCTTTATAAACAGGTTCTTATATACTAGGCTTTCTTCAGAGTTTGATGATCTCTTTTGGTTTAATTTAAATTCAACTCTGAGTCCTTGGCTCCTACAGAGCAAAGGAGAATGTATCCTTGGTTGGTTTTACCTTAAAGAAGAACGTATGGGAATTGTAGAGAATAAATATAACTACCCAACTGCTTTCAATGACAAGGTACATGGAGACTGCATGTAACCACTCAAGAGGGGCGTGGCAGAAGTTAGGGAAGAATAGGATTTTTCATGTTGTTTCCTTATATTAAATTTAGTGCAGGAGCCAATCATTTAGGTGATCAAGAAATATGCAATTAAAAAACCTTTACTGGTTTTTCATCATAAAACAATACACCCTTGCCACAAATTCCCACAATATTCTCCATTAGTATTTCTTTATTGATTTCTCCTGCTGACGTAAATTGTCCTTGGGTAAGCCCAGAGAGTTTTGTTTAGATAGCATTTTAGTCAAAACTACATTGTACCTACTATCAAGCAAAGTGTTCTCAGGCTGCAAGTCCCATAGCTGTCATGCATGGAAGCAACGTTATCATGGTGGACACTATGCCTTTATTCAGAAGTAATCCACTTTATGGCAGCAAAGTCTCTAAATGAGGCCAAAGGATGAAGACAGGAGGAGCTGTAACCAGAAGATATCAAAGCTCCAGGCAGGTTAAAGATCCCCTAGCAAAGTCAGACTTTCTTGTGTGTATCTCTCTCAAGGTCTTGGGGATTAGCCTCCAATGTGTTTCTACAAAAGGAAAATGTTAAGAAACAAAATTAAGTGGAGAAGGGTTGGGATTAAAGGGGATTTCATTCAATATTAAGCCCTATGAAAATATCATGTGTGAGTGAATCTGAAAAAGTCCAGTGGACTCTTAGATAAAAAGGAATACGCATAGACAGAGGTGTCTGGTAAAATAGAAGCCTTAGTGCTGCCAGGATAGATGGTGACTGATTAAATGGAAGCAGCCACACATTCACTTGTTTCTCTGAGAATCAGCAGCTGTTGGCTAACAGACACCTTTCTTACACATGCTCTTGCGCAAGTGATAAGAAGTGAAAAGAGCTCTAGGCAGGACTATTTTGGGTTCCAGATGATCTTGTTGCTATGAGATCTGAGATTAGCGGTTAGGTTGGTGCCGGATGTTGTCTAGCAGCTGATTCTGAAGGCTTGAAAAGTTAAATTCATTTCTCAGAAGTCAGCTGTGCATGTGGGCTGCAGGAGAAGGTGACTGGATTGTTCTGTTTCTTGGGGTTTCCCCACCCCCAGCTCAGGTGAACAAAAGGGAGTAGTAGCCTCGGTCCTGTAAGGATTTTTTTTTAAGTCATCACATTAATATGCTACAGAATCTCTCCTTGTGTTCCTTGAAGTGCCACTAATTCAAGTGTTGCCCAGCACTTGATGCTGATCATTTTGAAATTACACCAAAGTACCATTTTAGCTTCTTACCTAACACTGGGTTAATAGACACTATTTTGAAGCATGATATAGCAAAAGTCAGGTAAATTAGTGAACAGTGTCCACAAAAGGGCATGGTTATGTGTGGTCTGAGACTTGACTGTGGCCGTCTGGCAGCTGAGCCATCTGGGAGTGAATGGCAGGGCCTTTGTTCATTTGTGAGTGGTAGTTTGCATTCTACAGTTGGTGGCTCTCCCGCTATGTAACCCTGGGCAACTTAAATTGTCTATGTATCAATTTCCTCTTCTATAACATGTGGTTAATAATATAATACCTACCCCATAGTATGTTCCTCACACAGAGTATGTGCTCAATCAATGTTAGCTATTGTATTACTATTATTGTTGCTGCTAAAGGCCAGGGTACCAGTCTCAAATAAGTCATTACCAAAGACTGACTTTAGTAAAGAAGACCAGGGAGCTTGATGGATTAAGCTCCAAGGTCAAGCTTTCACAGTAATGAACAGGGTGACTGCAGGAGTAGTGATCACAGAGGAGCTATTAAGAAGAAAGATCATTCTTGATCCAAAGAGAAAGTACTTAGAACAAGAATTTCAAAAACCAGAATGTTCCCATTTTCCAGGTTGGTACACTGAGACTTCTGGAGCTGGAATCCACTTATTTATGACACAGAGTCTTAGAATCACAGGTTTGCAAGAAGCCATCAGGGCCACCAAGGGGCCTGCTGGGTCCAGCTTACCTGAAGTGGCATCTGCTATATCTGCCTGCTTATCCCACCCCATCTTTTGCTTCCTTCTTATCCTTCCCCAGACCCACATGACGTGACAACACACAGAGAAACTCTTGCCCACAAAGAAGAAAAGGCCAAAGAAATTTGGATTAATACAGTGGTGTGAGTCTCCATGCCAAGAAAAGATGAGCTGGTGTTTTGTCTTCTTTTTTTCTTTTAACTTTTCAAAAATAGTAGGGGGGGAAGACCTAAACACCAGCTTAGTAAATATCCCTGGTGTTAGTGGACTTTTCTTGATACTCTGGGCCAAAAGAAATGTACACTAACAGGTGAGTCTTACTCACTCTCCTTATGTGTTGAATAAACTGTATTAACCACTGTTAGGTAGCAGAAGAGCCCCAAGGTTGCAGTAAGTCTTCCTTTTAGATTGAAAACAAAAGATCAAATAGAATATACTAGGAGTTTATAGCTATTAATATAAGAATCTCCTCTTGAAACCAAAAAAGGCTACAACAATGAAGGAGACTTGGCTCAGCAATTACGTTTATGTAAATTTAAAAAATTTTAGTAGAAAATAAGGTCAATATGTATCAGCTGGGTGAAGTGGTGGCTAAAAAAACTAACGTGATCTTAGGCTACATAAATAGATGTATAGCAGCTAAAAATGAGAAGGTTATAGTTTTGCTGCTGTCTTCCCTAATCAGAGCATATTAGAATCTAGAGTGACCACGATGGAGAAGGAATGTTAAATGAGGTCATGTGAGGAACAGCTGAAGATTCTGGAAGATACTCAGAATAGGGGCAGGGATACCTTTAAATATCCAAGGACAAGGATGTATACCTGTGAGGACAGAGGTGGAACAAGGAACAATATACCAAGTATTAACAACTAACATTTATTGAGAATTTGTTACATAGTAGGCACGAGCCAGGAAATACATGAATTAATTTATGAGAAAACTGACTCTGAGAAATGAATAACTGGCCAAGGTTGATGGGGTCTGGATACAAACTCAAGCAGTCTGATTCCACAGACCACGCTCTTAAGTACTATGTAATCTTGTCAATGGAGCAAAATATATGGTAACTCAATGAAACAACTCTGTCTGGGATGTTTAAAGATGATATGTTTTACTCACTACTCAAAGAGTAGTGAGTTCTCTGTCACTGGAAGAATTGTAGGGAGGCCATATAACTACTTGGAGGCTAAGGCAGAGGGCATCTGATCATCCACTTTGACTGCATGTGCCAGACTCCTCTGCAGTTAGGTGTGGGCCAGTGGCTGAGCTCTGGCTGATGAAATGTGAGTGAAAGTGGTACATGCCATATTGGGCTGCCCTTTCAACCCCCACGGGATCCTCATACCCTTACCCCATCTGCTGGCTAACAGGAGGAAGACCTTGGTTTTCTGAGAACAGAGCCACAAGATGGAAGGAGCCTGGGTCCCTGAATGACACAGCCTCCTTCTGATATCTGCATTGGAATAAATCATGAGTGAGAAATAAACTTCATTGTGATGAAGCCAGTGAAATTTTGAGGTTATTTGTTAAAGCAGTGACCCTGTTCTGTCTAATACAGAGAGTATACTACGGGGAGAATTTAAGTACTTGATGAGAGGTTGGCATACTTTAAAGTCTACTCAGATTTGACATTCTTTGATTTTTGAATAATAAAGCAAAGGGGATTTTGTGAATATCCCAGTAAAGAAACATACAATCCAATGATTAACACCCTCCAGGACAAAATAAAAATCAGAACTCTGAAATAAACAGATTCTTGACTTACAGGTGTCAGGGTAGCTAGGTTCAGCACCAGCAAATTAAAAATCATAAACATATGAACAAGAGTAAATGATAGGTTTGATCTTCCTATGTCACTCTAGGCAGTGAATTTGGAAATTCATTTCTTCATTGAATTGTAACGAATCACACATCAACACCATCATGCCAGGCAATCTGTTAGGGGCTAGAAACAAAGTTACATAAAACCCCAAGCCTTATATTTGAAGAGTTTATAATATAGGATAGTGGTATTCAAAGTTTTGAGGGCATAAACTTTATCTGGAAACTTGTTAAAAATGAGGATTCCTGGACTCACCTCCAGAGATACTAATTCAGAAGGTGTGGGGAGAGGACCACAAATCAGCATGTAACATAACGCCTGTCACAGAGTACATACTCAGTAAATAGCTTTGATAAATGAAACCCCAATTTAATGAACATGCCCAGTGATTCTAATGCAGAAAGTGTATGAACCACTTTCTCAGGAAAGACTGACCATCTAGGGAAAAAAACTTAATTAGGGATCAATTAAATAAGATTCTTTGGCTCTGTAGTTCAAAATGTTCTGGAAAAAAAAATCAATGCCACTTCTTTAAGAAGCTGATATTTGTTTCCTTTTAAAGAAGCTGAATTTAGTATAAAAGTAAGTAAGAAAAAGTCTGGAACCAGAAGGGAAACAGAGACATATCCAGGAATTTTAAGCAGAATGAGGTCATAGGAAGCTGTTGTTTTCCTGCACTTTTTTTTTTTTAAGCAGGAAAATTCCACCCAAGAAGCAGACCCGTTGATCTTGCACCTGTGCTCCCATATCTGGCACTTATCTGGGTCAAGCTGGGGAGAGCAGCTCCCAGGCCCTGGAAATAGACAACCCACCCCGTCGCTGGGACACACAGCATGTACAGCCGTTCTTATCGCCAGACTTCTCACCCAGCATCTGTCTGGAAGCAGATTCCATGCCATTTAGGCAGCATACCAGACTGACGAAATCACACAGGGCCATATGACCAAATGGCCCTTCCTTTCATACATCTATCAACCTGTCCCAGATCCTGGACACACCTCTCCTGGTGTTCATGTAAAGGTATCTAATGTGTTTTCCTTTCAGAAGGATTTAAGAGAGCAGCCTGTGGATGCAGATGGCCTGAGCTGGACTCTTACCAGTGGTTTCCTAGGTGTGTGCCTTAGCACCAGCTACATAACCTCTCTGTGCCTCAGTTTACTCATCTGTAAGTTGAAGATACTATTCTTGAGCAGATTAATGAGAAAATAGATGTAAAGCACAATGCCTACATGCAGTAAATGCTAAAGAAAAGGTGAACTGTGGCTAGGTGTCATCTGGCCAGTCCACAACTCTAGGACAATCCTGACTCCAGAGCAGCATGTGCCCTGCTGTAGCTGGTTTGGGGAGGACTCTGTACCACTGCTGCCCACTGTGGGTAGCTGCCCACTGTGCTTTCCACCAAGCTTCCCACATATGAGCACACTGGGCTATTAGTGGCCCTCAGCCTGCCTTATTGTGGGTCTGTGTTGTAGACCTACGTGTTAATTGTGGCCATTATTCACAGAGTAAATAGCTAATGTTAGTTGCCTTGAAAGCATACATAGAAAGCACAATTTTTCAGATACAGACAAACATAGAAAGCAAAATTTTTCAGATTCAATTCATAGATTAATTCTTAATGCTCAAGTCATCTCTCTTGATCTCTGAGTCTCACACTGTAAATTTTAATTATCTTTGTTTTATAACATCTATGCAGGCCTATCCTGTGTAATATGGGGAAACTGAGGTACAAACGACATCATTCAAAAAGCACCTGCAAATTTTTTGTCAAGCACTTACAGGTTTTTCTCACGTAACTTTCAAAACCCCATTGAAACATTTTATGTATATTTTGCAGATGAGGAAATTAACATTCAAATGCATTAAGTATTGTGTCCAAGGTCTCACAGCCAGAAAGCAAAGAAATGGGACTTGAATTAAAGCTTCCCTATACCCCAGGTCATCCTCTTCTCATAACACTGGGAAATGAATCATGAACAAATCTCATCTCATATGTTTCTAATGTTTATTGAATCCCTGTTTTCTACTAAAATCTTATACTCACTCAGTAATGTCACCTGAAGCCTGCTGACTACTTGCCCTTTGGCTGTCATCACTGTCTGTGGGACTCTACTCTCCTTTGGGAACGCTTTATTGTCATTAAAATGAACTATTTGACTATCAGTGGAAAAGTCCTACAGATCATGTTCCACAATATGGCTGAAGTCAGTATACAACGTCTAACAATTATGTAAAAAGTCTTCATATCAAACATAAGCAATGATCAAATTAACTAGGAAAGGGATTTTTATAACTTAAAGTTATTTCTTCATTTCACATGGCTCTTTCTTAGAGGTGAAATTTATATTGCTTATCCTGTAGCTTCTCTAGGTAGTATTTGGGATCTATCTGCTGACTAATGTCTATTACCATCCAACTTGTCAACATTAGTTGAAATATAACTGTCTTCATTTTTCTTGTATGAACTGTGAACAGATTTTCAGTCTAAATTCAATTTCTCAGTTATTTTTTATTCTTTGGTGGGAGATAATAATATTCTTTAACACTTTGCTTTCCCCAAATGAATAACTTGTGATTGTTAACTCCGTTTTTCTCCCTCAGCCTATCAAAGGAGTTACAGGTGAAAATTAGCATGGCTGGGTAAGCACAGGAAGGAAATACGTTTGACTGGGAAAGTGGGAAAAAATTCAATGTGATTCAAAATGCTGTATATTTATTGAACATTGGTCATGTACCCTGTTGGAAATGTAAAAGTAAAATACATTCTCTTTGTAGGTCTCAAACATTTAGGATCTAGTTGAGGGAACTGGACTTAGACATAAAATACAATTGGACAACACTACAAGTTAGAATATCCATGAGCCAAAGTCTTCGGCATAGACATTTGGTAAGGAGAAATTACTGCTGGCTGGAGTGGCTGGGAAGATGAGACGGGGGATTGCCACATGACTGGAGAAAGGGTGAGATTCAGAGAGATGAACCAAACAAAAAAATGTGGGGGAGAGAGGGGAGGGGAGAGGGGAGAAAGAACAAGAAAGAAAAGAAATGAGGAAAAACAGGTTGGCAGGAGGAATGAGTTAGGAGAGAGGCAGGTAAGCAGTGGATTTTGCTCTACAGAAGGCGATATAAGGAGAGGCGGCAATTCCTAACAGGCCATGTTGAACAAAACGTACTTTCACCCTCATTGGTATGTCCAGAAATTCAAGTTTGGAAGTTCAGGCTTATAGGACAGTAAATTTATGTTTGGGAGAAAAAATGTCCACTAAATATTTACTTCAGTTTTTCAAAAAATAAATTTATTCCACGCTATGAAATATTTCTCAAAACCCTGGTTTCAAAATGCTTGCTCCACTTCTCCAACCCACATAAAGGAACATGTTTTTCTGCCCAAACTCTCTGACCTTACATTTACCAGTCTCTCCACTGCGTCTGCTCTTGAGCTCTCTTTAGCACCATGTGTTTCTTGTCTTTAAATAAACTTCCTAGATGATATTCTTACAAAGATACTCATGCAATTCAGTGTCTACTTCTTCATAAACGTTACCAGGAATGGCATTTCTAGGAGGAGATCGTGAATCAAAAATGATCCCTCCCTCTCTCTCTCTCCCCTACTGTGTTCTGATTGTGGCCACTCTAACTATATAAAATGTGAGAAGACCATGAACAAAAACACTTTGTTTCCTTAACGGTCACTAAAGTTTACGAGGTACTTGTATTAGTACAGAGGGGTTTAACTTGCTTACTTCATATGTTCCAGTTTTATATGAGTTCTATTATGGGAAATGAGTGTATCTGCTCTGGCTAAAAATGAGAACAAGGTACTGCCTAATTCTGGGAAGTCACTAGAGAGGAATAATACCATTAACGGTGATAACAAACCTTTAATTATTAGATGTGTATTTCATCTCAGGGCATACAAATTATCTAAGAACTTGTTAAAAATAAGGTTTCCTGGGCCTACCTCCAGAGACACTAATTCAGAAGGTGTGAGCCACACAATATGTACCTTTGCATGTGCCATCTAGACTTCAAGATGTCAATGTGATGTGAGGGAATTATAGCTGTACTGACCCCATATGATTGTTGGGTGATTTAAATGAGATTTTACATGTTAAAAAAATAAAAAGTAAACTTTACCTGTTTCATACAGAAATCAATAAACTTTAGTTATTAGGATCCTCACTATTCAAATATTTGAATAAAAATGTGCTCAGCTAAGAAACACCAACAACAGTAGACTATTCTGACAAATCAAAACCTTATGGCTAGTCCTTTCACCCCCCCGCCATACGTACCCATTACCAAGAGTTTATATAATGTCTAATGTTCCTAAACTAATGTCCATTACCAAGAGCTTATGTAATGTCTAATGTTCCTAAACTAATGTCTTATACTAATTTTCTACTTTTGGATGACCTCTATTCAGTAGTAATTGTGTTTCTAAATATTGGGTGCATTTTTAACCGACTGAGTTTTGTATCACTTTTTGTCAACTTCTGTGTTAACTATAATTCAGCTTAAAACAAAACAATGCATTTTCTCTCCACTGTTAATCCAGTTAATGAAAGCTGATTTTATGAACAAAATCCTAATTTATGAATGTTTTCATTGTTTTCCTTGCTAAGGACATTAGTACTTTACTATCTTGTAGCAAAAAATTAGCATGGGATGAAATTTTATTACAAATATTTTCAGGTAGTAGAATGTATTAGGTTTCACCCAGGTGGGTTTTTTTAGTGAATTATTTAATCTGGTTTAAAATTTTTAAAAATATTCTCCAGTTATAAAGTTTATAAAGATTTTATGATATTGCCACAGATTCATGTAAACATATAGGATTATAACCATGGTTTAATATCTTTCTGTAAACTACAGTTTAAACAAAGACTTGCCAGGACAAAGGCAAGCACATGTTTTATAAGTGCCGTGTATCTTGGAATATTCTAGGCTTCTTGTGAGAAAATCACTAACTGCTTATCTCCTAGGACCAAGGACCTGATGTTTATGAAGTCACAACACACTTCACACTTATCTCCACACAGAAGTAGGTGGCCACTGTTGGATTCTAATGAGAATGACACCTCTGAAATCTCTCAGCTTCACAACCCCTATTAGAGCCCTCAGAGAATCTGCTCACATAGCAACAGACAATATCTTTTAAGAGGTGATATTCCTAGAATGAATCAGTTTCTAAAATTAAAAAGGAAAACAATTATGGGGAGTGGGGAAGGGTGAGGTATGTTCTCCCAGAAGGAAAGGCTAATGCTATACAAAAACAAAAGACAGTATAACCTACAAGGATGGTCTAGAAACTCAGAGAAATACAGGAAGAAATAAAAGATTTGAGTTTGAATCACATTATTTGACATAGCTCATATAACAATGACGTTCATGCAGAATTCCTAGAAAAATCATTTGTGAGAAAGATGAAGGTATTCTCAGTATATGGGGTATGAAGTAGGGGCACGTCGGGACTGAGGGGATTCTGGGGATGTGGGTCGCTTAGTGTTAAAACCAGGGAAGTCCCAGGCAAACCTGGATGAGTTGGTGTCCCCATGTGCACCTCCCTACCTAGATGGCTGATAAAAG
The DNA here is from genome assembly GCF_059928025.1 of Delphinapterus leucas. NCBI lineage: Eukaryota > Metazoa > Chordata > Mammalia > Artiodactyla > Monodontidae > Delphinapterus > Delphinapterus leucas. Next base: position 74,733,906 of record NC_143139.1, read on the forward strand.
CTTTCCCGAGCTCTCCACCAAGTTACTCCACTGATCGCTGCAACTTCCCTGCTCAGGCTGGCCCAAAGCTAAATTGCAGCAAGAGTAGATGCTCGGTGGTGTTTCTTCAGTTCCCTTCTTTGGCATTTGTTCCTCCTTCTTGGAACCCTTGGTTGTTGAGAGACCTGATGTTTTTTTCCTTCCTTAGAGCTGTTCAAGGTGACCTTTCTTTTAGCTCTTTCCCAAGCAACTCCTATTATGTCAAATAGTCCTGGGTCATAGCTGCTCATGGCCTTGTTTCCTGCCATGTGAAGCAGGTCAGCTGCTCTGTCTAATGGGAGGGTAGGTAAGAAGCATCTCTCCTAGGTAATAAAATACTACGTAGAAAAAGGTACCTTTGAGGTAATCCTCGGGAAGAAAGCATTTTAGTAGTATGACAGAGGTCAGGGGAGGAGAGAATATTCTGTAAGGAAGAACTTTCCCCACACCCAGAACAACTGTCTACCTGTTACCTGCATACCTTACAGCACGGCACTGCCAGTGGTACACAGTGGATGGATATACAGATAAATGCCAAGCTTCATAATGGTTAGATTCATAAAAAACGCATTGCATCAAACTTCTGGAAGAGTCTCAGGCTTCCTTCATTCCAAATGTGAGTTCATTATGAATGGATTTCAAAAGCAATTATGGCAAGAAAGTCCATGTCTATGAATATTTCAATGTCTCCCATGAAATATGTTCCCATCATTACCCATACTACTGTATGTACAGGATTCTGCACAAACTAGGCACTCAATAATTATTGATTGGCCAATGAAGGGTAACTATCTAATGCATCATGATCATTTATGCCAGGGGCCCACAGGAATCAGCCTGATCCCAGAGCCACCTTTTTTCTTTCCCCCCTTTGAGAAAGGAACAGATAGTGGCTTATCTTGGGTTCCTTGTGGAAGTAGGGAATATGAAAAGAAATATGAAGGTAGCATAAATGTGGGGTCACAGGACAGGAAAGAATGAGAGAATAAAGAAAGAAAACATAAGATCAGGAGCAAGCAAATCAAACCTATTAAAAACTGAGAATTCTTTTTAATACTCAAAGGCACATTGATTTAAAGAAAAAGATTTTAAATAGCAAGGCTTCTTTGTTCTTGGCAGCAAAAAATTTACTGCCGTGGTCAAACGGAGATGAACAGTAGAATCAAAACTAAAGTACCTGAAATTTAAAACAAGCCAATTTACGTTTCATTTAAGAGAAGCAAACTGATGGGCCAGATAATAATTTCAAAATCTAGTTTATGAACAGGAAAACAATTCTTGAACCCAAAGTCAAATGAGTTGGAAATAAAAAGCAAAGCAATAAAAAGGAACAAACATGCACAAAAGCTACAACCACCTCCCTCAGCCTGTGCAATTCTGCAACTTTTCTTTCTCTCCAACTTCATCTCACATCCAGGGCAGAGGAATTGTCACTTCCCCAGTTGGCACTAAATTCATAAGTCCCCAACTCCAGGAGAAGGTAGGAATCTTAGTAAAGGCCAAAGTTCTCCTTGGGTCTTCAACATGGACTTTAAAACAAAACCAAAATGTTTGCTTGAGAATATCTTCATATCAATTAGCTTGAATCATGTGGAACTGTAGTTTTTATAGGTAAAAAATGAGTACATATTGGCAATTTCAAGGGATTGAACCTAATACATTATGATTTTGACTACAGACATATTAAGATCTTAAACATATGCAGCTAAATATAAAATAAGGTATATTCCTACTTCTATACTTAAACCAAAGATAGTTTCCTTTGGTCACTAATTCTTCTGACACAAGGCGTGGACTCAAGTCAGGAGCCAAAAGGCCCAGGTCTGGGCTGTTTCTCCACCTCGCACTTGTTCAGCTGTCTTGGTCAGTCATCCTGTTCTGAGTTGTCATGTGAAACATCTCCTGTGACTCTGCTTTCTCTTGTTGAATGGTTTTCATTCTTGGAGCTTCGTTGGCTTTACCTGTATACTTTGTACCCTGGTTCTAGTTTCCAAATTAGTATTATAGTTATTATTATGGCTGTTTTCCCACATAGCACATTTTTCTCCTACTCTTACCTGCACATTTCACTTTTTCTCCTGTGCTGCCATCATCCTGGAAACACTGCCTGAGAGCATCATCTCTTTCTGCATGGTTCCTTTGCCTGCTCTGATGTACACAGAGATGGCTCTTTGTGTTCCCCCTGAAATCTCATTGTATGGGGGGCAAACTTGTTAGCAAGGCCACTGAGAAGAGAATTCCCTCCTAAGAAAAACCCACTACCTCTCTCATTTCCTAGTTCCCAGAAACAAGATCCAAGAACTGATTGCCTCATCACTTTTTTTTCCTCCTAGGTTTTTTAAAAATAAATTTTATTTTTGTACAATTTTTAAAGTTTACTTTCCATTTACAGTTACTACAAAATATTGGCTATATTGCCTATGTTGTACAATACATCCTTCAGCTTATCTTGCACCCAATAGTTTGTACCTTGCACCTCCCCACCCCTATGTTGCCCCCCCAGTGGTAACCACTAGCTTGTTCTCTATAACCGTGAGTCTGCTTCTTTTATGTTATATTCACTAGTTTGTTGTATTTTTTAGATACCACATATAAGCGATACCATATAGTATTTATCTTTCTCCGTCTGACTTATTTCACTAGGCATAATGCCCTCCAAGTCCATCCATGTTGCTATTGCCTCAACACTTTTAACTGAAGTTCAAGTTCAGGCTGAGATGAGGTGATCAAAATCAAATTCTGAGTGCTGATTAAAACCTTTAGGTAGGGCTTCCCTGGTGGCACAGTGGTTGAGAGTCTGCCTGCCGATGCAGGGGACACGGGTTCATGCCCCGGCCCGGGAAGATCCCACGTGCCACGGCGCAGCTGGGCCCGTGAGCCATGGCCACTGAGCCTGCGCGTCCGGAGCCTGTGCTCTGCAACGGGAGAGGCCACAGCAGTGAGGGGCCCACGTACCGCAAAAAAAAAACACAAAACCTTTAGGTAGCTATAGCATCAAGCAGACAGACCATCTACAAGTCTTCACTGCCAGTTACATAAAGAATTAAGGAGTTACTAATCGGTTACTGTATATGTTATATATTCATACTGACTCTAGTTCAAAATTCAGGGTTTTGATTAAATATCAAAATGTGAAGATGGGGGAGGCATGTGAATAGGGAAAATTTTCCTGCTGATGGGGGGTAGGTTATTATTTGGGAGAATAATAATAATAACCATCAGTTTATGAATGTCAAGGGCTCAAGTGTACTTTATAACAAAGCGCTCTCAAGATCCCTCAAAAGTTGTGAAAATTTTTTCCAGTACCCCTTTCTTTATGACACATGACATTTAATGCATAAAACTGGAATGAGCGGGATTATTTAAGTACTTTTGGACACTGAACTTCATTTGTTCTAGGCAGTAAGGCTCGAAGTTCAAGGCCATGGGAAGCTCTGGTCTAGGCAATATCACACAGAGAGAATCTGTCTGTAGAGAATCTGAAAGCAAAAATAACCTGGTCTATCATCACTGCCATGCATCACAATTCCAAACAATGTCAATGGTGAAATACTCCTCCCTGAAAAAATCTTTTCTTGGTCTATATTTTAAGTAATTGTTGTGATTACCACTGAGTTGTATAATAGATGGATAAGCTTCAAATTAGCACATTTTCATAATTTATCCTTTAATAAAATAAAATCTGACATAAAAATTATTGTGGAAAACATCCAGGTATACAGTCTTCCCCCAACTCACATGGACTCAGTTAAATCTTTCGGGCAATTTCATAACCTAATCTGTGTGGTACTGTGGTACCAAGTATTCCTGCTACCATATTAACAAATTAAAGAATAAAAACCATATGATCATCCCAATAGGTGCAGAAAAAGCTTTTGACAAAATTCAACACCCGTTTATGATAAAAACTCTCCAGAAAGTGGGCATACAGGGAACCTACCTTAACATAATAAAGGCCATATATGACAAGCCCACAGCAAACATCATTCTCAATGGTGAAAAACTGAAAGCATTTCCTCTAAGATCAGGAGCAAGACAAGCATGTCCACTCTCACCACTATTATTCAACATAGTTTTGGAAGTCCTAGCCACGGCAATCAGAGAAGAAAAAGAAATAAGAGGAATACCAATTGGAAAAGAAGACGTAAAACTGTCACTGTTTGCAGATGACATGATACTAAACATCGAAAATCCTAAAGATGCCACCAGAAAACTACTAGAGCTAAACAATGAATTTGGTAAAGTCGCAGGATACAAAACTGATGCACAGAAATCTCTTGCATTCCTATACACTAACAATGAAAGATGAGAAAGAGAAATTAAGGGAACAATCCAATTTACCATCGTAACAAAAAGAATAAAATACCTAGGAATAAACCTACCTAAGGAGGCCTGTACTCAGAAAACTGTAAAACACTGATGAAAGAAATCAAAGATGACACAAACAAATGGAGAGATGTACCATGTTCTTGGAAGAATAAATATTGTGAAAATGACTATATTACCCAAAGCAATCTACAGATTCAATGCAATCCCTATCAAATTACCAGTGGCATTCTTCACAGAATTAGAACAAAAATATTTTACGATTTGTATGGAAACACAAAAGACCCCGAATAGCCAAAGCAATCTTTTTTAAAAAAATTTGTTTTAATTTTATTTATTCTAGGCTGTGTTGGTTCTTGGTTGCTGCATGTGGGCTTTCTCTAGTTGCAGCGAGCAGGGGGCTACTCTTTGTTGCTGTGAGTGGGCTTCTCATTGTGGTGGCTTCTGTTGTTGCAGAGCACAGGCTCTAGGCATGTGGGCTTCAGTAGTTGTGGCTTGCGGGCTCTAAAGCGCAGGCTCAGTAGTTGTGGCGCACAGGCTTAGTTGCTCCATGGCATGTGGGATCTTCCTGGACCAAGGCTCAAACCCATGTCCCCTGCATTGGCAGGCTGATTCTTAATCACTGGGCCACCAGGGAAGTCCCTCAAAGCAATCTCAAGAAAGAAAAACAGAGCTGGAGGAATCAGGCTTCCTGACTTCAGACTATACTACAAAGCTACAGTAATCAAGACAGTATGCGACTGGCACAAAAACAGAAATATAGATCAATGATACAGGATAGAAAGCCCAGAGGTAAATCCATGCACCTATAGTCACCTAATCTATTACAAAGGAGGCAAGAATATACAATGGAGAAAAGACAGTCTCTTCAATAAGTGGTGCTGGGAAAACTGGATAACTACATGTAAAAGAATGAAATTAGAACACTACCTAAAACCATACACAAAAATAAACTCAAAATGGATTAAAGACCTAAATGTAAGACTGGACACTATAAAACTCTAAGAGGAAAACAAAGGAAAAACACTCTTTGACATAAATCACAGCAAGACATTTTTTGACCCATCTCCTAGAGTAATGAAAACAAAAATAAACAAATGGGACCTAATTAAATTTAAAAGCTTTTGCACAGCAAAGGAAACCATAAACAAGACAAAAAGACAACCCTCATATGGGAGAAAATATCTGCAAATGAAGCAACTGACAGAGGCTTAATCTCCAAAATATACAAACAGCTCATTCAGTTCAATATCAAAAAAACAAACAACCCAATCAAAAAATGGGCAGAAGACCTAAATAGACGTTTTTCCAAAGAAGATATACACATGGCCAAGAGGCACATGAAAAGATGCTCAACATCACTAGTTATTAGAGAAATGTAAATCAAAACTACAATGAAGGGCTTCCCTGGTGGCACAGTGGTTGAGAGTCTGCCGGCCGATGCAGGGGACACGGGTTCGTGCCCCAGTCCAGAAAGGTCCCACATGCCATGGAGCGACTGGGCCCGTGAGCCATGGCCGCTGAACCTGCACGTCCGGAGCCTGTGCTCTGCAACTGGAGAGGCCACAACAGTGAGAGGCCCGCGTACCGCAAAAAAAAAAAAAAACAAAAAAAACAAAAAAACTACAATGAAGTATCACCTCACACCAGTCAGAATGGCCATCATCAAAATAATCTACAAACAATAAATGCTGGAGAGGGTGTGGAGAAAACGGAACTCTCTTGCACTGTTGGTGGGAATGTAAACTGATACAGCCACTATGAAGAACAGAATGGAGATTCCTTAAAAAACTAAAAATAGAACTACCATGTGACCCAGCAATCCCAATACTGGGCATATACCCTGAGAAAACCATAATTCAAAAAGACACGTGCACCACAATGTTCACTGCAGCACTATTTACAATAGCCAGGACATGGAAGCAACCTAAATGTCCAGCGACAGAAAAATGGATAAAGAAGATGTGGTACATATATACAATGGAATATTACTCAGCCATAAAAAGGAACGAAATTGGGTCATTTGTGGAGACGTGGATGGACCTAGAGACTGTCATACAGAGTGAAGTAAGTCAGAAAGAGAAAAACCAATATCGTATATTAACACATATATGTGGAATCTAGAAAAATGGTACAGATGAACCTATTTGCAGGGCAGGAATAGAGACACAGACGTACAGAACATACATGTGGGCACAGGGAGGGAAGGGGAGGGTGGGACAAACTGGGAGATTAGGATTGACATATATACACATACATATAACAGTAAAACAGATAACTGATGGGAACCTGCTGTATAGAGCAGAGAGTTCAGCTCGGTGCTCTGTAATGACATAGATGAGTGGGTTGCGGGGGTGAGAGGGAGGTCCAAGAGGGAGGGGATATATGTATACATATAGCTTACTTACTTCATTGTACAGCAGAAACTAACACAACATTGTAAAGCGACTATACTCCAATTAAAGAAAAAATCAATGAGAATAATAAAGTAACTGTAAAGACAAAGACAAGGAACTAGAGTTGCTTCAGTTGTATCATTCTGTGGGATGGCTTGGAATTTTTATTTGTGTTTAAAATTTCAAGCGGTGAAGCAACATGAAGTGCAAGTTGTAATATTTTCGTTTTTCAAGAACAAATTTTTAATACCTGAAATATTTTTCCAAGCTTCAATAGTATCATTAAAAGGATCATTCTTTTTAAAATTGGCATTTGCAACTAAAGAACAAATCAAGAAAAGAATAATGTTTACTGATTATTACAGGATTATTACTGAAAATAAATCTGTGGAATAGAGGAGGAGGGTGTAGAAAATGCTTCTGTCTGGGTGTCAAACACACTAGCATGCCACTGCCTCCAGGGAACGCTTAGGATGGAACTAGGAGCTCACTCTCATTGTCACCTTCATAGGAGGCTCTGTGACAGACAGCAGAGCTCAGGCCTCAAGAGACCTGGAAGAAGGTTTCTATTTGGAGCCCAGAGAACCAGTCTCCACTGACACTTCACGGGGAACTCCCTTTTTCTTTTTTTTATTAGCACAGCCTTCAGAAGCCACAGTGGAAAGACTTTGAAGCAGATCTCTGATTTTAAAAAATATTACCTCTATCTTTGAAAGTTATAAGCTCCCAGACATTTTTCTTCCAGTTTTATTGAGATATAATTGACATACAGCACTGTATAAGTTTAAGGCGTACAGCATAGTGATTTCACTTACATACATCATGAAATGATTAGCAAAATAAGTTTAGTAAACATCCATCACCTCATACAGATACATAATTAAAGAAATAGGAAAAATGCTTTCCTTGTGATGAGAACTCTTAGGATTTACTCTCTAACAATTTTCAAGTATAACAGACAGCAGTGCTAATTATATTAATCATGTTGTGCATTACTTCCCTAGAACTTACTTATAACTGAAAAGTCTGTACATTTCTACCACCTTCATCCGATTCCCTCTCCCCTGACCTCCCACCTCTGGTAACTGCCAATCTAATCTATTTTCCTATGATTTTATTTGCTTGTTTTTGAAGTATAATTGACTTACATCACTACACTAGTTCCTGTTACACGACATAGTGATTTGATATTTCTATACATTTGAAAATGATCACCATGATAAGTCTAGTTACCATACTTCACCAAAGATATTACACAACTATTGACTGTATCGCCCACATTATAAACTTCACACCTGTGAATCATTTATTTTGCAAGTGGAAGTGCATACCTCTTCATCTCCCTCACCTATTTCTCCCCTCCCCGCAACCCCCTTCCCTCTGGAAACCACCTGTTTGTTCTCTGTATTGAAGACTGTTTCTGTTTAGTTATATTCGTATGTTTTGCTTTTTAGATTCCACATGTATGTGAAATCATACAGCATTTTTCTTTCTCTGTCTGATTTGTTTTACTTAGCCTAACACGCCCTAGGTCCATTCATGTTGCTGCCAATGGCAAGATTTCATTTCTTTTTATTAAACCCCCAGATTTTAAATGATGCAAAGGAAAATGAGGCAGGCTATTCTCATCTGCACATCTGAAAGACAAAGAGCCAGCCAAGCACCGTGAGCGGAGCAAAGGTTCTAGCTTCTGGTCGCCTGCTCCGTATGGCAGGCCCACTGCTGCCTGGCAGTGCAAACGGCAGTATTCAACTGCTCTAGGACTGTTCCTCGTCCCTAAATCATTCTTACCTCACAGGAATGCTGGGAAAATGCAATGAGACAAGGTGAATATAAAACAGGGTCTGGCTCATAATAGCACCATGATGTAGCCAGCTGTATACACAGCAAAAAAGAGAGAAACCATCTAGAATGATCTCTTTTTCTAAAAAGATGATTGAAGGCAGAAGGTAGATGTGAAAAACCCAGTCAGGAAAGAACCAGGAGGAATGATTCAGAAAAGGGGTGCCCATAGGTCCTGATCTGCCTGGGACAGTCCTAATTGAGGCTGGCTAGCCCTTCATCATGATGAATATTCCTTTTACTCTCAGAAGTGTCCCAGTTTGGATAACACTAGAACTGCTGTGAGGGTTAAGTAGTAGAACTTTCCTCCATTTCATCAAGGAAGAACATAAGCTCAGAAAACATGAAATGCTTTATTGATGATCACATGTAGTAAGTAGAAGAAACTCCAGGCTTGTCCTGAAATCTTTTTACTGCTTGGGATGAGAAGAAACCTAATAATTCTAATTGCTCTTATCTTGCTCCAGCCAAGGCTAGATCATGTGTACATCTGTAGATTCTCTCTCGCTACAGTTGAGTCCTGGATATCTGTAACCGTAGAGCCACCATGCAAAAAAGAAGAGGCCAGAGGGCAAGTAGCCCCTACCCCAGGACCAGGATTCAGCTGGCATTTTTGTTGCCTGCTATGATTATCTCAAAATATGCAGCCATGTGAGTCCCAAGTCATTGGCTACCTAGATCTTTTTGTTTCATTCTGCTCTGACAGATTTCTTGCCTACCAGTCCTATGGTCTTCCCTTAGTGTCTTATCAGGAGTCCTTCAGCCGTAAGTGACATAAACCCAGATCAAACTGCAAAAAATTATGAGCTCAGAAAATCGAGAAGTCCATGAGTAAAACCGGCCTAAGAACTAGCTGGATCCAAGAACCAGGTGATGTTATAGAACGTGGTCCCAATGTAGTTAGAGGGAAGAGTACTGAATGCAGGGTCAGGAATCCAAGGAAACAAGGGCAGCTGATTCACTGAGGGCTTGAGAAAGGAGGCCTGGGTGAAGATAAAGTTTGGGACTCTTACTTGTTTTTACAAATCACTAGTTTTTAAGGTGGGTGTTTATAAATACAAGCCAGAGAATATTTTTATCATTAATTCTGAAGTCAAACTAAGTTTATTTGTATTGAATAGCAAGGCATTTGTCAAAACACCCTATTCCTGAAAACCATGAAGAAAAACCTCATCTCCTCTCAGAGAATGGATTATTAGCAAATGCTTGGGAAAGCAAAAATATCAAATGTTGCATCAAAGCTCACTGGAATTTTAACAGTATTTGTAAAATGAAAAAGAATTCACAAATATTTGGTTAAATTGTATTTCTTTTTCCAGATGTGGAAAATAAAACAAACATTAAAAAGAATAAAAGGGCCAACTCTTTGCAAAGCAACTATTAACTTACACTCTGAATGGATTTAAAAGAACAACAGTTAGAGGGCGGGGCTGGTAGTGGCAGAGAGTTAAAAATGCAATGCATTCACATTCAAATCTTAAAAACATGCAGAAAGGCCTCTCCCACACCTCACCTTGTTAAGTGTCCCATCACCCTTTTGCATAGATTCTGTGACCTCCTCAGAGAAGGTCTTCAAATGTCACTGTATCTGAGAAGCTTTCACCGATTACCGGGTCTCTCACTTCATCCAGTTTTATTTTTTTCTTCACTGAATTTACCACTTCCTGATGTTATATTACATGTTCTTTTTAGTTTTTCAATTAGTGTTTCCCTCAGTGGAGGAGAATCTCTAAAAGCCACTTGTCTGTTCTGTTTACCCCTATATTTCTGGGGCCTCAGCCGAGCTGGGCACGGAGCAGGTGTCAACAGCCATCTGCTGAAAGGATTAAATGTAGAAAGGACATCTGGAAACAGTACTGATAACCAATTAAAAACAGTAACCTCTGTAATCACTTTTATTACTTAAGTTTATCTTTAAAAAATAGAGTCTGGCTGAAATTTCTAGCAGCTTCTCAACCTACAAAACTCCGATTTCATGCAGCTGAATATGACTCTGAACACAAGTGTATTTTGGTGAAGAAAACAGCTGTTGGTGTCTGTTTTCCCCAATGGTTATCTCATTATTGGCCCATTCTTTAGATACTTTAAAAGAAAAACAAAAAACAAAAAATCCAAACCTTCCAGCTTTTAGGCACCATGTGAAAACTTAATTTCATTTTGATTAAACAGCAAATTATATTTTGGGAGAAATCTTTTCAACCGTTCAGCAGCTAGGTCAATCATTATCTGTTGCTTTATAAGCTCATATAAATAGTAACTAATTAGAATTTTAATTCCTTTTTCCATTCACTTCAGTATTCCTTAGCAGATACCATATAATATAAGGGAATGTAGTAGAAAGATTAAGAAATCAGACTTTTGGGGTTATAATTCTGGATCCACTGTTTGATAACTGTGTGAGTTTGGGCAAGTTACTTATCCTCTGAAATCCTGTTTCCTCACCTGAAAAATGAGGAAAATAACAAAAGTTGTAGCACCAAATTGGGGGCAAATGAAAGAATATTAAACTAGCAAACAACAACAACAAAAATGCCCTTTAAGAATCTTTTAACATAGGGCTTGACATTAAGTACTTGCTAAATATTTTTTATTAATATTATTTCTTTAATTATTCTAGGTTTTCCCCCCAAGAGTTTAACATTTCAACGTTTTTGTTGAAGTAAATCCAACACAATTCTCCTGCTTAAAACAAGCCCCTGTACTTAAAACAGAAACTTGCACCAATTAGGTTACATGAAAACCAAATTTACATGAGATACTGTAAAGTAAAATAAAACAATGTTCACCACAAGAAGACGAAACTCATTTCAAAAACTCGGCGGGGGTGTGTGTGTGAGCATGGGTGATACTCTTTGGTTGTCTATATAAACCAACTGCTATGATTAATAAGACTAAGTTTTCTAAAGAAAATGAGATAATAACAAAAGGCCTCTTTGTGCTTAACTTTCGGCAGGGGCAAAAAAGAAAGAGACAAAACAGCATGAAATGATGAGGCCGAGTGATGAAAATTCATTCACAATGATTACTTTCAAGAGCAATTTCTCTCTGGTAATTCAGCAGCCTGTTACTATGGCTCTCTGGGGTGATAGCTAATGTAAATGAAGCTACTAAAAGTGGATTATCACGGTAAGAATATACGCAACCAATAATGCAATAGAAATCCTTCCAAAGCATTTGGGGAAAATTCAAGAGAAGAAATGTCCTTTTTTTTAAAGTTAATGGCCTATAACACCCTTCTTCCTTGACTAATAACCAGCAGGCACTTAAAAATATCCATTCAGGAAAAAGAAAAACAAACTTGTTTAGATGAAATAGGAACCCACCTGGGTTGTCAGTATCTGTGTTTGGTCCCAGGACTCAGATTCTGAGCCAGATTCTTTGAGAGATTATGGGAAACGTCTCAAATGATTTTTGCCAACTACTTTTACTTAGAAAAGGTAATGCTTCATGGATGGGTGTCAAGGAATCTAAAATTTATTAATTTCAAAAACCTTTCTTGCAGATGTGGATGGCTTTCTCAAGGTTTTGTTGAATAAGAATTAAGTACCACGTAGTGTGAAAAAATTTTTAAGGACATTGTCTTTCACAAACTCACACAAATAGTCTTTGGAATGTCCACTTCAAGTAGCTGTTGGTTTTGCTTTCTAGAAACCTACACATTGGCTATGATAACTAGATTGGTTTTAAAACATCTATGACCACAGCTCTGCATGGAAACATTCACTGAGTGCACTGGTTTACTAGTTTAAGTAATGGTTCTACATGCAGGACTGAAGTGGGGAGCAACAGAACGGGAACAATTTGTGTTCAGAACAGCATCCAGGAAGTATCTGCGAAAGAAGACAAACTTTAAGGTAGGATTTACATGAGCAGAAGAGGCGGGTAATTCTACATACGGCAGAGCCTCTTGTTTGGAATGACAGAGCAGAAGAAGGGATGCAAGAGGAATTATACTTTCTGTAGACCAAATTTGCAGGTGGGAGGACTGAGTAAGAGAAAGGAAGTTGTCTTGGCTGAGTCTCATTGGCAGAGAACTCTGAGACCAATAAACTAGTAAAGAAAGTTCACTAGATTAATCTCACCAATGATAGGAAGAGGAGTCATGAGTGATAATCTGGAAATCACTGGGATTTGATGTTAGAAAGTATTTTGAGACTATTCCATTTGAAAGGAGAAGGCATCTGACATTCTTTTTATTCCTTTCAAACAAAGGATTAAACCAACCAATGAGTTGACTCAGAAAAATTTCAAAAGTATTATAGCCCTATTCAAACTTCTGTCTAGCTCCTTCTTACCTCCTATTCCATGATGCAACAGCATAGATGATTGTTTTTTCCGACCCAAAGCAATAAACCTGGCTTGGTAGAGCTGTTTTTATTTCTACATGTTGTGGAGAAGGATTGGTTAATTGCTTGTGCTCTTGTGGAAGGGCAGCCTTCAAGATGGCCCCACATATATGAGTTTTTCCATGTTCCCAACTTCCTCATCCTCTCCCTTTTCCATCCTTGGTGATGACAGTGTCTCTCCTCTCGGCCCTATGAGGCCCTCTCCCATTATTAAAACCTGCTTTCAGGGAAAATTTTGAAAAAATGTCCAATAAAGCCTAATTGGCATCCTCTCCTAGAGAACAGTCTTGCGCTAGAAGCAGGAAGCTAAACTGGGGACTTTTAGTCATCAGTGAGCCAGAAACTTATGAATTAACAGCAAGAGTTATTATTAATTGAGCACCTACTACATACAAGTACTGCCCTTTCATGTGGCAGGAAGAGTGGTGGGACAAGCGGGGCCCATACCTTTTAAGGAAGTGCTGTCTCATCCTATATAATCACATAATTCAAGAGTCAGGCATTGTCTTTGTTTGTATCCAGTGGATGAGAGTATACATTAGAAGGTCCCAAGGGTCTTAAGATATAAATGGGCTAAACATTTTAGAGTAAGGAATACCAACATCAGGACAAACAGAACCAAGTCATAAATATAAACTAGCCAAATGTTGGCAGCATAGCCTAGTAGTTTAGAACCCAGATTCTATACCCAGACAGCTGGGTTCAAATCCTGGCCCTGTGGCTTACCAGCTGCATGGTCTTGGGACATTCCTTAAACTCTTTGTGCCTCAATTTGCTCATCTGTAGAAGAGGGATGATGATGATAATAGCATCTGCCTTATTAAGAGCATGAAATGAGTTAATATTTGTAACGTTCTGAAAACTCTGCTCATAAGAGTTTACTAATAAATAAAAATCTCAAGTACTGATTTATTCCCTTCTAAACTGACAGCTCTTGGTCACTAGAAATGTTCGAGCACAGGTCCTGGAATGTAAGCCAACTCCATGAAGGCAAAAATGTTTGTCTCTTTTGTTCGGGCCTCTGCCTAGATCAATGCCTGGTATAGACCAGGCTCAGAAAACATCATGGAATGAATTAATGCACCCACCATGGTAGTTACACAGAAGAGTTCTGCAGGCATCCAAATTTGGACAAAGTGACCTCTACGGAATTTTCTACCTTTAGGTTCTATGATTTCTTTTCTTTTCTTTTATGTTGGGGGTAGGAGTTTATTTATTTTTGCTGTGTTGGGTCTTCGTTTCTGTGCAAGGGCTTTCTCTAGTTGTGGCAAGCGGGGGCCACTCTTCATCGTGATGCGCGGGCCTGTCACTATCGTGGCCTCTCTTGTTGCGGAGCACAGGCTCCAGACGCGCGGGCTCAGTAGTTGTGGCTCACGGGCCTAGTTGCTCCGCGGCATGTGGGATCCTCCCAGACCAGGGCTCGAACCCATGTCCCTGGCATTAGCAGGCAGATTCTCAACCACTGCGCCACCAGGGAAGCCCTCTATGATTTCTTTAATGAACTAATGCATTGGAACAGTACAATACTAAAAATGTAATGGTCTGAGACAAAATTATGTCTATTTTTTTCTCTTTCTTTCTCTCTCCCTCCCTTTCTTTCTTCCTTTCTTTCAAGGAGCCCATGTCTATTAAATGAGTGCTTTCTTATAGTTAAAAGGTTAACCAAGAACATAAAGTATGCTATCAAGGGTCTCTACTCATCTCCACATGTGTCTAATCATTATCTTCTTTTACAGTTTCAGATCTCCAAGCTTTTCAGTTGGGCCAGGTTGGCATTTCACTGCCCTTTATGTGTGTGACAAGTGAAAAGAGGGAAAGAAAAGGAACTTGAATGAAGAAAACCAGAATCTGCACAGCAGTTTGAAGGTGGTGTTCAGTCAGCTCCAACTCAACCTGCTTCATCAGGCTCCCTGCAGCATCTCTGTTCATCTTACACCCCTCATGTGTGAGAGGCCCCAACTCCTCTCTCAGAGCAGAGCCTCTCCCACACCCTGGCTGTCACCCCCACCTAGACAGATACGCCATCAATACCTGCGAAGCTGACCTGCGTCACCTGGGAGCAGAGATAAGCTCTGACTCCGCAGCTCTCACACCGAGGACAGAAAAAAGTCTCCTGGCAACAATAGCAAACAAAGTAGATGCCCCTGACTTCGCTCTCCTAGAATCTGGTTCTCATAGTTCTCCTGAGAAATCAGGATGTGACTGTCACCTCTCAGAACGGAAACAGTTAATTCAGCCACTTAGATCAACTTTTAAACTCCCATCCCCCGCGATATTACATCATTTTGGCAGGAACGATGAAATAACTAACTTGCTGACAGTTGCTTGGACTATCTGCAAATGTGGAAAAAAAATACTTTTAATCAGGTCAAGTCACTCTGCCATTGGGATTCTAAATTTACTCATATTATCGAAGAAAAATATTCAGTTATAGTGTGAAAAATATGGTATTTTTAGCTCAATAAGCAACCCAGAGTTCTTTCTTCAAATTTTGACATTTAATTAATCAGAAATTGGTGTCAGAAAACTGTTTCCTGTGAAGCCATCTCTTCCTATAGGATTTTTCTTAAAAAATCTGGACTATAGAAAAAAATTTACAACCTGGACTTCCACAGACCATTGATCTCCACCTGTGTCTTATACCTAACAGAAGCTGTTGCCACCCTTTTTTCTTTGTGTGCCCTAACAGTTATAAACAACATGAATAAACATGAAAATAAAATATTAAGCATCTTTTATTTCCTTTGCCTCTAATTATACGATCCCCTAAATTTGTCTCTAATAATAAAAGATTGGTAAAACTTTTAGCGTATTAATATTTTATGTATCAATATCTTAGCATTTATGAATTAAGACAGAGGTCTTACTATTCTCTCCAATTTTTGTAAAACTAAGATTCAGAGAAGTTAAGAGACTCTCCCAAGAGCATACATAGGTAACAGAGGTGGGTTTCAGTCTAGACTGGTCTAAAATTCTCATGTATTCTGTTTATGACATATTATGAATTCAGTGAGAAAGGGAACTTCAGTGATTTAAGTTAGGAGTCAGCAAACTGTTTCTGTAAAGGATCAGATAGCAAAATTTTAGGCTTTGTGGGCCATATAGTCTCTGTCACAACCGCTCAACTTTGCAGTGTAGTGCAAAAGCAACCGTGACAAAACATGAATGAATGAGCATGGCTGTGTTAAAAAATAAAATGTTTATTTACAAAAGCAGGTAGTGGACCAGATCTGGCCCATGGGCCATAGCTGGCTGATCTCAGTAAATCTGGAATTTAGGGACAAAATCTAAACTGTGGTCTGCCTATTAGGAGCAAGAAGTTCCCTCAACTAAAGGTAAAGGCTAGAGTCATGGAGAAGAGGCTACCTGGTGTTAACAGTAAGTGGAAAAATTAAAGCAGAAAATGCTATTATACGAAGCAGAGAAGCATAATGGTTATGGACTATGGATCAGTTGGGTCAACCGTTTGGGCCCTCTGGCTGTATGGTCTTGGTCGAGTTACTTGGTCAACTTCTTCATGCTTTATCTACTGTTCCTTATCTATTAAATGGGGATATTAAAGCATTTTCCTCATAGAGTTGTTATGAGAATGGAATGAATTAACATATGTAATGCATATAGAATATGGTCTAGACAATATTTGTTCCTCAATAAATGCCAGATATATATACACAGTTGACCCTCCTTGAACAACACAGGTTTTAACTGTGCATGTCCACTTATAGGTGGACTTTTTTCAATAGCAAATACTACAGTACTACACAATCCGTGGTTGGTTGACTCAGGATTTACCAACTGTAAAGTTGTATGCGAATTTTCAACTGCACTGAGGGTCGGCACCCCTAACTCAACTGTATATATACCTGATGAGAAATTATTCCTATTTCTATTGATATATATCAAACCAGTGTAAACGTAACGGCTCAAAAGAAACAACAGTCATTTATTTTGCAAGTAAATCTGCAGTTTGGACAGGGCTTATCTGGGAAGACTTGTCTCTGCTCCATGTGGCCTCAGCTTGATGGAGGACTGGAGCATTTCCTTCCAAAGTGGCTCACTCGTATGGCTGACAAGTTGGGAGCTCAGCTGGGGCTGAGGGCCTGGGGCCTTGGTTCATTTCCAGGACTCTCCATTTGGCCTGGGCTTTCTCACAAGTTTTGGGCGGGGGGTGATTGTAAGAATGAGTGTTCCAAGAGCGGGCCAGGAAGAAGCTGTATTATCTTTGAAGCCTTAGGCTTGGAATTAATGTAGCATCAGTTCCATCGCACTCTATTTTTTAGAAATGAGTTAGTAAGTCCAGTCCATATTTAAGGGGACAGGAATTAGACTCCACCTCTTGATGGGAAGAGTGTCAAAAAACTGTGAACATGTTTTAAAATTCCAAAGTATATCTACTGGCCACAAATTATTTATATTGCTTCCACATTCAAAAAAATCCATAAATTCACCCCTTCCAGTGTCTCATCAGGCTTAGGATCAAGGTTCAGAATCTTATCATCTAAATCAAATCTAGGTACAAATGAAACCCCTTGGGTGAGGTTTCTTTCTTTTTTTTTTTTTTTTTTTGCGGTATGCGGGCCTCTCACTGCCGTGGCCTCTCCCGTCGCGGAGCACAGGCTCCAGACGCGCAGGAGCAGCGGCCATGGCTCACGGGCCCAGCCGCTCCGCGGTATGTGGGATCCTCCCGGACCGGGGCACGAACCCATGTCCGCTGCATCGGCAGACGGACTCTCAACCACTGCGCCACCAGGGAAGCCCGGGTGAGGTTTCTTGTATATTGTTTCTCTCAGTCTGAACACTTGTGAACAAACACCTATATACCCAACAAACAATGGTGTGCTATGCCTTGGAAAATCACTGTAGACATTCTTGCTGAAAACAGAGGAAAATGGAAGTACACAATCGTCATTGGTTCAATGCAATTTTGAAATCTAGCCAGGCAAACATTCCCTGTTCCTTCTTCAGGTCTCAGTCCTACTGCCTAGGAAGGATTTTCCCACTTCTCCTGGGTCTCCCCTTTCAGTCTTGGTTCCTCTTAAATTATCTTGGTTCCCTTTAAATTATCTTTCCTTTTATACAAAATGTGCCCTGTATTGGAAGCTGAATAGTTTTATCAGCCTGTCTCCTGCCCATGGAAATTCTGGAATCTAAAGATCTCTTTTTGTTTCTAACTGTTTTTGTCCCTTTTAGTCCATGCTGGCAAAATGTTAATCAATAAAATCTTGTCACTGTATTTTTTAAAATTGTAACTATGTGTGGTGATGGATGTTAACTAGACTTATTGAGGTGATCATTTTACAATATACACAAATATTGAATCATGTCGTATACCTGAAATAAAAATAATGTTATATGTCAATTATATCTCAATAAAAAACAAAACAACAAACCAAAAAAAAAAAAAACAGCAAAAACCTCTGTGGGCTTCTCCTCATTTTTATTAGAGTATACTCCATTAGACAAAAACTTCCCCACAAATCTTTTTGATGTAAGTCCTTCTCTACCTTGGGATTCCTGTAAAGCTGCAATGGGACCATTACTTTAAGATTATTAGAAGCCCCACTGTTTAACTAAGAGAGTCTGCCTGGCATGCCCTTAAGATGCTTAGAGAAACTTTGTCTGTTTCAAGGGGTCTATGAGACATTACCCACAAAGGCTCTTTGGCTTTTGGATTTGATCTTTGGTCTGACACCCTTTCTTAATCTGAGAATCTTCTGCTGTATGGAGAAACTGGGAATGAGAAATACTTTTATATTTGAATGTAGCAAGCACTGGATCTTTTATATATTTTCTTTAAGTTTTCTTGAAAACGAAACAGTTCCCACTTTGAACTCATCTCTCTACATATTTATATGTGACTAAAAGAAGCCATTTGGCATTTTCAACATTCTGGCTGAAATTCTTTTTAGCCAAATCTACCAGTCCACTCGATACCTTTTGTATTTATCGTGTCACTGCAGGTGACACCTTGCTAACATTCTAGTAGCCTCTTCAAGGGCCATCAGGCTTCTGTGCACAGTCTCTTCAAAATCCCTCCAACTTCTGCCCACCACTCTGTCCCAGAGTCAATGTCCCACGTTTTAGGTTTTGTTACAGCAGCACCCAACTTCCAGTTCTCAGAATCTGTTCCAATTGTCTACTATCGTGCATAAAACATCTCAAACAGTGGCTTAAAACAACAGTAACACTTATTTTGCTCACAAATCCTGGGTTTGACTGGGCTTGGGTAAGTGGTTCTCACTCAGGATCTTATGAGGTTGTAATAGTGCCCGGGACTGGAATTATCACCAAGGCTTCATCACTCACAACTGATATCTAGACTGGGAAGCCTTTTGGGTACCACTTTCTCGATTTGGTATCTCCACATGATCTTTCTAAGTGATGGACACAGTAAATGAACTTCTTACATGGGGGAAAAGCTCCCAGAGTGACGGTCCCAGGAAACACTGGAAGAGGCCACATGGACTTCTCCATCCTCGACTCAGAAGTCACCCAGATCTCCTCCCTGGCATTCAATTGTCAAGGCAGTCACAAAGACCTGCTGGATTTAAGGAGGGGGTGGGACATGGACTCTCCTTCTTGATTTCTCCTTCTGATAAAAAATTTATAGACATATATTAACACTACCTCAGATATGTCTGAAGGACTGGTAACTTTAGCAGGAAAGGCAATCCAAACTTCTAATGATGCAACTGGTTTCTGCCAGTGATGTTGGAAACACCTCATGTATGAGGCAGCTGATCTGTGTGGATGGTCAGGAGAGAGAGGTGGTGGTCTTTATTTTTTTTTTTTTTGAAGAAGGTGATGATATGAATTTGGAGAGAAAATTGGGATCTAGAGGAAGTAAAGATATCAAATTCTTAACACCCACATAGATCCATCTTTTTAAGGAAGTCAGAATATGTTATTTAGAACAGGGAAGGTTGAAAGTCACTCTCTCTTTTCAGATTTAGGGAAATTCCAAGGTGTAACACTATGTTCCAAGAATATCAGGCTTGTGGAATGCACTTTATTGGAGGCAGACAGGAAAGCCCCTGCTGCACAGTAATCAATATTTTCACGCCCTGTCCTGCAAATGCAAATAGGAATCTTGCTCTAAATTCTTGTTGCCTTTCAGAAAGTTACAGGGCGTATTTTTTCCTGTCCTCTTTCTTTCTTTCCTTGATAGCAGCCAACCGGGGATTCAGTTGTTATTATTATAATTTAACATTTATTTATCTTTTCTTTGAGAATCCCACACCTTTGGTACAGGAAGGAGTAGCTAAGTTCAGAGTCATAATAAAGATTAGGGAGGCAATACAGAGTTGAGACATCTGCATTTGGGCCACCGGATTTGATGTCTCTGAGCCTTGCTTTCTTCTTGTGAGTAGAAGAGCTAGTGGATGTTGCCTTCTACTAGAATTGACACCTATAAACAATGCTGTATGTGTCTTGGATTAAGAAGTGAATTAAAAACAGAAAATATCTTTGCACTAACATTTCTTTTAAGTCCTCTCATAGTGCTACCATTGTGGGATCAGGTGGATGAATTTCTTTCTTTCAAGAAGTCTGAGTTTTTTTTAATGTCTAAACCATTATTAAATCTAGATTAATGTCAGAAAAACAATGCTGGCTGGCACATTCATATTTTTAGGAAGTTTTCGTTTCTCTGAGTGTAAGTATCTGGTCTATAATTCTTTGAGAGGAGCAAGCATCTGCCATCAGCGGCTGTTTCATGTGTTTGCACTTTTGGCCTAGGCCTCCTTTTGTACTGAATGTGGACCATTTTGCATGGCTGTTTATTTTTCAGTGGCTTTGTCCCTCTCCTGCGTCTACGCCACATGCTCCACAACGCCTGGTGTATTTGTAGGCACTCAATAAATGTTTGAAAAAGGAATGAATTTGTTTTCCCATCACTTTCCAAAATGCCTATAAACATCAGACCTGAGTTATAAGTTGGGGATGATGATGTTTCTAAACTGGATACAAGCACATAAGCTCTTGTTTCTGCCATTTTGAGAGAATCACGTGAGTGCACTGGCCACCTTTCATCCTTATGTTGCACATTTGCAACATAAGTGGCCACAGTTGTTTACCAACCCTGATTCATTTCCCATCTCTGACCTCGGCTCTCTAATCCACTAATATCAGGTCACTATATATTTTAAACTCATTCAGTTTCCAGGAAAAGATCTGCTGTCATAATCAGCTATCAGCTGAGGACTGAAAGCCATTATATGAAAGTCTAGCATCCTGTGACAAACTTGGATTAGACTACGATTGCTTAAGTGTTGTCACTGCAAAATGCAAGGTCAGAATTTACATACTATTACTCAGCCATAAAAAGAAATGAAATTGAGTTATTTGTAGTGAGGTGGATGGACCTAGAGTCTGTCATACAGAGTGAAGTAAGTCAGAAAGAGAAAAACAAATACCGTATGCTAACACATATATATGGAATCTAACAACAACAAAAAAGTGGCTCTGACGAACCTAGGGCCAGGACTGGAATAAAGACGCAGATGTAGAGAATGGACTTGAGGATATGGGGAGGGGGAAGGGTAAGCTGAGACAAAGTGAGAGAGTGGCATGGACATATATACACTACCAAACGTAAAATAGATAGCTAGTGGGAAGCAGCCGCATAGCACAGGGAGATCAGCTAGGTGCTTTGTGACCACCTAGAGGGGTGGGATAGGGAGGGTGGGAGGGAGGCGCAAGAGGGAGGAGATATAGGAATATATGTATACATATAGCTGATTCACTTTGTCACACAGCAGAAACTAACACACCATTATAAAGCAATTATACTCCAATAAAAATGTTAAAAAAAAAAGAATTTACATACTTTTCCTTAATGATTCCTTTCTAGCTTTGGCTTCACTATGCTGAAATCAACTGAAATACATTCTGTTATTGGCAATCTTTTATCTTCTAGTCAAATCTAGCTTAGCGGATCTTGTTATTCCTTAATATTTTTGAAACTATTAAACTAAACAATGTGTGATCTTTCCGGGAAATGCTGCAAGGGAGGCGGCTTCTGGACATGGCCTCTTTATTGTTCTATTTCTGATAAATAATCAGTTCTGTTCCCTCTAAATAATTACTGAGATTGCTCTATTGTTCCGATGACCTCATTTGAGACAGGGATTTTCCCCTCTGCCTTCTTCCCCATTAATTTCTATCTTTAATGAATGCAAGTACAGTGAGAACTTACAGTGTTGATTGTCCCTATAATTGTTATTGCCGGTTGTGGACATTCTCTATTCACAGTAGTGATACCTACAAGTTTTCAAGTTACCGTATGGAAGTGCAGACCCAATGGAGAGAGAGAACAGGGCTCCCTGAGTCCTGTTCTGCCCTGCAGTGCTGAGGCATTGCTGAGTAATCAACAGGAGCGATCTGCTTTAGATTCCGACGTACCTGTTTTCGCAGTCTCCGAGTCCATGCCACTTGGGTAAGTGACACTTCTTAATAAGTCTCAGTGCCCGTGTCTATATAAGAGAGTGGTAACCATCTCATGGAACAATGTCTGGGTAAATGAGATGATGCTTAAAAAGTGTTTAGCACAGAGCTGGGAGCATAATGAGTTCAGTCAATGGTATCCGTTACTATTGCATCTCAAATAATGTCTGACTTTTGTGAATCTATTGGGAAAAAGAATTCAAAACTCTCTCGGTATAGGGGTGTGAAATACCTAAGTATTTGCTTCCATGTTCATAGGATCCCTGCTTGAAGCTTTGCAGATGTGGAATACAACATTTTGGCAGGCTTGCCTCAGCGGAGTGAGTCATTTCAGGGTTTCTCCACATCCCAGAACAATTTTTTCTTTACCCATTTTAGACACATGTAGGAGTTCCTGGTAGGGGCCATGCTAATGACATGAAATAAACACAGGTTTTATAGCCAGAGACCTGGGTGACCTTGGGAAATTCATTAACAACGCTGAGGCTCCATGTTTTCAGCTGTAAAAGAAGTATAAGACTTGCTTTGAAGAGTGGTCCTGAGTGTAAAAGAGGAGAAATGAGATCTCTATGTAAAATGCTTTAGTGTAACACCAAGCAGTATAGAGAGACAAAACAAGGAGAACCTACTGTATCTCATTTTTTCCTACTAATAAATATCCCTTTTCTTCTCCTCTAACCTCATGGCATATGTTGCAAGCCTTTGGAGTACCTAAAGAGTAGTTGGTAATTCTCCCTTAGGAGAAGACAACTGGGTGATGCTGCATTGGTCTCAGCCACAGCAAACCTTTTGCCCATTGAAGAAAGTAAAGTCTGCTAGCAGAAAGCTGGCACCCTTTCTTACTGGCCTTTAGAAAGGACCTGATTCCCATCAACAAAATGAGTGATTGCTGTCGGAAAACAGGCTATGTGCATTTATATAGTGAGAGGTGTCTTATGGGATTAGGTGAGTAATGAAAGAGTAATCATTATAATAATTTTATAACCTAGACATAAAAGAGAAGTGGAGAAGGACCAGTTCTCTTCTTAAATATTTGCCATTTAATATCTTCAGGCAAGTCAATGTGTTTTCTTATAAATCAGCAAGAAGTAGACTCAGGTGTTTTAGGGGAGGAATGGACCTTAGATGCCATGTGGCATGGTCTGCCTTTCAGAAAGAGGAACAAACGCAGGACCACAGAGGGCCAGGGAATACGCCCAAGGTCAGGAACTGCCATTTGTTTTGACTACCTCTGAAGAGATATTCTCATGACAACACACTGCCTCTCCCTGGAAAGTGAGGTAAGAGTTGCCCAATCGAATTCTGAAATAGGTCAGTTATAGATGCCCGTGGCAGCCACCTTCTCTTTAATTATTTAGAAAATGCTTGTCTGAACTTGTTACCAGGAGACACAGACTGAGAGAGAAGGAATATATTTTTTCACATGTCAGGAAGCCAGGGGTAATAGAACATCTACATCTGGAGAAAGGTGTGATAATAAATCGCCGTGAAATACAGACTGTTCACGAGCTGTTTTTGAAATCCTGGCTTTGTGAAAAAGAACCAAAGGCAACAGAAAGTAAAATTCGTAACTATGTGCTTCTTGGTATGGATGTGTTGGACTGAATGTCCATATGACTAGATCACAGAAATGAACCACTGGAAAGAAGGGTGCACTGTTTCTCAAAGGGAGACAAGGGAGGAAACCAACATTTGTTGAGCTTTCCTTGGCCCTGGAAGTGCTTGCAAATGGCAAGGTCAGGACTTGAACCCAGGTTCAGCTAAGCTTAAAGCCCAGGTTATTTCCCAACAAGCCAAAGAAATGTCCCAACTCCATGCTCCTCCTGGCATGTGGACAAGCAAGCATCTCTTCCAGCAGGTGATTTTAGTTTCCACAGATGGGAATTGTGTACAGGGCTGGGGGAAAGGCCAGCAGCTCCACTGCTTGGCATGAAGGCTGGAACTGCAGGAACTACTGCAGACGAACTAGTCATCACAGATTATTGGTAAGGGAAATCGACTTTAGTGAACCAATATCTGCAGGCATCTTCATCACACCATTATGCAGACAGACTAAACTAATTGGTTAGACTAATAGTTAAGTACAGACTTTGTTTTGGAACCTAAATGTTTATAAGATACCAGAGAGAAGAAGCTTGCTGGAACACAGACTGCCAACAGTCAAGAAGGAGATTCAGGGAGAGGGAATTCCCCTTAACACGGGAAACCAAATATTTCAAAACTAAAATTTTGATGACACATTATACAAAATAAAACCAAATCCCATATTACAAAAATAATGAACTCATAGGTCATAGTATGTGCTCAGTGCTTTATATGTTATCCCACTTAATATGCAGGATTAGGCTTAGGAAGGAGGCTTTATCATAACGAATTTTATAGATGAGGACACTGAAGTTTAGGAGGGTTAAGACACCCAAACCACCTATACTGCAAATGATATCATCTTTTAAAAGGCCGGTGAGCATTACTGACCCGATGACTCCCCATGCAGGGGACATCCTGGAGAAGACGGAGGGATGGGCTAGAGTTCCAGCGTCTCAGTCCAAGGAGAGGGCCTTTACCCCTCAAGTCCTGCCAGTGGACTCGGAGACAGCAGGTGAAGGAACCTTTAATTGATGGCTGCCTCAGGCATTTTGATTTTAAAAAGCTCCTGTCTGTGCATTCCCAGCACCACTGCCTAGGACAGTGAGAACACAATACTCTCCACTTCTGGGATCACAGTGAATGTATTTGTGAAAGTACATGCCCTTTCACGGAGGAGGAAAGATAGACTAGAACGCTTAGGATTCAGTGATTCTACAAGATGGAGCAAAAAGAGTTCATAGAATTGCAAATAATTCTGGGTAGAGTTTAGAGAGTGCTAGTGTTTGGACTTTGTCTGGCAGGCAAAGGAGAGCCATCAAAGGACCATTAGCAGGACAATTGTACGATTAGTCTTAGGCACATCTGAAAGGACATCAACTGGGGAGGAAATTGTATTTTCATTGCAACTCTACCCCAACACGAACTACCTTACCTCTAATAAAACCTTCAAAAGCTTCAAAAATGTTGGCACCTTCCTTGGTTCCAGACATTACAAACAGGAAACTCTACCCATGAACTAACCTTCGCCCTGTCCTTTCCTGAAACAAAGAACAGCTGTTCTCCCACTTGGATATGCCTGGAGAAAAGAAAGGCCCCTAGTATTCTTAGCTGACTGCAAAGAGACTGACTTGACTTAAGATTAGTCACAGGTACATACAGATGGTCACAGAGTCAACGTATTGGGACATTTTAGTTTTTACAAGTATTTGTCTCTGATAGGATGCTGTCAACATTGGCAGGGGGAACCCTGGAATCGTAGCTGCTACAGAGAAAATATAATTCATTCCTTGGAAGAGGGCCTGAACTCGAAAGAAATTAAGTAGTAGTGATGTACTAAGTGCTCTTTCTCTAATTATCAGTACACAAGTCCATTCGCACATCAACTAAGACTTTAGAACAGCTTTAGCTATTGTTTGTAATGGTGGGTGTTATGTTCTTTGTTTATATTTGGATTTACTTCTTTGCCTTAATTCTAAGATACACTGTCAATTTAATGACAATGTTTTGGGGGAAGAAGAAGGAGGAGGAAAAGATTAAATTTAATGTTTGTTTTAATTGTGAAATAATCTGATTTCAAAAATGTTGAAATATATATATATATATATATATATATATATATATATATGGGGGTGGATATAGGAAAAGGTATGCTCTATCATAAAAATTTCCAGGAGTGAAATCAAAGATTTCTAAAGGTACTAGGAATGTTATAATCAGTGGCATCCAAAGCTCTGTTTTCAGACAGAGAAATCTGAGGCCCAGGAAGGCTAAGAGATTTGCTTCAGGTTCTAAAGGAAATTATTTGATAATGAGCCCAGAGCCAGAAACCTCATCTCCCAACCTCAAGTTTGGTTTGCTTTCCATAACACCAGAACACTCCAAAAAATTTCTGTGACAAAAAAACACTCATCATTTCCACTCACCCTCATATTTATGGCTGGGGAAACTATTCAGAGATAAAGCATATAAATAAGTAAAATGTATCATAACTAAGTATATTTTACCAAAGAAACAAGGGAAAGATCATGGCACTTCAGTTCTTAACAAGAACTGTTAATTTATTCAATGGCTGTTATCTGGAGTATGTGACACCCGCATATCAAATTGCATTTTAGTATGTTGAAATGAATGCTTTTACTTGTTCTTTGGTTCCTAAAGCTAATTATTATTTTTAACACCTTTTGACATGCTAAGTGAGGCTAATAAGAGCAGATCTCTTGTGTGTTTATTAGTCATCACCATCATCTCACAATATGTATATATATTTTTACTACTTTCAAAGTGTTAGTAAATTATATTTGAGCCTCAGAAGAACATCATAAAGCAGCTATTACCTTAGTATTTCTCCTAGGAAATACTTAATTGGCAGAATAGTGGTGAAAGATGTGGTATCAGACCATATAGTTTCAAACCCTTCTCCTGTCGCCAGCTGTGTGGCCTTGAGTAAATTACTTAATCCCTCTGTGCTTCACCTGTAATATGGAGCAATAGGAGTAGCTGTCTTGTGCGCTTGCTTTTGGAATTAAATAAGGTAATCCATGCAAAGTGCTTATCGAGTCACCTGGCATATTCTAACTATACTATATTGTTAGCTAGACTATTTATCCATCATAAATTATGTATTGATGGCCTCTAATAACTAACACTTAATGAATGTTTATTAGGTACCAAGTACCATTCTAAGAACCTGACAAGTAGTAAGACAGTTTTCACAATGACTGCTTGAGGTGAGAACTATTATTACTATGTCTGTTTTGCAAATGAGAAAATTGAGACACAAAGGTAAACTCACTTGTCCAAAGTCTCGCAGGTGGGAGGTTGTAGAGCTGGGACTCAAACTCAGAAAGTGGTTCTAGGCTCTACTCTGCTATCTCCCTATATGTGCTAGGCATGGGGGGCGGGGAGGGGAATAGCACAGAGAACCACATGGTTCCTGCCCTCTGAGAGCTCACTGAAAACCAGTGCAGTCTCCCTAAAAGAGAGGTAAGCTCTCTGCAAAATGGTGACACAAAAGAGAGTTCTGAACCCTTCCCTGGAGCTTGGGAAAGTGTCAGTTACTGGCAGTCCTCCTACTGTTCAGATCTGCTTTCTCCGCTCTCTGTGGGCCATGCACAAACCCTGAGCTGAGAATCACAGTGCTACCAAACCTCTGGTCCCTCCCTACGACACTTGCTACACTATCCTGAAAGGCTACACCCAGATTCCAGGTCCCTGACCATCTCTATATACAGGTCCTGTCATTTTCATGATAACCTTTCTAAGATTCTAAATTTCCTTTCTGTGGGTTGCCAGGCAAATACATCCTTGGCCCTCAGTGAGAGCCCCTTGTTCAAAATGTCACACATTAGAAAGATGATGATTCAACACACATTTATGAGTGTGTCCAACCTATATGCTACAGTGCTAGAAATGAATTCATGTTTCTTTATACTACAGTGTCATCTCTCCTGAGGGTGAGGCCTGTATTGCTTCTGCATCCAATTTCTCATACGTATATTATGACTTCTACTTTTGCAAAACAGGACGTTGTTTAACCTAGTACTTATGGGAGGAAGCACGGCCCAGTAAACAGAACAATGATTTGAAAGTCCTGGGTTCTATTTTCAGCTCCACTGTTGACTAGCTGTGCATTCAGACCTAGGAAAGTCAAAAGCAGAATGGCCTTGCGCTGCTGACTTTCTCTGTATGTACAGCTCTGGATGGAAAACAAATCAGGCATCTGGCTCTCAGCCTTGAGAAGCTATGGTCTTTGGAGAATAGATGTGTAGTCACACTTTGTTTTCCTTTTTTAAAGCAAAAGAACAGAACAAACTCTCTTGGAGGGGGGAGGGGTGGTGCAAAATGAGCTGGCAGAGAATGCAAAAGAGAAACCGAATAAACTTTTAAACAATCCAGGGGTTAAGGGACTATGTGAGCCATTTAGAGCAAAGAAGGCTCTGTGGAGTATGTTGGAATTGCCTGTGTTTCAACACAGAAGGGGCTAAGGTTTGAAAGACTTCTCCAAACTTGGACAATAGCAGGCATCCAGAACTCTTCCTATAGGTGCCTATAGGGGCCAGGAAGGGAATGCCAGTGAGTGAGGCTTATGGGCAAACGGGGAAGCATAGGCCCCTTCTAAAGCCATCTGCTTCGACCCAGCACAAGCTGCTCGTCATGGGGAGAAACAGGCCACTGTTGCTTGAATAGCTGAGTTTTCAAGAGAAACTAAACAATTAAAATAGACATTTCTCCAAAGAAGATATATAGATTGCCGACAAACACATGAAAGGATGCTCAACATCACTAATCATTAGAGAAATGCAAATCAAAACTACAATGAGGTATCACCTCACACCAGTCAGAATGGCCATCATCAAAAAGTCTACAAACAAGAAATGCTGGAGAGGGTGTAGAGAAAAGGGAACCCTCTTGCACTGTTGATGGGAATGTAAATTGTTACAGCCGTTATGGAGAACAGTATGGAGTTTCCTTAAAAAACTAAAAATAGAACTACCATATGACCCAGCAATCCCACTACTGGGCATATACCCTGAGAAAACCATAATTCAAAAAGAGTCATGTGCCACAATGTTCATTGCAGCTCTATTTACAATAGCCAGGACATGGAAGCAACCTAAGTGTCCATTGACAGACGAATGGATAAAGAAGATGTGGCACATACATACAATGGAATATTATTCAGCCATAAAAAGAAACGAAATTGAGCTATTTTTAGTGAGGTGGATGGACCTAGAGTCTGTCGTACAGAGTGAAGTCAGTCAGAAAGAGAAAAACAAATACCATATGCTAACACATATATATGGAATCTAAAAAAAAGATTCTGAAGAACCTTAAGGGCAGCACAGGAATAAAGATGCAGATATAGAGAACGGACTTGAGGACACAGGGAGTGGGAAGGGTAAGCTGGGATGAAGTGAGACAGTGGCATGGACATATATACACTACCAAATGTAAAACAGATAGCCAGTGGGAAGCAGCTGCATAGCACAGGGAGATCAGCTAGGTGCTTTGTGACCACCTAGAGGGGTGGGATAGGGAGGGTGGGAGGGAGACGCAAGAGGGAGGGGATATGAGGATATATGTACACATATAGCTGATTCACTTTGTTATACAGCAGAAACTAACACACCATTATAAAGCAATTATACTCCAATAAAGACATTAACAAAAATAAAAAAAAAAATTTGTCATTAGAACTGGATTTTTTTTGTTTTTCTTTCTTTTCTTTATTTGTGCTATACAGTAGGCCCTTGTTGGTTATCCTTTTTAAATACAGTAGTGTGTACATGTCAGTCCCAAACTCCCTAACTATCCCTTCCCTCCACCCTTCCACCCTCCACCATCCCCCATAACCAGAAGTTCATTCTCTAAGTCTGAGTCCATTTCTGTTTTGTAACTACAAAGAACTAGACTTTAAATGATGGAGCCTAATCAACATTTAAAGAGGCACTGAGCAGGCAAACCAAACTTCTCATAGCCTAGGCAATGTACTCTCCATCTCTTCTACCTAAAGATGGGATAGAGTTCCATAGGGATTTTAATTATGTGCTCTGCTATGAATGGACAGAAGCTACACATCAGGCAAAAGGTGTTAGCAGTGGCTCTCAAACTTGGTTGCACTCGTACCTGGGCCCCAACACAAAAATTCTGATTTAATTAGAGTGGGCTGCAGTCTGAGTATCAGAATTTTTGAATACTCCACAAGTGATTCTAATATGCAATCCTGATTGAGAGGCACTGTGTTAGGGTATTATAAAAAAAAGTGGACGAATTTCAGAAAGTTGTGTGAATTTTAACTTGATAAAATACACAGTTAATCCCCGAACATCAGTCAGAGAATTGACATTCACTATGAACTTCTTTTTCTTTTTTTAGCTGGGACTCTTAACTCTAGCATCATTGCTGGTGGCCTTAATATCTTTGAGCTCATTAGGAACCAGCGCTGACAACTCGAGATTTCTGGGCAAACAAGGGTATTGTTGTAAAGGTCAAACACAACAAAAACCGAAGGACAAGTGCAAGCCTAAGCATAGATAAGTATTTATAGGGGAAATTAATTTGTTGTCTGATGGCCATGAACTAGGGGGTAGAGAAAAGTGAGTCTTTTATAAGTGAAATTCAATCTCTGTCCACATTCTAATGGCTGTAAAACTCACCATATGAAGCTAATAATTGGTACATAAAACTAATATTTTCCATTTTTTTCTTCCTTATTTTGTAGGCCTTATGCATTATAAAAAACATAATTAAGTCTCAGTGGTTATATCTCTGGCTAGTTCTTATTTCAGCTACGGTTTCTCTTGCTATATTTCTCATAAAAGATATCAGCGTGGATTGAGTATACTAAGTCATGTGCAATGGGAAGTTCCTCTTTTCTAGAGGTCTCAGAAGAGGCCCAATAGAGTTGGTGCCAAGGAGCCCACATTCTAAAGCTAGGTGGTAGCTTAAAAGACCCCACAACAGGTTACGGAAGTGGTTCTACCCATGTAATCACATTGGCAACCTCCAGCCTACCAAGGGTAACTTCAAAGAAGTTGGCACGGAGGATTCTTTGGAGGATGTCATCAATTTAGTGAGTGTCCCCATCCCTACCCTCCACCCCAGATACAAGTGTTTCTTTAACACAAACCAAAAGAGAGGCACATCAATGGAACCACTCGGAGAGCTTACTACATGTCTTCCAGTCTTTAAGAGACAAAGGGACTGATGTCTGACTCATACTTGAAAATACAGGGGACTATGGCCTGAGCTACACTTTTCCAGTGTCTAGGACTGAGCTATATTGGGAATAAGCAGCACTTCCAGAATTTGGTGGGGCGAATAAGGTTCTGCTCAAGAAAGGCAGATTGGGTCATCTTGGAAGAGACTGCCTGGAAGGGTGACATGACCACATTAGTGACGATGTACCACTAGAAGCCAAGAGAATGAAGAAGTCATCAGTGGCTGGCCTGAGAAGGCATAACTAGAGCCAGCAGAACAGTTACTGAAAGGCACCCTGTGATGCAGGCAAAGGGAGATGTCTTCAAAAACAACTCACCAAAATGCCCCTTGAGAGAAAAGTCAATTGGGATTCCACTACACTCAGAGGATCGCAATGGCAGATTGTAATGGCACCGGTCAAGCTTATTCCAACTTTCCACCTTAGCCTTGCTTTCCCCCACCTCCCTATTGCTGGAGAGGCCAGAAATCACAGCTAGAAAAGGGGGAGAAGATACTGATTGGGGAAAGTGAGGAAGCCCACCTGGACCCTCCCGCTATTTGTGGATTTTCAGTCTGAGTGATAGCTGTGAGAGAAGACAGAGATAACATTTACATGGATTGGACTTTCTACTGCATTAGACTTTTTACCACCTTGAAAAAAAAGATTTTTCATTTATTACCTGTCGGTAATCAGAAAAGCTGATGGAGGACTGCCCAGAGTTGTACTGGTTAGTGGAACCTGGGGGTTAGGGGTGAATAGTGAAAATAGCAGGTTTGAAGGGGCAGAAGCAAAATTAAAATTGCTTTCTATGTGTAACCTACCAAGCCCAGCTCATACAAAAAACCAGTTTAACTTGAACACTTAAAATATTTTTGTGGTGTAGATTCAATTTAACAAGGGTGAGATGTGATGTCACAGTCATCTTTTCAAATTCTCATCTTTAATATCAGCTTTGCTACCTCAAAGATATACTGGGTTGTGACAGCATTTCTGCAGAATGCTAATAGATAGTCCCTAAAAAAGAGTTCCATGGTCAAAGATACTGGCAAAAAGCTAGTTTACTCAAAAAATAAGTAAGTTATCTTGCTGTAGGTATTCTAATAGTCTTTAATAGTTTTTTTTATAGTTACTTAACAGTATCATTCCAATATTATTTATTTAATTTTGACAGTTCTCACATTGTTATGTTTTTATTTGTTTTTTTAACATCTTTATTGGAGTACAATTGCTTTACAATCGTATGTTAGTTTCTGCTTTATAACAAAGTGAATCAGCTATACATATATCCCCATATCTCCTCCCTCTTGCATCTCCCTCCCACCTTCCCTATCTCACCCCTCTAGGTGGACACAAAGCACCTAGCTGATCTCCCTGTGCTATGCGGCTTCCCAATAGCTATCTATTTTACATTTGGTAGCGTATATATGTCCATGACACTCTCTCACTTCGTCCCAGCTAACCCTTCCCCCTCTCTGTGTCCTCAAGTCCATTATTAATGTCTGCGTCTTTATTCCTGTCCTGCCCCTAGGTTCTTCAGAACCATTTTTTTTTTATAGATTCCACATATGTGTTAGCATACAATATTTGTTTTTCTCTTTCTGACTTACTTCACTCTGTATGACAGACTCTAGGTCCGTCCACCTCACTACAAATAACTCAATTTCGTTTCTTTTTCATTTGTTGCTTTTTACGGCTGAGTAATATCCCATTGTATCTACGTGCCACATCTTCTTTATCCATTCATCTGGATGCTCCCATGTCCTGGCTATTGTAAATAGAACTGCAATGAACATTGTGGTGCATGTGTCTTTTTGAATTATGGTTTTCTCTGGGTATATGCCCAGTAGTGGGATTGCTGGGTCATATGGTAGTTCTATTTTTAGTTTTTTGAGGAACCTCCATACTGTACTCCATAGTGGATGTATCAATTTACATTCCCACCAACAGTGCAAGAGAGTTCCCTTTTCTCCACACCCTCTCCAGCATTTACTGTTTGCAGATTTCTTGATGATGGCCATTCTGACTGGTGTGAGGTGATACCTCATTGTAATTTTGATTTGCATTTCTCTAATGATTAGTGATGTTGAGCATCATTTCATGTATTTGTCGGCAATCTGTATATCTTCTTTGGAGAAATGTCTATTCAGGTCTCTGCCCATTTTTGGATTGGGTTGTTTGTTTTTGCCATACTGAGCTTCATGAGCTGCTTGTATATTTCAGAGATTAATCCTTTGTCAGTTGCTTCGTTTGCAAATATTTTCTCCCATTCTGAGGGTTGTATTTTCTTCTTGTTTATGGTTTCTTTGCTGTGCAAAAGCTTTTAAGTTTCATTAGGTCCCATGTCTTTATTTTTGTTTTTATTTCCATTTCTCTAGGAGGTGGGTTAAAAAGGATCTTGCTGTGATTTATGACATAGAGTGTTCTGCCTATGTTTTCCTCTAAGAGTTTATAGTGTCTGGCTTTACATTTAGGTCTTTAATCCACTTTGAGTTTATTTTTGTGTATGGTGTTTCGGAGTGTTCTAATTTCATTCCTTTACATGTAATTATCCAGTTTGCCCAGCACCACTTATTGAAATGGCTGTCTTTTCACCATTGTATATTCTTGCCTCCTTTATCAAAGATAAGGTGACCATATGTGTGTGGGTCTATCTCTGGGCTTTCTATCCTGTTCCATTGATCTGTATTTCTGTTTTTGTGCCAGCACCATACTGTCTTGATTACTGTAGCTTTGTAGTATAGTCTGAAGTCAGGGAACCTGATTCCTCCAGCTCTGTTTTTGTTTCTCAAGATTGCTTTGGCTATTCAGGGTCTTTTGTGTTTCCATACAAATTGTGAAATTTTTTGTTCTAGTTCTGTGAAAAATGCCATTGGTAGTGTGATAGGGATGGCATTGAATCTGTAGATTGCTTTGGGTAGTAGAGTCATTTTCACAATGTTGATTCTTCCAATCCAAGAACATGGTATATCTCTCCATCTGTTTGTATCATCTTTGATTTCTCTCATCAGTGTCTTATAGTTTTCTGCATACATGTCTTTTGTCTCCTTAGGTAGGTTTATTCTTAGGTATTTTATTCTTTTTGTTGCAATGGTAAATGGGAGTGTTTCCTTAATTTCTCTTTCAGATTTTTCATCATTAGTGTATAGGAATGCTAGAGATTTCTGTGCATTAATTTTGGATCCTGCTACTTTACCAAATTCATTGATTAGCTCTAGTAGTTTTCTGGTACCATCTTTAGGATTCTCTATGTATAGTAGTATCATGTCATCTGCAAACAGTGACAGTTTTACTTCTTTTCCAATTTGGATTCCTTTCATTTCTTTTTTGTCTTTTATTGCTGTGGCTAAAACTTCCAAAATTATGTTGAATAATAGTGGTGAGAGTGGCAACCTTGTCTTGTTCCTGATCTCAGAGTAAGTGCTTTCAGTTTTGCACCATTAAGAACGATGTTGGCTGTGGTTTTGTCATATATGGCCTTTATTATGTTGAGGTAAGTTCCCTCTATGCCTACTTTCTGGAGGGTTTTTATCATAAATGGTTGTTGAATTTTGTCAAAAGCTTTTTCTGCATCTATTGAGATGACCATATGGTTTTTATCCTTCAATTTGTTAATATGGTGTATCACATTGATTGATTTGTGTATATTGAAGAATCCTTGCATTCCTGGGATAAACCCCACTTGATCATGGTGTATGATCCTTTTAATGTGCTGTTGGATTCTGGTTGCTAGTATTTTGTTGAGGATTTTTGCATCCATGTTTATCAGTGGTATTGGCCTGTAGTTTTCTTTCTTTGCGGCATCTTTGTCTGGTTTTGGTATCAGGGTGATGGTGGCCTCGTAGAATGAGTTTGGGAGTATTGCTACCTGTGCTATATTTTGGAAGAGTTTGAGAAGGATAAGTGTTAGCTCTTCTCTAAATGTTTGATAGAGCTCGCCTGTGAAGCCATCTGGTCCTGGGCTTTTGTTTGTTGGAAGATTTTTAATCACAGTTTCAATGTCAGTACTTGTGATTGGTCTGTTTATTTTTTCTACTTCTCCCTGGTTCAGTCTCGGAAGGTTGTGCTTTTCTAAGAATTTGTCCATTTCTTCCAGGTTGCCCATTTTATTGGCATAGGTTGCTTACAGTAGTCTCTCATGATCCTTTGTATTTCTGTAGTGTCAGTTGTTACTTCTCCTTTTTCATTTCTAATTCTATTGATTTGAGTCTTCTCCCTTTTTTTCTTGATGAGTCTGGCTAGTGGTTTATCAATTTTGTTTATCTTCTCAAAGAACCAGCTTTTAGTTTTATTGATCTTTGCTATCATTTCCTTTCTTTCTTTTTCATTTATTTCTGATCTGATCTTTATGATTTCTTTCCTTCTGCTAACTTTGGGGTTTTTTTGTTCTTCTTTCTCTAATTGCTTTAGGTGTATGGTTAGGTTGTTTATTCGAGATGTTTCTTGTTTCTTGAGGTAGGATTGTATTGCTGTAAACTTCCCTCGTAAAACTGCTTTTGCTGCATCCCGTAGGTTGCGGATTATTGTGTTTTCATTGTCATTTGTCTCTAGTTATTTTTTGATTTCCTTCTTTATTTCTTCAGTGATCTCTTGGTTATTTCATATTGTATTGTTTAGCCCCCATGTGTTTGTATTTTTTACATGTTTTTTCCTGTAATTGATATCTAGTCTCATAGCATTGTGGTTGGAAAAGATACACGATGCTTGATTTGTGACCCCAGATATGATCTAACCTGGAGAATGGTCCATGAGCACTTTACAAGAAAGTGTAGTGCGCTGTTTTGGGATGGAATGTCCTATAAATATCAATTAAGTCCTTCTTGTTTAATGTATTAATAGTTTGATACATATTGTGAATCTAAAAAGGGGTGTTGGATATTGCAGTTTCACACTCATTTGTCCATTGAACGTTTTAACCCTCCAAACTTCAGGCTTTCATTCAATAATTATTTGCTGAACACCTACCATATGCAGGCATGAGTGATGGGAGTTGAGGATTAATTGAATACATCAGACATGGTCCCTTCCCTAAAAGACCTTATATTCTAGTGGGTTGCTTAGCTTAGTCCCTTGTTCTGTAGAATTCTCTTAGAAGAGATCTGCTCTATGCCATGTTTTCAGATTTCTGCCACTGAAAAGCTATTTGTTAACACAAATATACAGATCACCTAAGCACGAAGTTGCCTTGTAAGAGAGATGTGATTTTTTTTAAACAGAGAAAGGGAAATATCATATGATATCACTTATATGCAGAATCTTTTAAAAAATGATACAAATGAACTTATTTACAAACAGAAACAGACTCACAGACTTAGAGAATGAACTTATGGCTATCAGGGGGAAGGGTGGAGGGGAGGGGTAGTTAGGGAGTTCAGGGAGTTTGGGATTGATATGTACACACTGCTATATTTACAATGGATAACCATCAAGGACCTACTGTATATCACAGGGAACTGTGCTCAGTATTAAGTGACAATCTAAATGGGGAAAGAATCTGAAAAAGAATAGATACATGTATATGTAAAAAAAAAAAAAAAGAGAGATGTGTTTTTTTTTTTTTGCGGTACGCAGGCCTCTCACTGTTGTGGCCTCTCCCGTTGCGGAGCACAGGCTCCGAACACGCAGGCTCAGTGGCCATAGCTCACGGGCCCAGCCACTCCGCGGCATGTGGGGTCCTCCCGGACCGGGGTACGAACCTGTGTCCCCTGTATCGGCAGGCAGACTCTCAACCACTGTGCCACCAGGGAAGACCAAGAGACGTGTTTTTATAAAAGGGAATAAAACAAGCATTCACAATCAAGCATGACACAAATGTTTCTGTTTCCTTTTCTATCTTTGGCCAGTTTTAGCTAATGATAAATTCACAAAGCTGTCCACCTCTCTTCTCTTTTTCTCCCTTGGGCCTGACTGCTTCCTCTGTATCAGACATCATATTCCCACATGTTTCTTCCTCTGCTCACTGAGAAAAGATCTGACATCAACACTCTGAATTTGTTTGGGCTTCCTGTGAGGCATTTCCACAAAGGTTTTGGTTATATGTTGGTGACTATTGCTGGATAGTTTTTGGCACTTAACTTTCTTCCAAATCAGCCTAACACTCATGTACACACAGGCATGTACACATGTAAGTGTGCACATGCATACACACACACACACACACACACACACACACACACATACCTTCCCTTAAAATAGGGCAAACTCCAAGGTTCTATTCTCCTTGCAGGTGAAGTAAGATGCCCAGATGCATTCAGTTAGATAAAACAGACATTATTATGAGCTATAAAACAACTCTCAATAAATTTAAGGGGAGTAATATTATGTTCTCTGATCATAAAGTATGTTCTCTGATCGTAAGATGATTAAACTAGAACTCAATAACAGAAATATATCTAAAAAACTCTCCAAATATTTGGAAATTAACCCATGCATCAAAGAGGAAATAACAAAAGGTATCTTAAAAACATTTTGATCTGAATGAAAATAACAACACAATATACCAAAATCTGTGGAATGCAATGAAAGCAGTGCTTAAACAGAAGTTTATAGCATGAAATGTTTCCATTAGAAAAGAAGAAAAATAAATCAGTTGTCTTAGCTTCTACCTTAGGAAACTAGAAAAAGTAGAGGAAATTAAAGCCAAAGTTAGCAAAAGGAAAAATAATAGTGAAAGCTACCCTAGTTGAACACATACTGAGACTCAGGCATTGTCTTAAGTGCTTTATGCCCAAGTATCTTTTCTAACCTGGTCACAATCTATGACTTAGTCATGATTATTATATTTTTCAGATGAGGAAATTGAACCTTGCTGAGGTTCAATAACTTTCCCAAGTTCATATAGTCAGTAAAGAGTCAGAATTGTGATTTAAACTCAGATCTCTATGCAACATCCTACAGATTTAATTGAGCATATTTATACTATTAAGCATATTTTATTATCTTCAAGTTTGATATTTCTCTTATATATACATATATGATATGGTACACATATACAATATAGTATACATATGTATATTTACATGTATATACATATGTATATATTGTATATATGCATATACAATATATAATTTATACAACATATATGTGTGTACATAATGTGTATGTATGTATACATGTATAAGTATAAACACACACTCACAAATTCTTTATCAACCTAGAATCAAAAGGTCCCATTCCTAGCATGCAAGCCTCCTAGCATGTCAGAGAACAGTTTAGAGATCAGCCATTGCTATTATCATCCCTGAAAATTGTTCTATCAATGAAATGATCCACCATGAAGGACATCTGTGGAAACACAGTCTGTGACTACAGCCCATGAATAATTTCCACTTGCTCCTGCCAGTCTTTTAAGTTACGTGTCCTTGAGTCAGAGAGATGTGGATGGGCAGCTGAAAGTATCACAGCGTGTTCCATGGCCACCATAATTTATTCAAGTGTTAATAGCTGCTCACAGGGATACATCCAGCCTCCCCCAAATATTAGGCAATCAAACTTGTGTTCTTTACACGAGAAGCCAAATGTATCTCTCTTCAAGCACACAGTAGTAAAGAGCACTGGATGCCTGATTCTTATTCCTGGGACCACTATACAATTACTCTCTCAACTTGGGCAAGTTGCTTTGGGATCTTCTGTTTTCTCACTTTGTATCTTTAGTTTTTTAAGTTGTTTAATGGAAGGGAGGAAGCATCTCCAAATGTCCTCTCCCTGTTGATTGTTTTCTACCCCTTCTCTCCTACACAATCTCCATGAAAGTAAAAGTCAGATCTTAATATTCACCTGCTCCAAATCCTCTGCTGGTTTTCCATTTCACTAGAATAAAACCTTAAGTCTTTACAATGACCTGTAAAGTCCCACAACATAATTCTCCCCCTTTCCCTCGGCCCAAACTCCTATTATTTTGCTGACTTTACCTATTACTCTTCTCCTTGGTACTAGTTTGCTAGGGCTGCCATAATAAAATACCACAGAATGGGTGACTTAAACAACAGAAGTTTGTTTTCTCACAGCTCTGGAGGCTGGTAGTCCAAGATCAAAGTTTCAACAAGTTTGGTTTCTTCTGCGGTCTCTCTCCTTGGCTTTAAAATGGCTACTTTCTCACTGTGTCCTCACATGGTCTTTCCTCTTTTAACAAGGACACCAGTCAGATAGGATTAGGGCCCACTTTAATGTCCAATCATCTCTTAAAAGGTCCTATCTCCAAACACAGTCCTATTCTCATGTACTGGAGGTTAAGGCTTCAACATATGAAATTTGAGGGGACACAATTCATCCCACGGCACCGTCACTCACTCTGTCCCAGCCAAACTGGCTTCTTGCATGTTATTCAAACATGCTACTTGCCTTTGGACTGTCTATTCCTTGCCTCTCAAACACTGCAAAACATAATAATGTCTGCTGCAATCTTGTAACTTTAAGGATGTGGCTGTAACCTAACGGCCACGTCAACCCTTGGCTAGAACACTGTAAGATTTATCCTA
The DNA here is from genome assembly GCF_059928025.1 of Delphinapterus leucas. NCBI lineage: Eukaryota > Metazoa > Chordata > Mammalia > Artiodactyla > Monodontidae > Delphinapterus > Delphinapterus leucas. The sequence goes on from NC_143139.1 coordinate 74,773,540, forward strand.
AGCTTCTTTTTGCCTCCTTGCTTCTCACTCTTTCTCAGTTTGTTCCCTTTTGCTTCCTTAAGTCTTCACTCTAATGCCTTCACAGGTAATGTCTTTACAGTTTGACTTCCCTTGTTTCATTCAATCTAGTCAGGTGTAGAGCTTTCATCTTCACTCTGGCATGGCTACCATATATAGATTGTGCTGATTTATCCATTCAAAAGGAGCGCACTGAATACCAGGTTATGATCCAGTCACTGTTAGCGTCTAGGGATACTCAGGAAAACCTTAAGATTGGGATTGCTGAGGACTAATGAATATTGTAGCAGTATATACACAGGGCACTTTCAGAACACAGAGAAGGAACATTTAAATGAATAGACATCAGGACAGCTTCTGGAAAGAGATGGCAATAGAGCTGAAGTTTGAAAAATAACAGTTAGCAGGCATATAATGGGGAAGATAATTTTCTTGGCTGTGTTAGCAACATGTGTGAAAGTACAGAAGCATGAAAAAGCATGATGTAGACAGAGTAATGAGAGGGGTGAGATAATCAGGCTTGACTGAGTTGGGGCTAGAGAATAAAAATCATACGTGCTAAGATACTGTTACTTAAAAGCTCTAGGGAGCATCAACAAATTCTTAACAAGGGAATAATTTGGTCAGATCTCTAAGTTAGGAAATTAGTCAGCCATCACTGAAGAGCATGATTTATAAGAGCTGGTTCTAGACAGAGGAGTCCAGTTAGGAAGTTACTACAGTAATTCTGCTGTGAAAACGTTAAGAACCAGAATTGAGTCACAGGTAACACAAATAGAATGGAATGGATAGCTGTACAATAAATTAAGGAAAATGAATCTACAGGATTGGTGTTGGGTGTAGACGTGGGAGTTGAATAAGAAGGAAAACCTAGGACAATTCCCAGGCTTCTGGGTTTGGCAGTGAAAGAGATGATGATGTTATTATTCATTATGAGAAGGAAGATAAACAAATTCAGTTGCAGTCATGTTGAGTGAGACATGAAAAAAGACTTCCAGTAGGCAGTTAGTCGTACTTACAGTTTTTTGTAACCACCAGTGAGAGTGTGTAGTTGGGTACAACAAAGTCTCAGTTGGTAGAGGCCTACCTAGCTGCCTTGTTCTCCTTGTAAGAATTCTATTCTTCTAATCACACCATAGAATCTTAAGCAAAAGGAAGAATGCTAGAGTTGCTTTTATATGAAACCAAAAAGACATAGTACATCCACAACACCTCTCCCACAGTGCAGCATCTCTTAAGGTGCATCTGCCCCTTCGATCCCAAAAATGTGGTGGGTGACTCAGTGTGACACGGCATAAACATTAACCACACTATAGTGACTACATAGTAACCTCCTGATCTCTACTGTAAAACAAGATATAGTGATTAATGCAAAAGTACATTGCTTCACAGATAACCAAGTGTTTTGTCGTTGTTGTTTTTTACCTCAAAAATTTAGTGAAGTAGGTAAAAGAGACAATATTTTCTGGTTTTCATTTTACTGATGAGGAATCTGACAACTAAAGACATTAAGTGACTTGTCCAAGGTCATATTTAATCTACTGTGAACGAGATTAAGTCTTGTGACTCTTAATTCTGCTCTTTCCAAGATATCACACAGCTTCCCCCAGCAGAGCACACTTACAAAGGACATATAATCTGCTCCCCATACCAGTTTAACAGTAAAAGCAATTTAATCTAAGTAATCAACCCAGGCTTTCCACTTAGCAGTGAAATTGTGGGTGGAAACTATAGAACTTGAAACTCTCTACCTTTCACATTTCTGTATTGATCCTATTTGATGGTTAGTGATATTAAGGGGATACATCCTACATCTAGTGTTTCACAACCAAGCCCTTCAAGGCAGAGTAATCCACAACACAGAAGGTGCTAAATTCCCTTCTTGGCTCTACAGGGTCATTATTCTTGACCTCTCTTTTCTGTCCAGCTGCTCAAAACAACTGGCTTTCATCCTAATAATTATCATCATCATTATTCTATCAGTTTATCAAGAATCCCCTAAATTTTAATGTGGTCTGGAATACCTACTGAGATCATATTCTTCTATGTACTAAGTGCTAGTGTCATAATTACCATCTGCTAAACACTAATATCTCAGAAGTTGTAATTCCCTATTAAGTTCACAACTGTAGCATCATAAATTGCCAAACTGTGCGGCTTTTTAGAAAGTTAAAAATATAACATATGTCTGATTAATCCTGCTTTAATTACTTTCTTTTGATTTTTGTGGTTTCTCAGGGATGCAATTTGCAGGGTCTAACATAAATGTTTTTATTTCATGTGATAAATTAAGACGTGAATCTTTTGTAAAAGAGAGAAAGGAGAGTAATTTGATTCTCTGCAGAGATGGCAATGTATTGGAGACAGCGTGAAATGTTTTATCTTTATCTACTAAAAATTCCAGGCTGAAAAGAGTAAAATTACCTCCTCTCTCTAAATGCTTTTACCCTAGTGGCATTATATAATTATCCACAAAAGGGTGTGTCATATTACACAATCACTACCCTTCCCTTAGCTGGAGATTTCAAAGATAAATACATGAGAAATGATGTCGTTCAAAAGAGACATCAAAAATTCATCCAGACAAGCTTCCTTGAACTGGTCTCTCTTTTGGTAAATGAAGCTATATATTTTCATTTAAAAAAATGTAAAACCTTAACTTGTTCCTCTTTTTTGACGTGGCCCAGGAGGCCCTTTGTTCATTCTCCAGCCTCACCTCCTTCCACTCTCTCCAACCATGCTGTCATCTTTTCAGCTCACTGAACCCCTCAAGTTTATTCATTGTGCTTCAGGGCCTTTGCACATCTGATAATTCTTCCTGTCCACCCTCCACAACCACCTCGGTCCATTTGAAATGGCTCCTATCATTTTTTATCCTATGTCACTTCACCCTGTTCATTTTTCTTGTAGTGCTTATAAAATTTGCAATATATATATATATATATATATATATATATATATATATATATTAGGTGTTACTTCTTATCTGTCTTCTCTAGCTCCAGGGCTGCTACCATGTCATCTACAACCAGTGGTTAGTACTGTACATCACTGGTACTCAATATATATTTGTTGAATGGATGAATGACAGGAATTTCTACTCAAATTTTCAGTTGTTGCCTTGTATGCTTACAACTTAATAGCATACCCTATATTCTAAATGCACACATATTTCTATAGGTAGGAGAAGTATCACCCACAGAAACAGTTCACCAAGGATGTAAGTACTGGAATTATAAAACTTAGCATCCATTCTGTTAATGTTCACTTACTAATACCTTTCAAATATGTTACCAAAATGGAGGATGAGGCTTCAAACTATCAATGTGATATTATTAACAAATATAATGATGAAATTTTTTGACTAACAGGGCCCTGTCAACTTGGTAGAATGAAATGTACTACCTGTATCATTTCCGTACCTCCCTCAAATTATTTATTCCTTAAGTTACAGAAAAGAGATTCCATACACTACAATTTAAACTCAAAGGAAATAGTTACTTGATTTAACTTAGTAACATCCAATTTAATACTATTTCTTTTGTTTGGTTTTCATTCATGATGGAGAACAGTCCAAAATTTTTCTTTAAAAAAATCATTCTTAGGGCTTCCCTGGTGGCGCAGTGGTTGAGAATCTGCCTGCTAATGCAGGGAACACGGGTTTGAGCCCTGGTCTGGGAAGATCCCACATGCCGCGGAGCAACTAGGCCCGTGAGCCACAACTACTGAGCCTGCGCGTCTGGAGCCTGTGCTCCGCAACAAGAGAGGCCGCGATAGTGAGAGGCCCGCACACCGCGATTAAGAGTGGCCCCCGCTTGCCACAACTAGAGAAAGCCCTCGCACAGAAATGAAGACCCAACACAGCCATAAATAAATAAATAAATAAATATATAAATAAAAAGCCAAGCATTTGAAGCCCTTTAAAAAAAAATCATTCTTTAATTTTGGAAACATTAAAGTATTAAATCATTTCTGAGTCATCAGTAGCTTGAGTTTATTAATCCCAACTTAAAAAAAAAATCCTGATAAACATGGCCATGTTTTATGATGTATAAGACAAGCTAAAACTTTTTTAATACAAAGCAAAATGTATCAGTAGACTGAGCAGGTTTAGGGTGGTAGCAGGGAGAACACTTACTGTACCCCAAACAACTTCATAAATTCTGGTTTCACGCAAGCTCATTTGTGAGGCCTCATCCTTGTCTTCTCCTTCAACTACACACACCTGAATTGCTATCTTAGATGGTTCTGCGTTATGGGGAGTTGACAAAAATACAGTCATTATATTAGATCCAGGGGTGACAAACTTTCCCAGTAAAGTACCAGATAGTATTTTAGACTTTGTGAGTCATACAGTCTCTGTCACAAATACATGGACTACACATAAAAGAATATGAGTAGGAGTGTTATAATAAAACTTTATTTACATGAACAGGCTATGGGCTGGATTTTGCCTGCAGCTGTAGTTTGCCAGTATCTGTATGAAATGATCACTACATAGATGGCAAACATCTATTAAACACCTACTAAATGCCAAGGTTTTCAGATAGTGTCATAACTAAACCTCACAACTGATCCATATTTGGTAGATGCGAAACTGAAATTACCTGGCTACTAAGTTGTATAGCGAGACCATGAATTCATTCTCCTCCAGGACCATGGAGTTAAACAACCTGGATTTGAATCTTACCTCAGCTATTTTTCAACTGTGTGCTTTATGAAAAATTACTCGACCTTTGTGTGTCTCAGGGTCTTCACCTGCTTCGGGCAGTGGTCGTAAGGATTAACAAATAAACCACAAATAGTGTTTGGAACACTATCCTGTGCTCAATGCATGTGACCAGCTACAAACACAGTTCTGTAGACACCTAAGGCTCCAGAGAGTTCTTTCAAAGTTGCCACGAATATTTGACCCAAACACTGCTGTTTTTCACTATTTAAAACACTTCAATAAAAAGAAACTTATACTCATGCAATGCATACCAAATTTAATCTGTTTTCCTCCTCTATGCTTAACTTGTGCTGTCAGTTAGCTTTTTTTGTGCTCAGATATTAGAGCAAAGCTTTTCCTGTTCTTCCTGTTTATTTAAAGATTCTGCAGTGAATTCAAGGTAAGCTGATAAATATAATTACGACCATTTTTAACTACTTCTCTATGTGAATCAGAATTGTCTTGACATCGTGCAACCAAACAAATATAAAATTAGAGGTTGACATAGGTATAAAATTCTCATTTCTAGTTTTGTGTTAATCAGAAAAGTTTCATTATTCTCAATAACTGACTTTATAATAAGTACATATTACAAATTACTTTAAAAACCTTTATACTAAAAATGTCTCATTTTTTTTTCTGTTTGTTTTTTTTTTTGTGGTACGCGGGCCTCTTACTGTTGTGGTCTCTCCTGTCGCGGAGCACAGGCTCCGGACGCGCAGGCTCAGCGGCCATGGCTCACAGGCCCAGCCGCTCCGCGGCGTGTGGGATCTTCCCGGACCGGGGCACGAACCCGTGTCCCCTGCATCGGCAGGCGGACTCTCAACCACTGTGCCACCAGGGAAGCCCCTCTGTTTTATATATTGAAGTTTCATGTAAGTTTTCCTTTGAAGCTAAAAAAAAAGGCATTCTCCAACAAAAACATTTAACTAAAGACCAGTTTGCTTCTTTAAATTAATGCTTTTTTTTTTAGACCAAGGCTTGAAATTCCTAGCATGAGAAAGATTCTTATGTATCTTTTAAAATTATCACACCCTGGGCTTCCCTGATGGCGCAGTGGTTGAGAGTCTGCCTGCCGATGCAGGCCACATGCCCCGGTCTGGGAAGATCCCACATGCCACGGAGCGGCTAGGCCCGTGAGCCATGGCCTCTGGGCCTGCACGTCCGGAGCCTGTGCTCTGCAACGGGAGAGGCCACAACAGTGAGAGGCCCACGTACCACAAAAAAAATTTTTAAATAAAATAAAAATATCACACCCTGATAATTAGGACAAGGCAAACAGTTACCAAGGAGAGTTCTTCATTCTCCTCTACTCCCTCATCATCATCATTATGCCCTAGTGGCATTAATATATATTTTCTCCTTCGATCTTCCTGACAACCCTCTGAGTTTGCTGGGCAGGTGATATTAGTCTCATTTTATACATGAAGAAGTTGAATGAGACTGACTTCCCAAGATCATACTACTAAGCAAGTAGCAGGGTTAAAACTCAAATCAGGAGACTTATGACTACTGCTCCAGGGCTTTCCCCACCAGTTTGATACCAAAAAGATGACTGGGATTTTGGAATGGAGCTTTGGAGGTTCAGTGGTAAACCTTCAACCCATCGCTGAGGCTGGTGGAGATGAAGGCTCACCAAGCACATCTTATTCCTTGGTCTTTTTCCTACATGCTGACCAAGCTCTCTAAGGGAAGCCTAAACACTTCTAATGTGCTTTCATCATTTTTCTGGACTCTGTCTCACTTTCTGCAAGAGTCATTTGACATAATGCTTTGCTAAAAATCCACACATAGGTCTCAAACTCAGTCCTGGTTATGGTCTCCTAGAGTTTATGCCCTGTGAAGGCAGGGGCATTATTGGATATTTATAGCTACAGCAGAGACGTATCCAAATCATACATGTGAATAAATGTATAATGGAGTCAAGCACCACTCTACGACCTTCTTTTTCTTTAGATCTCTTTTCTTTTTGTGACCACTATTTTTGGGCCACTTACGTAGGAATGTTGTAATAAGTTTCCAAGTGATTTTTGAAATTTTGATCCTACCTCCCTCCAATTTTTTCTGTATATCACTGTCAGTGTAATCTCAAAGCCTCCAGCAACGTTTCTCCAGTGCCTCTCAAAACAAGGCAAGATTCTCTCCCTGAGATTCAAGTTTCTCCGTGATGTAACATGCCTTATTAGTATCTATCATGCATCCTCTCCATAGCCCTTCATATAGAGGGCATGCCTACTTCTGCTTTGTGTCTTGGTCATTGCTTGTCTGGCTGCTGTTTCAATTCTCTCCACAGATCTAAATCCTACCCATGATTTCAGACCCAGTCCAACCTTAATTTTCCATAAATTCTTTCTTTTCCAGTAATTTTAGCCTTTTGAATATTTGTAGTACAAATTTTGTAGTAGTTGATGATACTTGTATTATTTTATGGGTTAGTCCAATACCTGTGGAGACTATTGGCAACCATAAGAATTGCACCCACATTTCCCTACCTCCCCCACTGTAATATCCACTAAATTAGAGTAAATTCTTAATTAAATAATTCATAGATTTAATTAAATTGAAATAAGCCCAAAGCACAGATACAAAATCAAACAGGTTTCTGAGATATGTCCAACCCATAGTCCATGTCTATCTCAAGAAAATTTTCCACTATACTTTTAATAAAAGAGAAACCTAAATTATAATTTATAGTTTGTTCTTCCTCCTTGGGCATTGCCATTGTTATTGATATTCATAAATAAAATATGCCACTGAAGTGTCTAGAAACACCCAAGGATGAATTATAGCAAATATTTAACAACCGACTACCTTCTAATTGGTTAAACAAAATGAATGATACATTAGCTAGTCAAACTCCTTTCGCCTGGGAAGATCTCTACCGATTTCCTTTAGTGTTATCTAGAAGATTCGGGAAAGTCTAATCACATTTCAAAAGATTTCACTGAGTGGGGGCATAATTCTACCTTTCATATCCCCCGAATAGAGAGAAAAACTAAACACAGAAAAAGATTCTTTTGAGTAAATTTCCCTCTGTGATTCTTCAACCCTTATGTGTTTTTTTTTTAAACTACAGTGTGAACGAAAGACAAATTTTATTGTATTTAAGAAATGAGAAGAGAGGACCTGTAGGTTGTTACTATCAGAGAATATTTTGCCCTGTTCCAGAAGATGAATATGCATTTTTGTCTTGGAGCCAGTCTGTAAGTCAAGTTCCTTCAAAACAGGCAAAGTCTATATAGCTGGTTCACTTTGCTGTGCAGCAGAAGCTAGCACAACATTGTAAAGCAACTATACCTGAATTAAAAATATATATATTGGGCTTCCCTGGTGGCGCAGTGGTTGAGAGTCCGCCAGCCAATGCAGGGGACACGGGTTCGTGCCCCGGTCCGGGAATATCCCACATGCCACGGAGCGGCTGGGCCCGTGAGCCATGGCCACTGAGCCTGCGCGTCCGGAGCCTGTGCTCCGCAACGGGAGAGGCCACAACAGTGAGAGGCCCACATACAACAACAACAACAACAACAAAAAAAATATATATATATATATGTAAAACAGGCAAAGTCTAGCCTTGGTTCTGGGTATAGCCCATGTGGAAAGGAAAGGGTGAGGAAGAGGGGTCTACCCCGGGCATCAAGTTTTATCCATTCTGATATGTAATATTCTTTTTCCACCTGAAGTTGATGTCAGGGTGACTGGAAAGCAAGAACTTGGTTGACTGAGCAGAAGCAATCTGTTGTATTCTGTTCTTTGAACCCAGAGATAATCAAAGACTGTTATTTCATCTCCTGGCTAACCTAACGTTTGAGTGGAAAATGAACTAACAATGTGAGATAACTGGTTCATTTGAGCCAGTATGCCTCAATGAAATTGGTCAGACTTAGCTGATATTTTTTGTTCTCTTTACTAGCAACTTGGATTTTTTTTCTATATTCCAGACTCCTCTCTTGCTGTAGGATTTAATGCACTGGATAAGAGTAAATGACTTAAACTGTCATCATATTCACAAAAAGCACAGAAAAGATGATAAGGCTGTAAACAACACAGAATTATACCCCGAGGTAGAAATTGGCTAGGCGAATTGGGACAGGACTCTGAAAATTTAAATGTTTTCCTTGAATTTCTAATTGGAAATTGCTACTATATGTTGCTGTTCATTAGTCATTCCAGCGTTGGTCATGTAGAGTCTATTAAGACTACCCCACGCTTAGGGCATGGGAGAAAATGTTGAGTGAACACATTTTTTAAGAAAAAGGGCACTTGACTGGGTGGAAGTTGCAAGACCTCAGTTCCAGTCCCAGCACATTCCTGTGTGGCCTTGGACAAGCATCTCCACCTCTCTGGTCTATCCAGGGTAAACAGAAAAGATTGAACTGGCACAGAATTCCAAACTGTGCTCAGTTAGTGGGTGTGGTAGAGAACAGCAAAGCCTGCCTCAGGATGTTCACACTCTCTTTTCCACTCCCTAGAATGTTCATCACCCCAACTTCACCCCCACTCCCACCCCACCTCCAGATCTGCGCACAGTTCATTCCTTCCCATCATTTAATTCTCTGCTATCATGTACTCCCTTAATAGTGCCTCCTGCTACTGTACAGCACAGGGAACTCTACTCAGTACTCTGTAATGGCCTATATGGGAAAAGAATCTTAAAAAGAGCGAAATATATGTATATGTATATGTAAATATATGTATATGTAAAACTGATTCACTTTGCTGTACGGTAGAAACTAACACAACATTGTAAATCAACCTTACTCCAATAAAATAAAAAACAAGTAGCACAAATAAAATAAAATAAACCAAGTAGCACAAAAATAGTCCCTCCTGGACAGTTCTCTCTAATACCTCCTTTTCCAGTTACTCCCTATCTCCTACCCTGTTTCACTTTTCTTGGCATTTATCACTACTTACAAATATGTATGTTTTTATGTATTCCCTTTTTTGTCTGCTGTCTGCTTCTTATATGTGCTTAAAACTGTGCCTGGCATGTAGTAAGCACGTAATAAGTATTTGTTCAACGAATGAAAGGATGAATGAATCCCCACCTGGCAAAGACGACAATATACTTGAAGGGAACAGCAGTTGCCTCCTCCAGGCATCCAGTTTGCCACAGTCCCCACCACTCCTACTGTGTTCCCAGCGCTGACATCATTTGTTACTGGAGCTGCTTTCCTTATACTTCACCACTTTTCCACCACTGATGCTCCTGCTTGTTCTATGTAGGTATTTTCATTTATGACATGATGCTCCTGGCCCAAGATGTGTTTGGGGAAAAAAAAAAAAAAAAGCTGCTGCTAAAAATAATTTGAAAACTCCTAGACAAGAGGACCTTTCAAATCCCTTCCAGCTCTAACAACCAGTAAATTCATGCTTCTCAGCCATTCAGATCTATAAGTATGAAATACAAGATGAGTGTATTCAACTTTCCTTCATCGCCTCCTTTAAATACTTTTTTTCCTTTTTTTGAGTCAATCCCCACAGGAGCCGACCATGTGAGCCCATTAAGAGAACAGTTCCTTCCCACCTGCTGCCTGGAGCCAGCCAACAATCTCAGCTTCACCACTCCATTCTTGATTATGTACAGCCATTCCAATCCTGAGTGGCAGGATTTTGCAAAGACAGCTGTTGGGCTCCAGGAACATTTGGAGGAGGGGAAAATGTGAGGTAGGTTGCTCCATTCTTCTACTCCTTTTTTTACTGAAAGAAAACAGCTGCGATCTTCACATGGAAGATGAAGTAAACAAAAGCTATGGTGCCCAGCAGCATTCAGCAGCCAGCATTCAAATGTATTTTCCCCACCACCAATGTCGACGTCATCTCAACCCCCCCCCCCCAGGCTCAGTTCCCCACAGCGCGCGGGGAAGCGGGGTCTTTGCACGCCTTGTTCACTTGACCAAATGCTGCAATTCACTCCAATAAAAGGAGGGAGATTCAAGTCCCCTGACTGGGTCAGCATTCCATTACTGGTTATCGCACACAGCATTTTCAAGTTTCAGCAACCCCTGTGTGAATCAGGCAAACAGGCAGTGTTAATCTCTGAGAGGCAAGCATTCTTAGGTTCAGCGGCAGGAGTATCTGCATCTGGGCTGATGCTGAACTGGCTCACGGGACAGTAGATCTCTTATAGGAAAGTCAAGGTATGTTTAGAGGGACTCTGATTCAACTGTGGCTGGCTCATTTCTTTCGTTTCCTCTTCTCTTTTATTTGCTTATACAGAAAACAGAGTATTCATTTATTCCTTTTCCCACCCCCGTCCCTCTTAACTGCCAGGGCCATCTGTCCGTCTGAAACCATCTCTGGTTGCACAGTTTTGAATCCAGGTGACAATCAAAATGAAGAAGTGATTGTCCCTTAATGTTTTCTCTGAAGGGATTAAACATTTTTGAAAGCCTTTGTTTGTGTTTGTTTCGAGTTCTCCAGTTGAAATACTGTACTCTTTGAATAGCAGGGAATAAAGCCTGTGAGCTGATGTAATGTAAATGTGTTAAGCAGGGGCACTGTTTCCTAAATACGCTAAAATAAGCAACTTCTTTAAAACATGGATGGGACTTTTGATGTTTAACAGAGTTATATTTTCAATCTCTTCTGCTTGGTTTAAAACTAAGATTGTTTGTTTTCGTGTGTGCCACTTAAGGCAGCTTGGTTGGCAAGTAAATGCATTGGAAAAAAAAAAAAGAATTCTTTTTTGCCCTGACCTCCATAAATCTGGTAACTTAATATATCCAATATATCCATACACATATGATTTTTAAACAAAGATAGGGTAAGGAATAAAGAGGGACTTTGTCTACAGGATTCTTTTATCCCCTTATGCTTCATGTCACCCAGTTGTGTTAGTTTTTTACAAAGCCATTGCCACTCTAAGAAGTATTGATTTTGTCTAGCTAAACATGTCAAGTCAGAAGAAATGATCAGTGGATTACTTCTTCAAAACACTTATTCCCCCAATGGAATCTGCTGATTTTTATAATCTCAAACAGGGAGATACAGAAGTTGAAGGAAGAAGATAAAATTTGAAATATTTCCTTCATTTTTTTTTCTCATGTCTATAAGTGAAAACCCAAGTTAAGGAATATTGTTTTCTAGGTCTCTTATTCTACCTCCCTATATTATCATCACCTTTTATTGCTGCTGCTGTGTGTGAGCTGAAGGAACATGAGATGGCCTTCCTCAAATATCTCAGTTTTAAATTCAGCTCCTATCTCTTAATTGGGTTCGGTCAGTAATGACTCACTGCCCCAAGGTCCAAAAGCATTCACAGCTGAAGAAAACAAACACATTCTCCTATGGGTCCATCTTTCCAACCGTCTCCTGGACTCTGGTAGCCTTTCCTGAGCCAAAGCTAAAATCACTCACTACCATTTTGTGATGTTCAGGAATGGCTGAAGTCCTTACAATCCCAGATGGACTGGGAGGAAAACCACTTTGAATAGATGCTTTCCATGATCTCCAAAATTCAAATAAATAATATTTCTTAAAATTAATGGAAATAAGCATATAACAGGTTCAGCATGGGATCAACTCAAGAGGAATTTCTGACTAAAGTACCAACAGCATTTACTATAAGACAGTTTAGCCAATGGGGAACCCCAGTAGGTCTCTGCAACAGAACTGCAGGCATCTACAAGGCCAGTGCCCAGGTCATGGCTTCTCACTGTCTCTTAATTAGAAGAATGGTCAGCTGTCATTTGTTAAGGGCACCCTTTGGAACTGTGCTTATATGTGGTATCTTTACTACTCACAAGTATGCCAGATAGGAACTCGGTGATTTTTTTTTTTTTTTTTCAGATTAGGAACTTGAGTCATAAGAACGTGGCCCTAGGCCATACAATTTGATAAATACCACTTAAAAACCACCTTTTCAAATGTGTCATAAAGACTCAGAGTGCCAATTTCATCCACAGTTTAATGTATTCCTGAAAAGGAGGAATTTGGGAGAGCTAAATTAATTCCTTGCTATGTCCTAGGGTGCTTATGTGCTCTTCTGAGGGTCATTCATTTTTATATACTAAATACTTACTTGAAAGGATCATTGCCTTATTCCATGTGCTAATTTGTGGAGAGAAGTTTATGTATTGGGGGAATCTAATTCATTCCTGCATTTTACCCAGGAAATGAGAGCCAGATGTTTTTGGACATTTGTTATTTGCTTTAAGTAAAAGTCTAGGTTAAGATAAGAGAGATATATTGATTGGCTATTGCATCTTCCTCTGGAGAAAGTGAAACTTTTCCTATCTTACATTTTATCATACCTTAAAACTTCAGGACAGGCTCTAATAAGAGGAAAACTTCTTGAATGTCCTTTTCTTTGTAGATGGCAGGGATGGGAAGGTGCACTCAATTAACAGAGCTCTCAATTAATTTAAATTTGAAGTGAAGGACCCCCTAAGAGTCAGGGACCTTGAGAAAAAGTGCTTTCTAGGAGAGTCCACTGTCAGGTTCACAGAGAGGCCACGGTCCTCCTGCACTCCCGAGACCAGATCCTTAGATTCCATTTCAGGCAGCCACACTCCAACAGTAAGAGGAGCTCGCTGAGTCTGTCCACATGCATCTGCTGGCTCGCCCGCCTGTCTGGCATCTCTGCACCTCTCCTCTTCCACACTCCCTTCCACAACCTTCCCAGCCAAATGAGCTGTCCTTCCAAATATGACCCTAACTCATGCAACAGCTGGAGGCAAGAGCAAAATAGACTGAGCTCATGTGAAGGGTATTAGCATTGAGTCCTTTTTTTTTTTTTTCCAGCACTGAAAGATGTTTGGAAAATTCATCTAAGGAACTTTAAAAAATTTTTTCATTCATAAAGATTGTTGAAGGATTTCTCAGAGTTTCAGTTTAGCAGATCTTTTGGAAGGTATGAATGCCAAGTTTATTATTTTTCCTTCTCCTGTTCCTGAGCTTGGGGAGGATCAGAGAGTCGGGCAAGGAGAGAAGACTCACAGCTGGCTATCCACACTTTTCCTTGGAGATTCTGATGATCTCCATGCCATGGTCCCTGGAGGTTCTTTGGAAGAACCGAGAGATACCGTATTTGCAAGAGAACTAGACCATGTGTTGAAGACCCAGGCTTTCTTCCTCTACTTGCCCTTGAAATTGTCTTCACTCCAATCTGAGAGTCAAAGAAGCGATCTGTCATACGCTTAGGGAAGTACCACAAAATCTGTTAGGCTCTGTAGAAATAAGGTACATTCCCTGCCTTCTTTACACAGTTTTGTTTTGACTTAGGGGACTTGGAAAAAAACTCAGTTAAACAATTGAGTCATGGTGAGTTCACGCAGTGCACCTCATATCACACTAACATCATTTTCTTTCTTTGCTTTTTCTTCTTTTTGTAGTTAGATCAGGGGAATCCCAAATGCATAGTATATCATATTGTCAGCAAGGTGTATGACAAACTCTGGTCTTGAAGGTCCTGATAGAGTTGTTCAGTGAATTAAAGTCCACTTGGGGAGAAGTGGCTAATGTGTGCTGCTGAGCTTAGTCCCTGGCCCTATACCTGACCGGAGATCACAAACCGGGAAGGGCAGGTAACATATTGAATAACAGGATCAGGATTCAGTAGTATCTTAGGAGCCCAGCATGTGGACTAAACCCAATATGATAAAATTTAGCAATACTAATTACTTATGAAATTCTGCATTTAAGTTTTAAAAATTAATATAGCTTTGGGGTAAGAGAGGCCAAGCTTAGTACTTGTTAAAAATATTTTGGAGATTTCTATTGTCCATCATCAGATGTGATGTAACCTCCAAAATATCCCAAGTAATCTTTTTTTTTTTTAATTGCTCAATAATATTTATTTAAAAAAATACAAAATAAACAAAGGAGAACTACCAAATGATATCTTTGAGTTGCAACGGTACAGTGAAAAGACCATGAGTTTAAAGTTAGGCAGCCTTAAATTTAAACACTGTTTGTAATCAGATTAGTAGCTCTGTGATCTTAGACTAGCTACTTAACCTCTCTGAATTTAACTATAAAGCGAGGATAATAACTGTTTTTACCGACTCGTTAGGAAAATTAGAAATGATGTAATCATCTGGCAAAAACTTGGTAGGTAGTAAATGCTCAGTAAAGAGGTAGCTAATATTGCTATTATTTGCTTTATCCTTTTTTTTTCTCTTTTTTTTTTTAACATCTTTATTGGGGTTTAATTGCTTTACAATGGTGTGTTAGTTTCTGCTTTTTTTTTTTTAACCAAGTAATCTTAAACTGAATTAACAATAAAAGTAACATCTGTCATTTATTGAGTACCTCGTATGTGCTAAGGTAACAAACCTATAATGATGGTGTAACTATTCCCATTTTACAGATGAGAAAATGGAGGAGATTAAGTAACCAGCACTAGGTCAAAATGGCTAGCAAACAGCAGAGCCAAGACCTCAGTCAAAGCTGGATGCCATTAATGAAAAAAAATTTTCTAAGAACTTTGCATTGGTTATTCATATCACCTATGAAGAATGTTATTCATCTTAAGGAAACAAAATTAAATAAAAACACTGACGAGTGTCTAGAGAAAGATGACCAGGAGAATGAAGAGTCTGGAAGTCATGTAATAAAAGGCATGGTTGAAGAGATGGTAAATATTTAACATGAAAAATAGAAGATCTGGATGGATATGGAAGATATCTTCAAAAACTGAAGACCTAGGGTGAACTGGAAGCTATAGGCAAAGAAATTTTAACCTTAAACGAAGTTTCCAACAATAAAATAACAAACAAGGGCAGAGAAAGCTCCGAAAGGATTGAGCACATTGATCACTAGAAGTACTCAAGCAGATATGGAGAGCTATCCACTAGGGTTGTTCCTGAGTGAAATACCACTTTTGGAGACATTTGGCCTAGTTGAGGGATTCTTAATTTGAGATCCATAGGTGAACTTCATGAAGTTGAATCCCTAGAAATTATATGCAAAATTTATATATATATATATATATATATATAGAGTGTTCCCCACACCCCTCCTGGGGAGATGGTGAATGTATTTCTTCAGATCATCAAAGCAATACCGTAAAATCTGTGAACCAAAAAATGGAGTCCACTCCAATTCTGCAATCCTATTATTCTGTTCTGTAAAACTAGTCTTATCCGTCACAGGTGCACCCAACAGAATTGTGTGATTGATTTAATGTTAGGGACAAAGGAGAATGAATATATTCAGGAAAACTTCAAGGCTTTGAGCCTAGTAACTGAGAAGATTTGATACCACTGAGAGATAAAGAAAAGGAAGGTGAAGCAATAAGTCCTAATCAGAGGAAGATAATTAAGTAGAAATAAATGGACAAACTGAAGCCTGTCTAAGATTCCAGCACTGAGTGTGTAATCCAAATAGTCCTTTACTTCATGGCAGAAAAATGCTGAAATCTAGAGATGTATAAATAGAGAAAAAGCTACTAGAAATTTAGAACCATTAAATGTTGTAACTCTAACTGGTCTAGAGATCACTTACTTCAATCCCCTAATATTATAATTAAAGAAACCACATCTCAGAAAACTAAGAGACATACTCTTTATCATTGGTACCTGGTTGCCAAACCAAGTCTATGTCTACAAATTTAAGGGGGAAAAAAATCCGTATTTCTAAAACATTCAAATCTGCAATAAATATACCACTTAAAATTTCCAGGACAAAAAAAGTTAATCTTAACTATAAGTAATACACAAATGTCCATTTTATTATGTTATAAGGCCAGACAGTAACACTGCCCCTTAAGCGTTTTTTTTTATCACACATCTTTATTGGAGTACAATTGCTTTAAAATGGTGTGTTAGTTTCTGCTTTATAACAAAGTGAAACAGCTACATGTATACATATATCCCCATATCCCCTCCCTCTTGTGCCTCCCTCCCATCCTCCCTATCCCACCCCTATAGAAGGTCACAAAGCACAGAGCTGATCTCCCTGTGCTATGTGGCTGCTTCCCACTAGCTATCTATTTTACATTTGGCAGTGTATATATGGCAATACTACTCTCTCACTCCGTCCCAGCTTAGCCTTCCCCTCCCTGTTTGCTCAAGTTCATTCTCTACTTCTGCATCTTTTTTCTTCTCCTGCCCCTAAGTCCATCAGAATCTTTTTTTTTTCTTTTTAGATTCCATATATATGTGGTAGCATACAGTATTTGTTTCTCTCTTTCTGACTTACTTCACTGTGTATAACAGACTCTATATCCATCCATCTCATTACAAACAATTACATTCCTTTTTATGGCTGAGTAATATTCCATTGTATATACATGTGCCACATCTTTATCCATTCATCTGTCAGTGGACACTTAGGTTGCTTCCATGTCCGGGCTACTGTAAATAGTGCTGCAATGAACATTGTGATACATGTCTATTTTTGAATTATGGTTTTCTCAGGTATATGAGCAGTAGCATGATTGCTGGGTCATATGGTAGTTCTATTTTTAGTTTTTTTAGGAACCTCCATACTGTTCTCCATAGTGGATGTATCAGTTTACATTCCCACCAACAGTGCAAGAGGGTTCTCTTTTCTCTACACCCTCTCCAGCATTTATTGTTTGTAGATTTTATGATGATGGCCATTCGGACTGGTGTGAGGTGATACCTCATTGTACTTTTGATTTGCATTTCTCCGATAATTAGTGATGTTGAGCATCCTTTCATGTGTTTGTTGGCAATCTGTATATCTTCTTTGGAGAAATGTCTACTTAGGTCTTCTGCCCATTTTTGGATTGGGCTCTTTGTTTTTGTGATATTGAGCTGCATACGCTGCTTGTGTATTTTGGAGACTAATCCTCTGTCAGTTGCTTCATTTGCAAATATTTTCTCCCATTCTGAGGGTTGTCTTTTCATCTTGTTTATGGTTTCCTTTGCTGTGCAAAAGCTTCTAAGTTTCATTAGGTCCCATTTGTTTATTTTTGTTTTTATTTCCATTTGTCTAGGAGGTGAGTCAAAAAGGATCTTGCTTTGATTTATGTCATAGAGTGTTCTGCCCATGTTTTCCTCTAAGAGTTTTATAGTGTCTGGCCTTACATTTACATCTTTAAACCATTTTGAGTTTATTTTTGTGTATAGTGTTAGGAAGTGTTCTAATTTCATTCTTTGACATGTAGCTGTCCAGTTTTCCCAGCACCACTTACTGAACTGGCTGTCTTTTCTCCATTGTATATTCTTGCCTCCTTTATCAAAGATAAGGTGACCATATGTGCGTGGTTTATCTCTGGGCTTTCTATCCTGTTCTATTGATCTATATTTCTGTTTTTGTGCCAGTACCATACTGTCTTGATTACTGTAGCTTTGTAGTATAGTCCTGAAGTCAGGGAGCCTGATTCCTCCAGCTCCTTTTGTCTTTCTCAAGATTGCTTTGGCTATGCAGGATCTTTTGTTTTTCCATACAAATTGTGAAATTTTTTGTTCTACCTCTGTGACAAATGCCACTGGTAGTCTGATAGGGACTGCACTGAATCTGTAGATTGCTTTGGGTAGTAAAGTCATTTTCAAAATGTTGATTCTTCCAATCCAAGAACATGGTATATCTCTCCATCTGTTTGTATCATCTTTAATTTCTTTCATCAGTGTCTCATAATTTTCTGCATACAAGTCTTTTGTCTCCTTAGGTAGGTTTATTCCTAGGTATTTTTTTTTTTTTTGGCGGTACACAGGCCTCTCACTGTTGTGGCCTCTCCCATTACAGAGCACAGGCTCCGGACGCACAGGCTCAGCGGCCATGGTTCACGGGCCCAGCTGCTCCGCACCATGTGGAATCTTCCTGAACCGGGGCACGAACCTGTGTCCCCTGCATCAGCAGGCGGACTCTCAACCACTGTGCCACCAGGGAAGCCCTATTCCTAGGTATTTATTCTTTTTGTTGCAATGGTAAGTGGGAGTATTTCCTTAATTTCTCTTTCAGATTTCTCATCATTAGAGTATAGGAATGCAAGAGATTTCTGTGCATTAATTTTGTATCCTGCTACTTTACCAAATTTATTGATTAGCTTTAGTAGTTTTCTGGTAGCATTTATAGGATTCTCTATGTATAGTATCACGTCATCTGCAAACACGGACCGTTTTACTTCTTCTTTTCCAATTAGGATTCCTTTTATTTCTTTTTCTTCTCTGATTGCCATTGCTAAAAATTCCAAAACTATGTTGAATGATAGTGGTGAGAGTGGGCAACCTTGTCTTCTTCATGATCTTAGAGGAAATGGTTTCAGTTTTTCACCATTAAGAACAATGTTGGCTGTGGATTTGTCATATATGGCCTTTATTATGTTGAGGTAGGTTCCCTCTATGCCTACTTTATGGAGAGTTTTTATCATAAATGGGTGTTGAATTTTGTCGAAAGCTTTTTCTGCATCTATTGAGATGATTATATGGTTTTTATCCTTCAATTTGTTATATGGTGTATCACATTGAATGATTTGCATATATTGAAGAATCCTTGCATTCCTGGGAAAAACCACACTTCATCATGGTATATGACCCTTTTAATGTGCTGTTGGATCTGTCTTCTAGTATTTTGTTGAGCATCTTTGCATCTGTGTTCATCAGTGATATTGGCTTGTAGTTTTCTTTCTTTGTGACATCTTTGTCTGGTTTTGATATCAGGGTGATGGTGGCCTCGTAGAATGAATTTGGGAGTGTTCCTACCTGTGCTATATTTTGGAAGAGTTTGAGAAGCATAGGTGTTAGCTCTTCTCTAAATGTTTGATAGAGTTTGCCTGTGAAGTCATTTGGTCCTGGGCTTCTGTTTGTTGGAAGATTTTTAATCACAGTTTCAATTTCAGTGCTTGTGATTGGTCTGTTTAAATTTTCCATTTCTTCCTGGTGCAGTCTTGGAAGGTTGTGCTTTTCTAAGAATTTGTCCATTTCTTCCAAGTTGTCCATTTTATTCGTGTATAGTTGCTTGTAGTATCTCTCATGATCCTTTGTATTTATGCAGTGTCAGTTGTTACTTCTCCTTTTTCATTTCTAATTCTGTTGACTTGGGTCTCTTCTTTTTTTTTCTTGATGAGTCTGGCTAGTGGTTTATAAATTTTGTTTATATTCTCAAAGAACAAACTTTTAGGTTTATTGATCTTTGATATTGTTTCCTTCATTTCTTGTTCATTTATTTCTGATCTGATCATTATGATTTCTTTCCTTCTGCTAACCCTTGGTTTTTTTGTTCTTCTTTCCTCAATTGCTTTAGATGTAAGGTTAGGTTGTTTCTTTGAGATTTTTCTTGTTTCTTGAGGTAGGATTGTATTGCTATAAATGTCCTTCTTAGAACTGGTTTCGCTGCATCCGATAGGTTTTGGATGGTTGTGTTTTCATTGCCATTTGTTTCTAGGTATTTTTTGATTTCCTCTTTGATTTCTTCAGTGATCTCTTGGTTATTTTGTATTGTATTGTTTAGCCTCCGTGTGTTTGTATTTTTTACAGATTTCTTCCTGTAATTGATATCTAGTCTCATAGCGCTGTGGTTGGAAAAGACACTTGATACGATTTCAATTTTCTTAAATTTACCAACCCTTGATTTGTGATCCAAGGTATGATCTATCCTGGAGAATGTTGCATGAGCACTTGAGAAGAAAGTGTATTCTGTTGTTTTTGGATGGAATGTCTTATTAATATCAATAAGTCCATCTTGTTTAGTGTATCATTTAAAGCTTGTGTTTCCTTATTTATTTTCATTTTGGTTGATCTGTGGGGTGAAAGTCCACTTTGGTAAAAGTGGGGTGTTAGGTGAAAGTGGGGTGTTAAAGTCCCCTACTATGATTGTGTTACTGTCGATTCCCCCTTTTATGGCTGTTAGCATTTGCCTTACATATTGAGGTGTTCCTATATAGCGTGCATATTTACAATTGTTATATCTTCTTCCTGGATTGATCCCTTGATCATTATGTAGTGTCCTTCTTCGTTTCTTGTAATAGTCTTTATTTTAAAGTCTATTTATTCTGATATGAGAATTGCTACTCCAGCTTTCTTTTGATTTCCATTTGCATGGAATATCTTTTTCCACCCCCTCACTTTCAGTCTGTATGTGTCCCTAGGTCTGAAGTGGGTCTGTTGTAGACAGCATATATATGGGTCTTGTTTTTGTATCTATTCGGCCAGTCTATGTCTTTTGGTTGGAACATTTAATCCATTTACATTTAAGGTAATTATCATATGTATTTTCCTATTACCACTTTCTTATATTGTTTTGGGTTTGTTTTTGTAAGTCTTTTCCTTCTCTTTTGTTTCCTGCCTAGAGAAGTTCCTTTAGCATTTGCTGTAAAGTTGGTTTGATGGTGCTGAATTCTCTTAGCTTTCACTTGTCTATAAAGATATTAATTTCTCTGTCGAAACTGAATGAGATCATTGCTGGGTAGAGTAATCTTGGTTGTACATTTTTCCCTTTTAGCGCTTTAAATATATCCTGCCACTGCCTTCTGGCTTGCAGAGTTTCTGCTGAAAGATCAGCTGTTAATCTTATGAGAATTGCCTTGTATGTTATTTTTTGCTTTTCCCCTGCTGCTTTTTTTTTTGGCAGTACGCGGGCCTCTCCCTGTTGTGGCCTCTCCCATTGCGGAGCACAGGCTCCGGATGCGCAGGCTTAGCGTCCATGGCTCACGGGCCCAGCCGCTCCATGGCATGTGGGATCTTCCCAGACCGGGGCACGAACCCATGTCCCCTGCATCGGCAGGCGGACTCTCAACCACTGCGCCACCAGGGAAGCCCTCCCCTGCTGCTTTTAATATTTTTTCTTTGTATTTAATTTTTGATAGTTTGATTAATATGTATCTTGGAGTGTTTCTCCTTGGATTTATCCTGTATGGGACTCTCTGTGCTTCCTGGACTTCATTGACTATTTCCTTTCCCACGTTAGGTAAGTTTTCAACTATAATCTCTTCAAATATTTTCTCAGACCCTTTCTTTTTCTCTTCTTCTTCTGGGACCCCTATACTTCAAATGTTGGTGCATTTAATTTTGTCCCAGAGGTCTTGAGACTGTCCTCAATTCTTTTCATTCTTTTTCTTTATTCTGCTCTGCAGTAGTTATTTTCACTATTTCATCTTCCAGATCACTTATCCGTTCTTCTGCCTCAGTTATTCTGTTATTGATTCCTTCTAGAGTATTTTAAATTAATTTTGTTTATCATTGTTTGTTTGTTCTTTAGTTCTTCTAGGTACTTGTTAAACATTTCTTGTATTTTCTCCATTCTGTTTCCAAGATTTGGGATCATCTTTACTATCATTACTCTGCATTCTTTTTCAGGTAGACTGCCTATTTCCTCTTCATTTGTTTGGTTTGCTGGGTGTTTATATTGCTTCTTCATCTGCTGCATATTTCTCTGTCTTCTCATTTTGTTTAACTTACTTTGTTTCAGGTCTCCTTTTTGCAGGCTGCAGGTTCGTAGTCCCGTTGTTTTTGGTGTCTGCCCCCTGTGAGTCAGGTTGGTTCAGTGGCTTGTGTAGGCTTCCTGGTGGAGGGGACTAGTGCCTGTGTTCTGGTCGATGAGGCTGGATCTTGTCTTTCTTGTGGGCAGGAACATGTCCGGTGGTGTTTTTTGGGGTGTCTGTGACCTTATTATGATTTTAGTTAGCCTCTCTGCTAATGGGTGGGGTTGTGTTCCTGTCTTGCTAGTTGTTTGGCATGGGACATCCAGCACTGGAGCTTGATGGCCGTTGGGTGGGTCTGGCTCTTAGAGTTAAGACACAGATCTCTGGGAGAGCTCTCGCCAATTGATATTACATGGGGCTAGGAGGTTTCTGGTGGTCTAACATCCTGGACTTGGCTCTCCCACCTTGGAGGCTCAGGCCTGACACCAGGCCAGAGCACCAAGACGCTGTCAGCCACACAGCCAGGTACTTGGGGATTTTCTTGCCTTTTGGGAAATCTGAGGTCTTCTGCCAGCATTCAGTAGGTGTTCTGTAGGAGTTGTTCCACATTTAGATGTATTTTTGTTGTATTTGTGGGGAGGAAGGTGATCTCTACGTCTTACTCCTCTTCCATCTTGAAGGTTCCCCTGCAATAGGAGACTCCACTGTAGACACCAACCTCTGAGGAGCTAAAAGTGCAGAGGCAGTTTTTATCAGAGGGTTTGCAACTTGATTTTTTTTTCTTTTCCTTTATGCTTCATCTAGTTTCACTTGTTCACAGGGCGCTTCATGCAGAGGCCTCGGACCTGGCAGTTCAGATCAGAGTACCCAGTAAGAAATGGCTGCGCTGACACCTCCAAAAACCAAATTCTTAAAGACCGCCTCTCCCCAGCTCAGTGTGAAGGAAGGTCTTCTCCAGGCATGTGCCACCAAGAAGGCAGGGGTCCCTTTCCACCTTGCTCCCCATCCAGGGATATGGTTTCACCCGGGGAGGGGCTGGCCACCAGCCCTTCTCATCTCCAGCCCCCAGTTCTATCTTGCAGAAGCACTATTCCAGGCAGGCTTGGACAAGAAAACCTGTCTTCTTTCCTCAAGTCTTTCCCCGCTCACAGAGAGGAAGCTGTAGTCCAGGGGCAGTAGGTGGAGAATACTGAGCCTTAAATGCTTCCACCCAAGCTCACTTCCAGTGTGCAGATTCCATGCCAGGAGGAAAAAACTGAGAAGACTGATGTCCACTGTCCCCACCCAGAGCCCTTCTCCAAGAGTTTATAGTGTGAATTCCACTCAACACTATGCTCTGGGATGTTTTCACAGTATTTTTAACCCTGGTCTTCATAGTCTGATTTACCTCAGGAAAATTACATGGATTCTTAAGCTATAAAGAACAGAGAAGCATATGGTTGTGTAATTTAGTGTTGGCGGATTAGCCACACAACTCTTTGGCTTTCCTTTCAGATGTCTTATTTATTTCTTAGATCAGAGGGAGACTAGCTGTAGATGTGCTCATGCCTCAGATGGTCTTTGATTCCATCTCTACCCCTCTAATGAAAAGACTCATTCTGTGCCACATGAGGTTCCCCCAGGCCGGGTTTTGACTCAGCACGTCTTTAGTATATATATAAACTTTTCCACTGTTTCATTTTTTAAAATCCATCTGACAAGGTCAAAATGAGGTTGAGACAAGAAAAATTTGGAACTAGTCCCATTTGAGACTTATTTCCTGAGAAAACAAACTTTTTCATAATCTGAAAATTTATGGAATTTTGACATGCAAGTTATGGGTGTGTGTGTGTGTGTTAACTTTTTGAGGGACTCAAATTAAATAAAATTTTGGTTGGGAGTTTCCGAAATGATGCAGGTGTCAGCTGCCATAACTTCAACTTTAAATATTAAACCCAAACATGGGCTCCATGTTCTAATTCATACTAAAGCTTTATAATATACGGCCTTGGAGTAGAGATAAAATGATCTCTTGGGAGAGGCAAGGTCCAATTAAAATTCAGCTCATTGTCTTTCAGAAAGACATAGCAGTTGTATATCCTTTGAGAGAGTCTTAGGAAATACACACCTGAGCTATAAATGGCTACTCACTGACTGTAAAGTTGAATTTTAATTCATCTGGGAGTCAGAGCATAAGAAAGAATTCAAATAACAACACGCTGTATTTCTTGGTGTGTTACCAGGGAGAAAAGAGCTCCTGGAAAATTAATGCCTTACACATTTGCAGATATTACCAACCACTTATAAAAACAACACTATTGTTATGTGTAAAAGTCATTCCTTTTACAGGAAGCCTTAGAGTGAATTGAAACGTGGCTGACATTTCTATGACAAGATAAAATGTTTTTTTTAATATCATGTTTAAGTGCTCTAAGTTAAAACAAAAAAGAAAGAAAAGGAAAAGGAAAGAAAAAATCTATAACCCAGCATTCATAAGCAATTCCCACAAAATAACTCCAGGAAGACGTTACACTTCTAAACACAAAAGCTATTAGCAGCCTGTACTAATTCTCTTTCAGTTCAGAAAGGGAATTACTGACTATGTTTTCTATAAAAAAGGACAAATATATGCAATACATTGAAGAGAAAACATACAGACAAATGCTCTCTATTTCATTCATTAGTTGACTACTAAGATGAAACACTGTCTCAATGTATGTGTAAGAGCTTCCCCAGAGAAGCAAGAAGAACTACAATTCTGCAGCATTTGGAAGGAAAACCACATTCACAGAAAGACAGACAAAATGAAAAGGCAGAGGACTTTGTACCAGATGAACGAACAAGATAAAACCCCAGAAAAATAACTAAATAAGTGGAGACAGGCAACTTTCCAAAAAAAGAATTCAGAATAATGATAGTGAAGATGATCCAGGGCCTTGGAAAAAGAAAGGAGGCAAAGATTGAAAAGATCGAAGAAATGTTTAACAAAGACCTAGAAGAAGTAAAGAACAAACAAACAGACATGAACAATACAATAACTGAAATGAAAAATACACTAGAAGGAACCAATAGCAGAATAACTGAGGCAGAAGAATGCATAAGTGACCTGGAGGACAGAATGGTGGAATTCACTGCTGTGGAACAGAATAAAGAAAAAAGAATGAAAAGAAATGAAGGCAGCTTAAGAGACCTCTGGGGCAACATTAAATGTAACAACATTCGCATTATAGGGGTCCCAGAAGGTGAAGAGAGAGAGAAAGGACCCGAGAAAATATTTGAAGAGATTATAGTTGAAAACTTCCCTAATATGGGAAAGGACATAGCCACCCAAGTCTAGGAAGTGCAGAGAGTCCCAGGCAGGATAAACCCAAGGAGGAACACACCAAGATACATAGTAATCACACTGACAAAAATTAAAGACACAGAAAAATTACTGAAAGCAGCAAAGGAAAAATGACAAATGACATACAAGGTATCTCCCATAAGGTCAACAGCTGATTTCTCAGCAGAAACTCTACAATACAGAGGGAGTGGCATGATATACTTAAAATGATGAAAGGGAAGAACCTACAACCAAGATTACTCTACCTGGCAAGAATCTCATTCATATTCAATGGAGAAATCAAAGGTTTTATAGACAAGCAAAAGCTAAGAGAATTCAGCACCACCAAACCAGCTCTACAACAAATGTTAAAGGAACTTCTCTAAGTGGGAAACACAAGAGAAGAAAAGGATCTAAAAAAACAAACCCATAATAATTAAGAAAATGGTAATAGGAACATAAATATCAATAATTACCTTAAACGTGAATGGATTAAATGCTCCAACCAAAAGACACAGGCTCGCTGACTGGATACAAAAACAAGACCCATATATATGCTGTTTACAAGAGACCCACTTCAGACCTAGGGACACACAGAGACTGAAAGTGAGGGGATGGAAAAAGATACTCCATGCAAATGGAAATCAAAAGAACGATGGAGTAGCAATAGTCATATCAGATAAAATAGACTTTAAAATAAAGAATGTTACAAGAGACAAGGAAGGACACTACATAATGGTCAAGGGATCAATCAAAGAAGACGATATAACAATTATAAATACATATGCACCCAACATAGGAACACCTCAATACATAAGGCAACTACTAACAGCTCTAAAAGAGGAAATCGACAGTAACACAATAATAGTGGGGGACTTTAACACCTCACTTACACCAATGGACAGATCATCCAGACAGAAAATTAATAAGGAAACACAAGCTTTAAATGACAAAATAGATCAGACAGAGTTAATTGATATATACAGGACATTCCATCCAAAAACAGCAGATTACACTTTCTTCTCAAGTGAACATTCTCCAGGATAGATCACATCTTGGGTCACAAATCAAGCCTCAGTAAATTTAAGAAAACTGAAATCATATCAAGCAACTTTTCCAACCACAATGCTATGAGATTAGAAATCAGTTACAGAGAAATAAATGTAAAAAAACACAAACACATGGAGGCTAAACAATACGTTACTTAATAACCAAGAGATCACTGAGGAAATCGAAGAGGAAATCAAAAAATACCTAGAGACAAATTACAATGAAAACACGATGATCCAAAACCTATGGATGTAGCAAAAGCAGTTCTAAGAGGGAAGTTTATAGCAATGCAAACCTACTTCAAGAAAGAAGAAAAACTCAAATAAACAATATAACCTTACACCTAAAGAAACTAGAGAAAGAACAAACAAAACCCAAAGTTAGTAGAAGGAAAGAATTCATAAAGATCAGAGCAGAAATAAATGAAATAGAAACAAAGAAAACAATAGCAAAGATCAATAAAACTAAAAGCTGGTTCTTTGAGAAGAAAAACAAAAATGATAAACCTCTAGACAACCTCATCAAGTAAAAGAGGGAGAGGACTCAAATCAATAAAATTAGAAATGAAAAAGGAGAAGTTACAACGGACACCGCAGAAATACAAAGCATCCTAAGAGACTAGTACAAGCAACTCTATGCCAATAAAATGGAAAACCTGGAAGAAATGGACAAATTCTTAGAAAGATATAACCTTCTAAGACTGAACCAGGAAGAAATAGCAAATATGAACAGACCAATCACAAGTAATGTAATTGAAACTGTGATTAAAAGTCTTCCAACAAACAAAAGCCCAGGACCAGATGGCTTCACAGGGGAATTCTATCAAACACTTAGGGAAGAGCTAACACCCATCCTTCTCAAACTCTTCCAAAAAATTGCAGAGGAAGGAACACTCCCAGATTCCTTCTATGAGGCCACCATCAGCTTGACACCAAAACCAGACAAAGATACTACAAAAAAAGAAAATTACAGGCCAGTATCACTGATGAATATAGATGCAAAAATCCTCAACAAAATACTAGCAACCAGAATCCAACAGCACATTAAAAGGATCATACTCCATGATTAAGTGGGGTTTATCCCAGGAATGCAAGGATTCTGCAAGATACACAAATCAATCAATGTGATACACCATATTAACAAACTGAAGGATAAAAACCATATGATCATCTCAGTAGATGCAGAAAAAGCTTTTTACAAAATTAAACACCCATTTATGATAAAAACTCTCCAGGAAGTGGGCATAGAGGGAACTTACCTCAACATAATAAAGGCCATATACGAGAAAACCCCAGCAAACATCATTCTCAATGGTGAAAAACTGAACGCATTTCCTGTAAGATCAGGAACAAGACAAGGATGTCCACTCTCACCACTATTATTCAACATAGTTTTGGAAGTCCTAGCCACGGCAATCAGAGAAGAAAAAGAACTAAAAGGAATCCCAATTGGAAAAGAAGTAAAACTGTCACTGTTTGCAGATGACATGATACTATATATAGAGAATCCTAAAGACGCCAGCAGAAAACTACTAGAGCTAATCAATGAATTTGGTAAAGTTGCAGGATACAAAATTAATGCAGAGAAATCTCTTGCATTCCTATATACTAACAACGAAAGATCAGAAAGAGAAATTCAGGAAAGAACCCCATTCACCATTGTAACAAAAAGAATGAAATACCTGGGGAAAAGAAGAACAGAGCTTCCCCACCCCCACTTCACTCAGTGGCTCTTTTGCTTTCTTCTTTTTTTTTACATGGGTCTAAATGCCTTTTTTTTTAAATAAAACAGAAAAGCCACTATATTGCCTCAAAGCTACTCTATCTCATTGCCCCACTTCAAATTCTGATTGACTATTTACTGTTTTTATTTGAGACCACAGACAGACTGATGAAATAAGATCAATGGGTTCATCATATACCCATATTTATGGCATTGTACTAGGAATGATTTAATTATAGAGCCCACTTACTCCTTCAACAAATTTGTTGAACAGCAGTATTAGTTAAGGCAATACAAACTCATGTAGTAAATAAACTCTCACATTTCAATGGCCAGATTTTAATACCATAAAGGTTTAATTATCATTGACAGATACAGTGCAACGAGAGTGACTTAGATTCAGAGAGCCAGAATCCCTTCATCCCATGTCTCCAGCATCTTCTAGAGCCTCAGAGTCCTGTACATTTATCCAAGATAAGAGAAAAAGATGCTCGTGAAGGCTCCCCTGTTTGTAACACCTTCTGCTCACACATTTTTGGAATGAACAAATCACAGAGCCATGCCTAGATACAAGATGGATGAGAAATGTGTTTCCCAATGGGGCAGCCACCATCCAGTGACAACTTCATACTCTGGTAAAGTTTACCCACAATACCTATGATAGGATACTGTGCTGGGCATTGTGGAATTTTCAAAAATAAATCAAACTGGGATCTTGTATTCCAGTAGCATGCACTTTAGCAAATTTTTGCAAGTATCCTATTTCCTTATCAATAATAATGGTTAATACGTATTAAAAGCTTGCTGTACATCAAGCTCATTATAGATCCAGAGAGTGTATAGGTGGTATTTCAGGACTCAAACCCTGATGTGTAAATGTCCATATCCATGTTTTTACCACCTGATCTCTGTAGTTTTCTAATCACTTGAGGCAGGACTCAAGTCTGGTTCTCCTAACAGTTCCCATCACAAGGCAGAGTCCACACCAGACAATGAATGAATGTGTTAAATTATACTAAACAGAGCCCTGGCAGCTACTGCTAGGTAGCTATTGGTCATATATTAGGGCCTAACTCCAACTCATAAAAAGCCATACTTCAAAACACAATAACCTATAAAAGAAAGTTTTTGTAAAATGTGGGGTGCCTATACTAAAATACCCATTAATCATTTAGAAAGAAAGGCTGAGTCAATTGAGATGCATATGCTAATTCACTTGAGTAGAAAAGCAATATGCGTATTAATGGGAAAAACCTTATTTAAAAAAGTACTTGAGAAGAGACCTTCAAGAAGGCAGAGAAGTAAGACGTGGAGATCACCTTCCTCCCCACAAATACATCAGAAATACATCTACGTATGGAACAACTCCTACAAAGCACCTACTGAACGCTGGCAGAAGACCTTGGACTCCCCAAAAGAGCGAAGAACAGACGCCCTCAGGCGACCTACACACAGAGCGGGGGCCAAATCCAAAGCTGAACCCCAGGAGCTGTGCAAACAAAAAAGAGAAAGGGAAATCTCTCCCAGCAGCCTCAGGAGCAGTGGATTAAATCTCCACAATCAACCTGATGTACCCTGCATCTGTGGAATACCTGGATAGACAACGAATCATCCCAAAATTGAGGGGGTGGACTTTGTGTGATTTTGTCTGTATAGCTTTGCTTTTACCATTTGTCCTATGGTTCTGTCTTTTGTTTGTTGGTTTTTTCTTTTAGTATAGTGTTTAGCACTTGTTATCATTGGTGGATTTGTTTTTGGTTTGGTTGCTCTCTTCTTTCTTTCTTTCCTTCCTTTATAATCACTTTCTAATCTTTTTTTTAAAAAAATTGTTTTTTATTTTTTATTTAAAAAAATTTATTTTATTTTGTTTGTTTGTTTGTTTGTTTCTTTCCTTCTCCCTTTTCTTCTGAGCCATGTGTCTGACAGGGTCTTGGTGCTCTGGCTGGGTGTCAGGCCTGTGCCTCTGAGGTGGGAGAGCCGAGTTCAGAGACAGTGGTCCACCAGAGATCTCCCAGCTCCACTTATTATCAAATGGTGAAAACTCTCCCAGAGATCTCCATCTCAACACTAAGAGCCAGCTCCACTCAACGACCAGCAAGCTACAGTGCTGGACAACCTATGCCAAACAACTAGCAAGACAGGAACACAACCCCACCCCTTAGCAGAGTGGCTGCCTAAAATCATAATAAGGTCACAGACACCCCAAAACACACCACTGGACGTGGTCCTGCCCACCAGAAAGACAAGAACCAGCCTCATCGACCAGAAAACAGGCACCAGTCCCCTCCAACAGGAAGCCTACAACACCCACTGTAACAACCTTACCCACTGGGAACAGACACCAGAAACAACAGGAACTACGAACCTGCAGCCTGCAAAAAGGAGACCCCAAACACAGTAAGTTAAGCAAAATGAGAAGACAGAGAAACACACAGCAGATGAGGAGCAAGGTAAAAACCCACCAGACCAAACAAATGAAGAGGAAATAGGCAGTCTACCTGAAAAAGAATTCAGAGTAATGATAGTGAAGATGATCCAAAATTGTGGAAACAGAATGAAGAAAATATAAGAAATGTTTAACAAGGATGTAGAAGACATAAAGAGCAAACAAAGAATGATGAACAACACAACAAATTAAATTAAAAATTCTCTAGAAGGTATCAATAGCAGAATAACTAAGGCAAAAGAACGGATAAGTGACCTAGAAGATAAAATAGTGGAAATAACTATCACACAGCAGAATATAGAAAAAAAAAAAAATGAAAAGAAATGAGGACAGTCTCAGAGACCTCTGGGACAACATTAAACACACCAACATTCGAATTTACGGGTCACAGAAGAAGAAGAGAAAAAGAAAGGTACTGAGAAGATATTTGAAGAGATTATAGTTGAAAACTTCCCTAATATGGGAAAGGAAATAGTCAATCAAGTCCAGAAAGCACAGAGAGTCCCATTAGGATAAATCCAAGGAGAAACACACCAAGGCACATTTTAATCAATCTATCAAAAATTAAATACAAAGAAAAAATATTAAAAGCAGCAAGGGAAAAACAACAAATAACATACAAGGGAATCCTCATAAGGTTAAAAGCTTACCCTTCAGCAGAATCACTGCAAGCCAGAAGGCAGTGTCAGGACATATTTAAAGTGATGAAAGGGAAAAATCTACAACCAAGATTACTCTACCCAGCAAGGATCTCATTCAGATTCAACAGAGAAATTAAAACCTTTATAGACAAGCAAAAGCTAAGAGAATTCAGCACCACCAAACCAGCTTTACAACAAATGCTAAAGAAACTTCTTCAGGCAGGGAAAACAAGAGAAGGAAAAGACCTACAACAACAACCCCAAAACAATTAAAAAAATGGTAATGGGAACATACATATCAGTAACTACCTTAAATGGATTACATGCTCCAACCAAAAGACATAGACTGGCTGAATGGATACAGAAACAAGACCTGTATATATGCTGTCTATAAAAGACCCACTTCAGACCTAGACTGAAAGTGAGGGGATGGAAAAAGATATTCCATTCAAATGGAAATCAAAAGAAAGCTGGAGTAGCAATTCTCATATCAGACAAAAAAAACTTTAAAATAAAGAATATTACAAGAGACAAAGAAGGACAGTACATAATGATCAAGGGATCATTTCAGGAAGAAGATATAACAATTGTAAATATTTATGTACCCAACATAGGAGCACCTCAATACATAAGGCAAATGCTAACAGCTATAAAAGGGGAAATCGACAGTAACACAATAATAGTAGGGGACTTCAACACCCCACTTTCACCAATGGACATATCATCCAAAATGAAAATAAATAAGGAAACACAAGCTTTAAGAGACACATTAAACAAGATGGACTTAACTGATATTTATAGGACATTCCATCCAAAAACAACAGAATACACATTTTTCTCAAGTACTCATGGAACAATCTCCAGGATAGATCATACCTTGGGTCACAAATCAAGCCTTGGTAAATTTAAGAAAATTGAAATCGTATCAAGTATCTTTTCCAACAACAACGTTATGAGACTAGATATCAATTACAGGAAAAAATCTGTAAAAAGTACAAACACATGGAGGCTAAACAATACACTACTAAATAATCAAGAGATCGCTGAAGAAATCAAAGAGGAAATCAAAAAATACCTAGAAACAAATGACAATGAAAACACGACAACCCAAAACCTATGTGATGCAGCAAAAGCAGTTCTAAGTGGGAAGTTTATAGCAATACAAGCCTACCTCAAGAAACAACTCAAATAAACAACCTAAACTTACACCTAAAGCAATTAGAGAAAGAAGAACAAAAAACCCCAAAGTTACCAGAAGGAAAGAAATCATAAAGATCAGATCAGAATTAAATGAAAAAGAAATGAAGGAAACAATAACAAAGATCAATAAAACTAAAAGCTGCTTCTTTGGGAAGATAAACAAAATTGATAAACCATTAGCCAGGCTCACCAAGAAAAAAGGGAGAAGACTCAAATCAATAGAATTATAAAGGAAAAAGGAGAAGTGACAACTGACACCTCAGAAATACAAAGAATCATGAGACATTACTACAAGCAACTATATGTCAATAAAATGGACAACCTGGAAGAAATGGACAAAATCTTAGAAAAGCACAACCTTCCGAGACTGAACCAGGAAGAAATAGAAAATTTAAACAGACCAATCACAAGCACTGAAATTGAGACTGTAATTAAAAATCTTCCAACAAACAAAAGCCCAGGACCAGATGGCTTCACAGGGGAATTCTATCAAACATTTAGAGAAGAGCTAACATCTATCCTTCTCAAACTCTTCCATAATATAGCAGAGGGAGGAACACTCCCCAACTGACATTACGAAGCCACCATCACCCTTATACCAAAACCAGACAAAGATGTCACAAAGAAAGAAAACTACAGGCCAATATCACTGATGAACATAGATGCAAAAATCTACAACAAAATACTAGCAAACAGCATATTAAAAGGCTCATACACCATGATCAAGTAGGGTTTATCAAAGGAATGCAAAGATTCTTCAGTATATGCAAATCGATCAATGTGACACACCATATTAACAAATTGAAGGAGAAAAACCATATGATCATCTAAATAGGTGCAGAGAAAGCTTTCGAAAAATTCAACACCCATTTATGATAAAAACCCTCCAGAAAGTAGGCATAGAGAGAACTTACCTCAACATAATAAAGGCCGTATATGACAAGCCCACAGCCAACATTGTTCTCAATGGTGAAAAACTGAAAGCATTTCCCCTAAAATCAGGAACAAGACAAGGTTGCCCACTCTCATCACTATTGTTCAACATAGTTTTGGAAGTTTTAGCCACAGCAATCACAGAAGGAAAAGAAATAAAAGGAATCCAAATCGGAAAAGAAGTAAAACTGTCACTCATTGCAGATGACACCATACTATACATAGAGAATCCTAAAGATGCTAGCAAAAAACTACTGGAGCTAATCAATGAATTTTGTAAAGTAGCAGGATACAAAAATTAATCCACAGAAGTCTCTTGCATTCCTATACACGAATGATGAAAAATCTGAAAGAGAAATTAAGAAAACACTCCCATTTACCACTGCAACAAAAAGAATAAAATACCTAGGAATAAACGTACCTAAGGAGACAAAAGACCTTATGCAGAAACCTCTAAGACACTGATGAAAGAAATTAAAGATGATACAAACAGATGGAGAGATATACTATGTTCTTGGATTGGAGGACTCAACATTGTGAAAATGACTATACTACCCAAAGCAATCTACAGATTCAATGCAATCCCTATCAAACTACCAATGGCATTTTTCACAGAACTAGAACAAAAATTTTCACAATTTGAATGGAAACACAAAAGACTCCAAATAGCCAAAGCAATCTTGAGAAAGAAAAACGGAGCTGGAGGAATCAGTCTTGCAGACTTCAGACTATACTACAAAGCTACAGTAATCAAGACAGTATGGTACTGGCACAAAAATAGAAATATAGATCAGTGGAACAGGATAGAAAGCCCAGCGATAAACCCACACACATGTGGTCACCTTTATTTATTTATTTTTCTTTGCGGCATGCGGGCCTCTCACTGCTGCGGCCTCCCCCACTGCAGAGCACAGGCTCCGTACGCACAGAGAACCTTAGGGGCAGCACAGGAATAAAGACGCAGACATACAGAATGTACTTGAGGACACGTGTTGGGGGAAGTGTAAGCTGGACCAAGTGAGAGAGTGGCATGGACATATATACACTACCAGATGTAAACAGATAGCTAGTGGGAAGCAGCCCCATAGCACAGGGAGATCAGTTCGGTGCTTTGTGACCACCTAGAGTTGTGGGATAGGGAGGGTGGGAGGCAGACACAAGGGGGAGGAGATATGGGGATATATGTATATGTATGGCTGATTCTCTTTGTTATAAAGCGGAAACTAACACACCATTGTAAAACAATTATACTCCAATAAAGGTGTTAAGAAAAATAAATTTAAAAAATAAATAAAATTTACATTACTATTTTAATGCCAAGAAATATAAAAAATAAAATAGTACTCGCGACAGAACAAGATGCCTAAGGTAGGTCACCACAACATTTTAACCAGGATGTTCTACCATATTTTCCCTGCACATCCACCCTCAGTAGACATGCTTCACATGATCCATTCCCAATTTGACAGCTTTTTCTCTCAAAGAAATTAAGAAAGGATTCCTCTAACTCTGGTTTCCTGTGACAATTCTCTCAGGTTTTAGGGGCAGGGTTTCAAAAGAAGGAATTTCAGATACAGAACAGTCCTTGATTTGCAGCAAAAAAACTGTATGGATTCTAGTAAGGGATCTACGTTCATATGCATAAATAACTTGAATATGAGGTAGAACTGGGGATAAATACCTATAAAATGTGTAGTGAGAGTCTATCAGAGGAGAGCGACTACATGCAGTTCTGCAAAAGAAGTGAATTTTAGCTAGGGCTTTTAGAAACATGTAAAATTAATGGATTTGACCAAGTGCAGAGAAAATAGGAAACTGCCATTTGGAAGCATATCATCTATTCAGCTAGTCAACCAACAAATAAGTTGAGTGCCTCTATGCAAGGTAGGATGTAAAGTATGGAGGGGAGGAGGGACTGTAAAAATGTGCAAGACAGCATCTGCCCTCATTGAGGTCAGCAGCTAAGAGCAAGAACAGAGGAGAACAACTGGCATGTATGGACACCCACCTGTGCCTGGTAACGTGCTAAGTTGTATTATCTCATTTGGCATTAACAATATAAAGCACTCAGCCAGGTACCTGGGACAGAAAGAGTGCAATGGTGGTATCTGTGATTTCAATGCCAGTTTTATGTGGAGGTTATTATCAACTCAGCTTTCATAATATATATTCAAAACTCCTTAGCTGGAGAAATAAGATATAATACAGATGGAAAGTTCAATAATTCTGGGAAAATGGTGGCCCGAGCACCCACCGTGCTATCCTCTCTCTTACCTCTCCCCACCGCATTCTAATTCTAATCAACTTCCAGCTACCTATCTTAAGCAGAGCATCTTTGGGGCAGGGTGATAGAGGGGGTCTGGAGGATGCCTGCAAGACATCTCATTTGTGGGAGTCCAGCTGGAGAGAGCTAGTGCTGAGCTGATTTCCATGCAACAGCAATGATGAACCGGCAACAAGAGTCAGAGCACCAAGCTTCCTGGATAGAATGTGGCCCTGGGGGATCTGTGAACCCTTAAAGTGCAGTGTGGTAGCTTGAGGGATGACCTTAAGTGCACCTGCTGGTCTTCTTTGCTTTGGAGAAGTTTGGACAGAGCTGGACAGATGGGCTCAGGTACTCTCTGACTTTGAGGCTGATCGACCACCTTGCAGCTTTGTGTAAAAGTGACTGCCTCATGACAGCTGAGGTAGTAGTGATGTATCTCCCTCCATTCCTGCAACTCAAGGTTCCTCCATGCTAACCCAGGCAATTAGAACCAGGGGTCAGCAGTGAAGATAATGAACACCCCAAGGGGACTTAGATGGAGGAATAATAATCCACACACCAAAGTGAATATTCTTCTGCTAAAATAAAACTTCTGGAGGAGACAGAAAACCACTCTAACAAAGAATAAAAAGCACACTTCCAGAGATGAAAAAGTAGTATTAAAATAATTTTCCAGCAATAAAATATACTCTTTAAATTTTAAAAATTTAATTCAGTTAAGGAAGGTATGATCCCAGATGAAGAAGGCTCCCTAACAGCATGAGGCAGTATGTGGTAAATGCCAAGGGAGTAGTTCTAATTCTCAAATCGAGCTGATCATTAGCTCCACCTGGAATGCCTATTAAAAATATAGATTTTTCCAACTTAGCCAGCCCTAATAAGTCAGCAACTCTGGAAGCTGAGCCAAAGAAACTGCACTTTTGTGTGAAGTGGGTACTGCTTTTGTTTGATGAGCACTGGTTATGGGGAAGTGTTGAGATTGGAGGCAAACATTGAATGATTTAGATCACCATCCTGCGGGGGTGTTAAAAGGGAGCTGAAATGAACTGTGATGGGTGGGTAGTGTTTGTAAATAGTGGCTTACAAATATGAAACGAAGACTTATGAATGTTTTGTTTGCATGATCTCAACTTTTCACGGGGTATAGTCACAAACCTTTGTCATGATCGTAGAGCAAATATCAAGCCTAAAACTTTCATATGTATAAGTCTGGCCTTAAATAATGTAAAACACATGGGAGAAATAAGAAATTGAAGTACCTCAATTTTGCAAAAATTTAAAAAGACTGGACTCACCTAGTTCACATTTCCCTTGCTCTGTGTTTAATAACTAAAATAATGCAAGTTAAATTTTTGCAGTCTTGTTTTTTTTATCCATTCACAATAACAATGGTCCATTTCTCTCCCAATGTTCCCTTTCAACAAAGATGGGATCACAGTGTTGGCAAGGTATGAGTGAACAACAATAGGAATAAATGGAGGGCTTGGAAGACAAATGTGAAGTGGTGTGTTCAATTTGATAGAGTCACCCTTGCCCACTTTTCTGCTGCACTCCCTGAACTGTTCCCACGAAGGCAAACAACTTAGTACTTGGCTTTTTTCCTTTCCACAGGCTGCTTCCAGCATCGCTGATGTAAAATAACAGGAATCAAAAGATTCATGGATCAAGAGAGATCGTTTCTGATAATTTCCAGTAATCCCTTCCCTGGGAGCTGGCTTTTTCCAGGCAGTGTGATGGATTTGAATGAAGGCATTCAAAAATTTTCACCCCCACCCTTATTTACTGAAAGCAGCAAAGCTCCATGAGGCTGACCTTTCTGCAGTTGTGAGACCCACGGCATGACTACTTCCTCAAGAGAAAAGAGCCCAACATTTCCCTGAGTCGGAACCACATAACACCAGTCTCCTGAAATACTCTGCAACAAATGAAAAGCACTCTGTTATCAAATTTGAAATGAGATGCAGACTCAGTCCTCTCTCAGAAGGCCCTGGGTCACATTAGCATGTGAGATTAGCATCTGAGCTTCTGAGGGCCCTGCAGGAGAAAAACCGATTTAACTTTCTTTAACTCGGAATTTCCAAAATTTATTTAACCGCTTATATTAGTTTGCTAGAGCTGCCGTAAGAAAATACCAAAAACTGTGTGGTTTAAACAACAGAAATTTTTTGTCTCACAGTTCTGGAGGCTAGGAGGCCAAGATGAAGGCGTGGGCAGGGTTGGTTCCTTCTGAGGGCTGTGAGGGAAGGATATTCCAGACCTCCCTCCTTGGCTTATAGATGCCATCTTCACGTTCACATCGTGTTCTCCCTGTATATCTGTCTGTGCCCAAACATCCCCTTTTGATATTGGAATAGGGTCTACACTAATGACTTCATTTAAACCTTATAACTTCATAAAACCATCTCCAAATAAGGTCACATTCTGAGGCACTGAGAATTAGGACTTACCTATGAATTTGGGAGGGGTGGGGACACAATTTGACCCATTACACCATTCAATCCTTTTTTCAAATGTCGTCTAATAACAGCCTGCAGCACACATTTTCGTAAATGTTACTGTGACCTCATAGGTCATGCTCTGCCTCAGTCGTTCCAGGATGCTATTTGCAGAATATACACACAATCACTGGGGTGCTTTTTAAGATTCTAGATTCTTGGGTCTCAGCTCCACAGGTTGAAATCCACTAGATCTAGGAAGTAACTCAGGCACCTGCAATAGTAAAACCTGCCCAGGTCCAGATGTGTAACCAGATTGGAGTTCTACTGCCATTCAGCACTCCCTTATTATTTTTAGGCGTGATTTGGGCCAGAAATCTCAGAATACCTGCGTAAGAATTGCACCTCTTCTTAACGTAGTATGAACATAGGATCGTTTCCTCATCTCTGGTTTTTATCATATCTTGTATCTGCCTCCATCATGATACAAACCACTTAATATAGAGAGAGACCCTGCCTATACATCTTTTCCATTCTCAGTGTCTAGCAGAGAGATGGCACATAATGAGCATTTAATGTTTACTGAATTAACAAGTACCTAAAACAATGCATATGAAAGTGCACAACTGTTTTATTGTTTTAAAAAAAAGTTAATGTTGACATATGTTTATCCTTGAGATTTCGTCTACTCTTCAGACTTTAAAACATAACCCATGCGACCTTCCTCCCCTGCTCCTCTTTATTCCAGCCCTAACATGCCTTTAGTTTTCCAGGCACTTCATACTCTTTCTAACCTCAAGGCCTTTTGCTACCTGCTACGTCGGAATCTTCCCTCTGCCCACTTCACGCACCCCACGCCCAACTGTCACCACTCTCTCCAAACTAATACTGGTCCTGCCCTTCAAATTTGAAGTGGTGGCCCTGTTAAGCATTTCCCTACAGTGCTTTGGTTTTCCATCGAGACATTGGCTATACTTGTGAAAATTAGTTCATAGGCTGCTCTCCTCGCCAGATTCTAAGCTACATGTGGGCAGCCTTCATGTCTGTTGTGTTTATTTTTGAAACTACAGAGGCTTACACAAAGTAGGAACTCCAATATCAATTGAATGGTTCTGTACTTTATGGTGGTGACATGCTTTTCTCTACCATTAAAATGAGAGCTTCTCTAGAAAAGGGACTAAGTTTAAGTCATTTTTCTATTTTTGGCACCTGGCCTGGTGCCTGGAAGACAGAATGTTTTCAATAAATTTCTTTAAAATTGTTAAGGATTTTATTTGTATCTTTGTTTACTTTTGCCTAGATGAAAGCCTGGGATAGAAATTTATGATAAAGGATAGATTTTGGTGAAAATATAAAAATAGATTTGTTCTCTCGTCATTAGAGCCCAAATTTAAAATATCTGTAAAATAAAAATAAACCAGAATAACAGGGAATGTTTAACAGAATCAAGGCACCCCAGACAGCTGGATATGCTTCTAAAAAAGCAGAAGGTAACAGTAAATGAACTAACAGTTTAAAAGTCAGTTTTCAAATTGCCAAAAGACCATTTCAAATACAGCTCTTGATAGTCATCGTCTATAAAGAAACTGGAGTATTTGTGGGGTGGTGATTCTGCCAGTTCACTATTTCTAAAGGCAGAAAAACCCCGAGGACACATGCACGGCGACAGCTCCTTGGGACTGTGGCGATGACCAGACTTCAAGTTATGGAAGTGACTTGAACTTCGTGTGGCATACGTCTCTTCCTGAGGATGCTACTCAGCTTTTTAAACTCTTATAATGTTTTGTTCTTTCAGTGACTAGTCTGAAGCAGACTAGTTGTTTCTTCCATAATATTGAAAATTGGTTTCCTGGTAACTTGCTGTTGCTACTTCTGGACAATTATGTAAGATAAGGGGAACGTGCACCTATTTCTCTAGGGAAGGTGGAAATGTCTCTTGTCTCTTCCCAATCCCCAATGTACAGAGCTGGTCACAAAGGGAAATTTTGCACTGGACCATATTACCTCCTTAGAAGGAAAGAGGGTGTGATCCCAACCATTTTCCTTGAATATTAAATGGATTTTTGATATCATTAATGGATTGGGATCATTAATGGTTACGGACCTTAACCTCAGTTAAGGTCTCTTGGCAGTAAAAGGAACCAAAAAAGGGCTCCCTCCTAGGGAAAGGATGTCTGGACTAGTGATAAAACCTCAAAGTTAGGGCTTGGCGTTCTGGCACAGAGTGGCTAAGGCTAGAGGCATCTCCTGATGTAAATATGACAGTGTTTGGTAAATGGCTTGCCCCTTGGAGAGACTGAGATCATCCTCACCTGAATCATCAAGGCCCTGGCCCAGTAAGGCCATAATCACAGCAATAGGTACTTGTGTACCAAACTTCACAGGTTTTCACTGAGATATTGTGAAACCCACAGCCCATCTCTGGTAGATCAGAGTCCCCCTCTCTCTTGCCACCTGGGGTTTCCAAGAAGCACTGGGCTTTTTGTTCTAGATTGATTCCTGAGATTCTGGGTTACACAAAGAGAAAAGCCTCAAGGGAAAGAAAAGTGAAGGTTATAGTGATTAAGTTTTTTTTCTTTTTTACAGTGTTGCTTTTTTCAATACTCCAGGCTGATGAATGGACCATTTTGACCACAGTGGCAAAGAATGAATTATTGTCACTGTAACAGTTTCTCATTACTACCATAACAAATTAACACAAACACAGTGGCTTAAAACAATACAAATTCATCATTCTATAGTTCTGGAAGTCAGAAGTCCAAAACGGATCTTACTGGGCTAAAATTAAAGTTTGTTGAAGTTGTGTTGCTTCTAGAGGCTCTAGGGGAAAATCTGTTTTGTTGCCTTTTTCAGGTTTTGGAAGCTGTCTACATTCCTTGCCTGGTGGCCTCTTCCTCCAATCTTCAAAGCCAGCAGTGTAGCATCTTCAAAATCTCCCTTTTCCTCATCCCTACTTCTCTCCTTCTTTCTCTGTTTCCAGAGTCGCATTTCCTTCTCTTTTTAATATGAGCCTCATGCCTCCCTCTTATCAGGACCCTTGTGATTACACTGGACCCACCCAGAAAATCAAGATAGTCTCTCCATCTCAAGGTCTGTATCCTTAATCACATCTACAAAGTCCCTTTTGCCATGTAAGGTAACCTATTCACAGGTTGCAGGGACTAAGATATAGATGCCTTGGTGGAGGTGCATTATTCTGTCTACTGTAGGCACCCTTCATCATCTTAGGAATGAATGACATCATCTTAGCAGACAGTAGGGCTCTTTAAAAGGGTACTCACTGGTTAAGAAAGGGAAAAGGAGAATAAGACTTAAACGTGAAATATCATTAGTGCAATGGACAAGACTTGGTAACTTTGGATTCTGGTTTGGATAGATGGCATGGATATAAGTGCCATTAACTGAGGCCAGAAATGCATGAGAAGGCTTCAGAAAAAAATATATGATTTTAGATATTTTCAGTTTGAGAGATAATATGGCATAAATTAATCCAATACCAGATACAAATGCAAACATCCTTACAATATATTTTGGCAAGGTTTGGGCTATATACTGTTATACATTATAAGCTGACATAGTTCAGAAAAAGATCACGGCATTTAAGATACTGCAATGTAGATAACTGATATGTCAATTCACTTCTCAACTCTTTTTTGATTCCACACCAACCAAGACACAGAAGTAATTTTTCACCCATTTTCATAAGAAACACAAACACAATAGGCCTAATGTGATTTTTACAATTTTTCCTGAAGATTTGTGGGGGTGTGGAGAGCAGTCACAGTGCACAGAGCTCTACCGTGCCCCTCCCATTTTTGCAAAGTTACTCCTCTATTATTTGAAGTCATGATCCAACCAACTCTCAAGCTCTGGAAATTTGCCCCAGAGCAGATCTACCCTGAAGCCAGTGACAGTTAAGCTTCAGGCCCCACTTCCACACTCCCCAAGAGTTCTGGGAGTCACTAGGAATTATAGAGTATTCTAGGTAGATCAGGAAACCAGGTGGCAAAATGAAGCAGTAATTTTTAGTAATTTTTCTGTGGTTTCTATTCTCATTCTAGTTAGTCACTTTTGAATCTGATTTTGAATTAATAATTTTATATTCTCTCAAAAAGGGCCCTCCAAAT
Organism: Delphinapterus leucas; assembly: GCF_059928025.1. Lineage (NCBI taxonomy): Eukaryota > Metazoa > Chordata > Mammalia > Artiodactyla > Monodontidae > Delphinapterus > Delphinapterus leucas. The sequence continues at coordinate 74,815,662 of NC_143139.1, forward strand.
TCCATCAGCTTCAAGCTTTACAAAACCTATCTATTTTGCCAAAAGTGATTTATGAAAGTACTTATGAAACAAAGATGGCCCTCCCCCAGGAGGACTTTTCATACAAGACTCCTAGATAACAATATTTTTTTCATATAATTATGTATAATTAATTTTCCTGTACCTGTACCTTGTTGGCCAAAGTCGTCCATGTCCAATTCATTTTGTGTCCTTGGTGCTCAAAAAGTTATCAGGTGTTCAGTCATAATTTTATAAAAATGTTTTGAATTGTATAAAGATGTATTTTCTAAAAATTGTTAGGTAAAGGGATGGATTAATTTAAATTAATTCTTACACATGATTTGATCTAATGGATAAAATTAGGAACCGAGCATCAGCATTCACTGTGCACTTGCATTCGCCATAATGTTCCAGGAGGGAACAAGATTAGAGGGGCATCGCCAAGGTTGCAGAACAAGAGTTCTCAGCAGACCCTCATTTGTGCCTCCTCCTTGCTAAGAGGCACCTGGTGAAAGTTCTCCACATTCTCCATTGTCTGGCTGCTCTTCCAGTGACCAGAAGGGACAATTTAAGGTGGAACTTGGTTCTGACCTCAGGGCAAGTCAGGGGCTCCAGTCCAGCTTTATTAGCAATAGCTAATATTTTGATCTCCCATCTACCTCCTGTATCTATTTACCTAGTTTTCATAGCTTATAGTGGGGAAGGGCATGTTTAGTTATCACCCTTAACCCAAAACAATTCCTTCTGAAACACAGCATCTTATGCTCTGGTGTTTGCTCTGCTAAGAAATTCCTGCTCTGAAAGTTCCAGAAAAAGATTTGCCCAAATTTGAACTAATTTCAGGAAAAAAAACCCCAAAAAACAAAAATCCCTCCAAGGTTAAGAGGTGCCTTCTGACTAATAGCAGAATGAACAGGAAGGCAAGGAAAACAGGCCTCTGAGATTTAGGCCAAAGGGAAATGAAGAGAAGGATGGCGGAGAAGCCCAGAGGAGGATCAGGCAATGGAAAACTCAAGAAAAATTAGTGGGAGGACAAAACAGAACTGAGGGCTTGGAGGATCATGGGAGAAAGAATGAAAGGAAGCAGATGCAAGATTCTAGAGCCCCCTGAGGGTGAAGAGGGAGGGCAAATCAAAGGGTAGAAGCACAAGGAGAAAGGTTTGAAGGATTGTGCACTGCTGGGGGTGGGGACACAAATGTATTGGTTGTGTTAATGTTTTTTGTTAATGTTTTTCATCTAGTTCTTTTACAATTTTAGTTTAGAATTTCTTTAAATAGCTGTAAAGCAGGACCATTAGCTGGGAGTTATTATAAATCAAAAACAAAACAAAACCATTCCTAACAAGTGGGAGTTCTCATACCCCTAATCAGAAAGGCCTGTGTCGGGTTTCCAAATCCTGTCCCTAGAGACTATGAGAAGTTTTTAATGATAGCGTTTCCATAAAAGCCTGATTTAATACAATCACCACCCAGACCAAATGTGGGGGAAATCAAAAAACTGCTTTCAAATCCAAATCCTTCTTTGAAATTTAAAATTATACTCTAGGATGATGGTTAATATAAATTCTAAAGCAAGGGAACAAACTAAAAGAAGCAGCACAAGGAATTTTTTTTTCAAAAGCAGGGTAGGAAAAAGGACAAGCCAGAGTTTGATTACATCTACTCCTGAAACACAACAGGCCTCATAAGCATTTGAGATCTGAGCCCAGTGGTTACGAGCCTTGGAAACTCATTTTAAACAAACTACCTGGAGAAACACCTTATACAATTAAGTGTTCAGGACAGTTGTACATCCCCAGTTTAGCCATGCATTCAAAGTACCCAAACTCAACCCTCCATAGTCACTAAAATGGTACAAGTCCCAGAAAATCCACTGCCAATCACAATGGCCATCGATTCTGGTAGTTTATGTGATGACAAACATTAGTTTTAATGGCATAGCCTTCCTTTCATATCTGTTTGAAATTCTGCAGTTGGGAGATGTTTATGTTCACATGAAAATGTAAGCAAACCATCTTATGGTAAACATCTCTCCAGAAAAAACAAATTCCATCTTTTTACACAGAAAAAGGCAACAGCAAAATGAACCTTATGCTTTTGGTTTATGACATTGTAAAGTTATCTGGAAGTTCTTTACCACTGCCCTAAGAAATCATTTCATTTGGATTATTTCAGGGTATATCACTCCCATAAAGCTGCTCTGGGCAGCTGCATCTTTAATGAGGCTGATTAGATAACAGGAACAAATGCTCTCTAGATTGAAAGCTGTCTCAACGAATGTGGAACAACTGTATTTATTTAATTTAATTCAACCAATGGGTTTATTTATACCCCTCCTTCTTCCAGAAAGGATTTAAGGCAGCTTAGCTAGCGTGAAGGTCTGAAGGTATAGGGACTCCTGAAAGCCTCAGATTAATATCTAGAACATATAACATGTCCAGATAGTTTTCAATTATCAATGCGTTAATCTAAGCTTGGAAAGAGCTTTTAAACAGCAGTGAAACATCAACTAGCTTCGAACTTGCATTTTTAGTAAGCTATTTTGTCATTTGGAGGCCTGCACAATAAACCTTTTGTTCCTTTTTTTTTTAAAAAGAGAAAGAAAGAAAAGCAACCTTCTGGTATTGCTTTTGTTCATCTTATCACCTTATCATTCAGCAGCCTATTCAGGATCACATGTGGGAAAGTATGTGTGTAAAACTGAGCCCTACACTCAGGGCAGGGATTCCTTGGAAAAACATCCTTCTTAAATGGGTATCTATGTAAGAAACAAAAGAGAAATTCTACTTTTAGGCTGAAGTTGGTATTTTAAGTCCATATGTTGAAAATCTAATGTTTAAAGTTAAGAAAATGGAAAGCAGACCAACTATGTGGATGTTTTCACACTCCATTTTCATGACAACAGTCTGCTTAACCAAAGCTATTAGTGGATTCTTGCACTAAGGAGACAGTAGCTCTTTAAGACAATCTGCTCTGTCTCAATATCTCTTTGTTTTTGAGATTAAAGGGTGACAAAGAGATATTTTTTCTACTGAATTATGCCAATATTACATGAATATTATGGGGACAAGAATAGTCACTAAGTTCCCTAAATATATCAATGTGTATGATTTGAGGATCCATGACAGAATCGAAAAAAAATTATTGAGTTCTGATCTCAACACTGAAACAGACTCATTTTGGAATCCTGATAACTGGAGTAACCCAATTTATACCCAGATTCCATCTGGGAGATTCAGTGGAACCAAACATCTTACAATTGAAGAATATTTGTTATAAATAGCATTTACAGATGTGACAAACAATTGGTCAGACGCTACTGGACATTTAGAAACCTCACTGGGTTTTCCACTAAATTTGGTGACAGCTGATTAATTAAAAAGCCCATTCTACAACTACCACAATTTTCCCTTGAACAATTTCATAGCTATTACTTCACTGAAAAGAAAAATGAATTAATTATGATCTCAATAATATGTGAATAACTATTACGAACACTTTAGTTTCTACAGGGTTTATTCCTATCCTATACCACTGAGCTTGGCCATGGCCCAGGGTTTCAATACTAAGGAGGAAGAGAGGAATGGCTATTGGGAAGCAAGCAGTGGACTCCAACCTCTAAGCTACCCAAACATATCTAGGTACTCATTCCCATGCATGGAACAAGTTTCATCTGTTTACTACACCTTGCTCAAAGCCTAGAATCTCTGTGTACTTTCCTCTCTGTTGGGTTCAGATGTGGCTGCTACAAAACTAAAAGATAAGTTATTACTCCCATTAAACCAAATATAAAATGGTAGTGGAGGGAATAGGGAAACTGCAATAAAGAACTCTGGGGGAAGAACAAAAAGGGGATACACAGCTGTTACAGTTCCCCAGCAATGAGCAAATTCTGCAGGGCAGAAACAGCACACCCGTGACAGGACCGTGGCAATGGGAGGTTGAGTGTTGACGCAGCTGACAGCCCATGGTTCTAATCCCTGAGGGTGTTCCTTTTATGCATTGTCCCCTAAGACTCCAACACTGGTTACTCCAGAAAGTTTTTCTTTGTCCATTATCTATCGCAACTACAGCTGAGGTAGACATTGTAGGCTATTTCTTTCCTTGGTGTCTTAGCTTGGGGTGCCATTACAAAATATCACAGACTGGGTAGTTTAAACAACATTTACTTCTCACATTTCTGGAGGCTGGGAAGTCCAAGATCAAGATGCCAGCATGGTCAGTTTCTGGTGAGGGCTCTTCCTGGCTTACAGATGGCTCCCTTCCAGCTGTGTTCTCACAGGGTGGTGGTGGGGGGCAAGAGGGCTAGGGGACAACGGGGAGCTTCCTCTTCTTATAAGGACACTATCCTGTTATGGGGACCTTACCCTCATCTAAACCCAGTCATCTCCCAGACTTCCCTGATGGTCCAGCGGTTTGGACTCCACTCTTCCACTGCAGGGGGCACAGGTTTGATCCCTGGTCGGGGAACTAGGATGCCGCATGCCACATGGTGTGACCAAAATAAATCATTTAAAAAAAATTTTTTTAAATTAAAAAAAACCTAGTCACCTCCCAAAGGCCCCACCTCCAAATAACATCATACTGGATGTTAGGGCTTCAACATATTAGCTTTGAGGGGGCATGAACATTCAGCCTATAACACTTGAGGTTACCTAGCTTCAGCAGCCCACTTCCAGGTGGCCTGGGTTTAGGGGTCTGGAAGTTTACTTAAGGAGTTTTACTGGCACAAGCTATGTCAGATAGGCTCAGGGTTTCTTTGGCTGTACAGTTCTCTTAAAAGCTTAGTAGACTTCCTATCCATTTGCTGTTGCTAAGTTTCTGTGCAGGCAGCCACAGTCAAATATTGTATCTAGACATAGTTTTTAAGTCCAGAGACGTTCTTTCACCTAGCCTCTGTGCTCTGTCATTCCCAAGTCCTCAAAAGAAGGGCAGGTACCTTGAATCCATTTGAAACAAAGGTCTCAAGTCAGAAGACAGCAACCTAAATCCCACCTTGCTGGGGGCCCACCACGTGAGTGTGGCAATCTCCTGCTCAGGATGCTACTAGCTAAACTGCTTTAGCCTGGGATGTAGAAGTAGTTAGCTTCCATCCCAACAAAACTTCGAATTACTGGACTCTAAAGGACCTAAATTGCAGACTTCAGGTAGAGAAGAGCTACCTGAATGATGCATCATTTCTCTTTAACTCTTCTGCAGATTGGTCAACTCCAGGCTGAGGTCATCTCTTGCTGATACAGCAGGCAACACATACTGGTATACTGGCAACACTGGTTGCCAATTATCAGTCCTCAAGTGACATGTTTCCTTTCAGGGAAAGTTGGAAATCAGATGTGTCACTTGCAGGTCTGCCCAGTGAGTTTCTCTTTGCCATTTTCCTCCAGGGCTACCCCTGCAACCACTGCAGTCCCCTTCCAGCTGCCACCAACCCATAGTGTGTACAGTTATCTGGAAACCAGACTCAATATTTTCTTCTCCACCAGCCAACTTGTCATGGAGAGTACCTGAAGAATCCTTAGGAGTAGGTTAAGGTAGGGCTGGTGGGAAAGGAAGAGTAGGAACCTTAGGAGTGTGAGTCTCCTACTCATTCACTTACTCAAGTAAGGACGCCTTTGCACTCTCCTTACATGAATTATCAAATCAACTTGCTGCTGGAATGCTAATTGGCCTGCTTGGCTTTATAGCCCACACCTGTGCTGTCCAATATGGCAGTCACTAGCCACATATGGCTCCTGAGCATTTGAACGTGGCTTATCTGAACTGAGCTGTGATAGGGGTGTGAAATACACATCATAGCTTGAAAACTTAGTACAAAAAATGTAAACTATCTCAATAAATTTTATGAGTACTTTTACTTGAGGGATTTGATGAAGTTTTGAATTCAGCCTACATTGTAATTCAGCAACCCACGGATCAGTCTCACCACTGATACTTGGCTGCTAGAGATAGGAGATTGTTTGAAGGCAATCACTGAAACACCACGGTTTATTAACCAGGACTTGAATAGTGAAGTTAAAGCTTTGCACCTGACATTTTTTAAAGCCCTTTAGTACAAGAAGCCAACACACCAGCTTTCTATTATTGGTTATAAAGTAGTCATAAATAGAACAAGTGCTAGAGTCCTATCACTTAGGGACTCTGCTGGCAGCATTAGTTTTGTGGAAACAAATGCACTGAAATAACAGTGAAAAACAAATTCTTCATCCAGATCCCTGATCAGTTTTAAAGCTGCAGTCCTGGGAGTAATGTGATTCCCATCATACTCCATGATTTTAGCAGCTTCCAATTATCTGAGATGATATCCTTTTCTTTCTTTTTTCTTCATACGAATATCTATGCAAATGTAATTTGGAAAATTTAAGTGGTCACTGGAGGATCTAGGATTATAATGGTCTCACTCTCCTTTATTCGGAAAGGGTAGTTTTGTTTTTGGCTCTGGTGTATGTGTATATATATATCTATCTATCTCAGGCTGAACAAGCCAAGCAAAATGTAAACCACACACATCCAATGCTCAAATGTATTTCCTCGTTCTCATATAGGAAGAGAGTCATTATTATAAATAAGATATTGACTGGACTACCAGCACTGCAATTTTTGGAGAAAATATCATCAGAAATGTAGAGCCAAGAAAAGGTCAAGTTTCCATTTTATCCATCATCAGAAAAATCACTTCTGTGGAACAGAACACCTAAAATCATTGGTTCTAAAACTTCAGCTGACATCCTGTCATCTGGTGGGGGTGGGGGGAAAGGGAGAGACTTGTTAGAACACCATCGGCTGAGCCTTAATCCCAGAGCTTCTGATTCAGCAAGTCTGAGGGGGGACCCAAGAGTTTGCATTTGTAACACGTTTATAGGTGACGCTGATCCTATTGTTCTGGAGAACCCCACTTTGAGAACCACATCCTTAAGGTATCATTGGAAAGGAGAATGTGCTTCACCTGATCAGTTCAATGCCTGCAGCTGAAATGCTTCTGGGGGAGGGAGGATCAATTTGCAATCAGCTTGAGATCCAGAACCCTAACCCATCCACCTCCCAGATCACCGTTTCGGGGGCGGGGGGGGGGGTGGCCAAGTCGAGATACGGGAGATACTGTTTCAAACAACTATAAATAAGTGCAGCTTATTCATCACTCTTTTGGAGGAAATAGGTTTGAAATAAGATTCTCCTCAGCAATCTTCACAGATAAAGAGCCAGGAAACACTGCATGACGTTTCACCTCCCACACTGACAGAAATCTTAGTTTTGTTGCTCTTCCCAGTAGTAGAATCTAAGAATCACTGGCAGAACCCCCTCAAAGATTCCAGTGATGGCACTGATTGAGTCCTGGTGCTAAGGTGAAGTCAAGCAGGACAGTTTCCTGTGCAGAGGAAAAGAATCTCCGAGTCACAAGAATATGACAGTGATTTAGGTGTAGTTTCTGAGTGCCTGCTGTATTCCCTGCCTCTAAGAGTACTCTATGCATCGCACACAGGGCCTTGTATGTAGCAGGGCCTTAATAAACACTGAATTAATTCGTTAATTAATTTGATTTAATTAATGTCACAGTGTTTGCTATATGATGTCACACAAGCCCGATGAACTTGATGAGTTAAAGTCTATGCTTTAGCAATATTTACCTCAACTTCTACGCTTTGTATCAGCATCAGTTACTTTGAGAGGAAGGCACAAATTGTGGCATCTGCCCAGCTCACAGAAACTGTTCCAATGGCTACCTCCAATTCATTCACTCTCCATCTTCTTAGTCAGAGTGGGCAAGACCAATCAGTACATCCCATTTTCCTGGCCACAGGAAACAGCACTCAGGTGACCCACCAGGGCCAGTAAGAGTCTTCTCTAGGGTATTTGAAACTGAAATTCCAAAAGATAAATTATTTTTCCTTTCTAGTCACATAGTTTGTAGCATGTTACCCAGGTTGATGCCAACTAGGCAAGTAGATAAGTGAGTCAGGAGTTAAAAGAAGAAAGAAAGTTTCCAGCAACAGGTAAAAAGACAAAAAATTATGAGTGTGATTAGAGACTCATCCCCAAACCTGCTTTTCTTCCTGGGTTCAGATCTGGATTAAAATTTCCAACCACCTTTGCAATTTAATCTAATCATATGACAATTCTAGCCATACATATGAATGAAAATGATAGACACAATTCCAGGCCTGGCCCATAAAAATCTATTGTGCCTGAGCCTTCATACTCTTTCATCTTTTTCTAGCTTCTTACAAACAAATATGACAACTTTAAAAGCTGTGTTAAGTTAAAGAGAGCAGAACCACAAAATGGAAGGAGCCTAAATTTCCACTCTGAGGAGTGCTATCCACTGATCAAGAACACCCACTCTGGGGCTTCCCCAGTGGCGCAGTGGTTGAGAGTCTGCCTGCCGATGCAGGGGACACAGGTTCGTGCCCCGGTCCGGGAAGATCCCACATGCCGTGGAGCGGCTGGGCCCGTGAGCCATGGCCGCTGAGCCGCAAAAAAAAAAAAGAACACCCACTCTGGACTTTCTGTCAGTTAGAAATAGATGTCTACCAGGCTTAATTAGAATTTGTTATAGCAGCTAGCATTATCTTAACTAATAAAGAAATTATTTAATATATAAATGCCATTTAAAACATGAGGTTATATGACATTTCCTAAGGAGTGGGTTTAGATAGAACAGAGAAGTGGTTTGAAGCCTAATCCCTGAGGCACTTCAACATTTAAAAAGAAGGAAAAAGAAAAAAATTAGTAAAGAAATCTGAGAATAACCATCTCAATGAGTAGGAGAAAAATCAAGCAGGCTGTGATGTTCTAGAACTAATGTAAAGAAAATGTTAGAGAAGGGATGGTTGATGCACTATATGGAGTTCCTGAGACCCTTTGTTTCTACATGTCTTCCTTCAATTTTATAGGATGCTTCTATATTCTTCCAATAAATTTCCTACTTTCTTAAAGTAACTTGAGTTAACCTTCTGTCAACCAAGAGTCCCTAACTATGGTAGGTACCCTCTAAGATGGCCAGCAGTGATTCCTGCCCATTGGTATGCATGCCCTTGTATCATCTCCTCCCTTTAAGTATGGGCTGGACTTATTGGTTCACTTTTAATGGACAGATTGTAGCAGAACTGACAGAATGTCCTTCCGAAATTAGGTTATAAAAAAATGTGGCTTTCATCTTGGGTGTACTTTCTCATGCTCTCTCTTGGATCAGTCATCCTGGAGAAAGTCATTGTTATGTTATGAGACAGCCCTGTGTAGAGGCTCATGTGGTGTGGGACCCAGACCTACCAACACCACACGACTGAGCTTGGAAGTAGATCCCCCATCCCAGCTGAGACTTTAGATGAAACTTCAGTCCCAGCCAACAACTTGAGTGAAACCTCATTAAAAAATCTTGAGCCAAATCACGAGCTAAGCCACGTCTAGGTTCATGACCTATAGAAACTGTGAGATAAATATTGTTTTCAGCCATTAGGTTTTTGAGGTAATTTGTTATGCAGCCATAGATAATTAATGCATTGACCAATACACTTATGAGTACAGAGATGATCATTCCTATTAAATATGCCAAAGTAGTAAACAGCCTAAGAATATTCTTATTCTTATTTATGCCTCACCTAAACATCATATTATAGATTAAAAATCTGAGGCTCCCAAAAGCAAGGTAATTTGCAGCTACCAAGTGGCAAGCTGTAGAACCAAATTTACCTCATCTCTTTCTAATTACAAGATGTGTTTAGAAAGACCATGAGAGGAACTTTATGGTTGGTGAAGGGTTCATAAGTAGTAGGAGAAATATCTGAAATGATAGGTTGGAATCAGATTGAGGAAGGCCAATCTGAATATGAGGCTAAGGAATTTGTGCTAAATTAGATAATAGGAATAAATATTTTTTTAGTAAAGGGATGATATGACTGAAATGTTGGCTTCGAAGACATGTGGTGTCTGTTTACAACGTGGAGACTAAAAGAAGAGACACCTGGTTTCAGCAAATGGAAAGAAAGAGATGAATGAGAGAAATCCCTCCAAAGAAGAATCAACAGGACTTGGTGACTAATTTACCATAGACTGGGGGAAGGGAGGCAATGAAGTGGATGCCTACATGATAAGGAGAATGGTGCCACCATAAACAGAGATTGGGAGGTCAAGAGGACAGAATTTGAGAGAAGTGCGTAAGAAGAAAGGGAAGTTGAATTTCAACTACATGGTTGCATTAGAAGTAACAACATCGAACGTGAATGTGTAATTAGAAATTAAGAGGGGTCTTGGCCAAAGGCAGTGATGAGATTCCTCTGCACTGAGGCGATTAAAATCTTTGGAGTCCATGAGTTTCCAAGGCAAGATGAAGAAAAGCAGTGTAGTAGACACAGTGGGTTCCCAACCACTATCCCCCACTTCGACCTTCCTAACTGAATTCTTATTTGGTTCCCTTATCACCCTACCTCCTCTCAGCCATGAGCTTCACTCCAAGTTGTACCCAGATCCAGAAGGTGGATCCTCATTAGTCTAAGCTAATAATGGTCATTCCCATCTCTGTTAGGAATGTGCATGGGATACAAATCTAGGCAATGAGATTGGACAAGTCCATTGGGAAGCTCCTAAAGTGACTGAGAGGAGATGGCCTCTTGTTTTCCTCTGGAAGTTGTTCTGTCTCTGTCTTGACATGAAACCTAGAACTACTCTGCCATCTTGGGTCCCCGGAGAGTCAGGCTTCACTGGACACAAGCACCCTGTGATACAACCAGAAATCAAACCTTGGGAAATTACTCCGATTCAGAGATCTGAAAGAGGAAACAAAACCAATGAAACACAGAGAAAGATTGGTCAGATTCTAGGAAGACAAAGAAAATCAAGTTAGGCTCTGAAACCAAGGTATCAGGGAATTGAAAAGAAGACAGATTTTGACAGGGCTTAGGCTGGGCCGGGGCGAAACATCCCAGTAGAGACGCAGTGAACTAGACCTGGGAGGGAACACTGGGAGACAATCATCCTTTTGGGACCAGCACTTCAAAGAGCTACACTTGACAGAATTCCTGAGATGATTCTGGGATCAGCAAAAGGATGTTTCTGAACTATTAAATACATTATGTTTTGAAAAAGTAACATTCCTATCGGCCAGGCAAGTCATTCAAAAACCAGCCTCAATACAGCTATTATTCAGGTCCGCCCTGTCAGTGTGAAAATATGGGATGAAATGGACTTTGCTACTTGAAATTAAGTGTGATCACACTCAGCAGCCTCGGGAAGCTCTCCAATCCAGACCTCAATTATGAGCGGCTTTGAGCCATGGGGAGCTGGGAGCAACATTCAGAAAAAGAGAAGAGTTTCTTTCTCTGGGATTTTCCCTGTTTGCAGCCTGAATCCCAAGTGAATGTTCTTTCCCTTCCATCACTCTTTTTTCCTGCTTTCAGCATATTCCTCTCACTTTTCCCTCACAGTTCTCTCTCCCTTAGAGAGAGCATCTGGACTCTTGGGTGAGAGTCGCATGTGACTTCACTGAGCTGTTGGAATTAACTAAAACTTATTCTTTCCCAATAAATCTCCCCTGAGTCTCCACACAGCAGCTGTGAATTCCCAGCATGGGATGTGGCTGAGGTACTAGAAAAAGCTGGCTGTGTTCCTCAACCTTGTTCATCCTTGGTCCCAAAGAATCAGCAGACATTGACACTAACGCAATCAAAGAAAACTATATAGCTCTCTAAACACAACTCTTTACCTAACCTGCCCTGAAGATTTGGTACCTAGATTTCCCAGAAGTTTGGTCTGGGTTTACTTTGAGAAAAGGCAAAGCCACAGCTATAAGGCAAGATTCAAGACTTCAGGAAATGCAAATAAAATTACCGAGGGTTGTTCAGGCAGTGGCTCATCAGAAGGGGAAATAATATTTGATTGTAGAGTTGGGACACAGCCATTCTTTTTATGCACTTGTGGGCGTTCACTTATTTCCCCAGCTTTTACTCCAGGGTGGGGAGGTGGGGCTGAGGATGGAAGGTGTACAGAGAGTTACAGTGAATGTGTAAATCATTTGCTGGCTAACGATGCCTACACTCTGCCAAAACTGTATTTATTTGTTAAAAATATAGTTCATTGTGTTGTAGCAAAACTAAATCCCTCCCCAGTCCCCACCGAGACAGGGTGATTGGGTTTCAGGGTGAGGTGCCAGCTAGTGTTTTCGGGGGCATTAATGTGCCAGCTGCTCCTGCAGCATTCATTTTATTTCCAGTCCCCAGGCTGGTTTTACACTTTGCTTTTGTGTAAGGGAATCAGGATTAGTGGGTCTTTTGTTAGTGAGGGGGCGAGGGCAAGCAGCATCGCCTTTGAGCTCCATACACAGGGGCAGCCTAGCAGGCAAGCCTCGAAGCTTTGATTTATTTCTCACGCGCTGACTTTTTCAAAAAAGAAAGGATCCATCGCATCGGGCTGCTCTGTTGGAAGCTTGTATGGCAGTGGATTGGGGTGACTGGCGCTTCCAGAATGCAGTTCGCAGCCACCAAGCCAGGGTCACATTGGAGCTTTGTGCAGATAAAACGCTCCCAACCTGGTAAGAAGAAATGCCCCTGTAGGAAGAAATGCTCCTTTATTACATGGTGAAAGGCGTTATTGGGTGGTCCTTGTCTGAGAGCTGAACAGAGCATATGGATTCCTACTTGCTTCTTTGAAGGAGCTAACATTATTTTTACCCACTTGGAAATGCTGAACTGCTACCAGTGTTCAAAGTCCCCCTCATTGGCTGGCTTGTCCAAGTGCAGTGACCTGCTAGAACAATGCCAGCGAGCTTCTCCTCCACTGAGCAAATCGCCCAGCCTCCGAAAGAAAGTGGCCTCTTTTATGAAGCAACTCCTCTTAAGATGAAATTGTGAAACACATACACACACACACACATCACACAACGTAGTTTTTTGGTTGTTTTTAAGACTGGGAACAAAATTACTAAGCAAAATTTCCCAATGAACACGTCTCTCTTTTATTTTTAAGGACAGAGAAAGGCAAAGTGAAAAAGGAGCCTCCCTTATCCTCCTTCCCTTCCCCCTCACAGCCCAGACTCAAAACACTCATTCTGAGGATGGAGCAGAGGTGGAGAAGGTCAAGAAAATGAGGCCTTGTCTATTTACTGGCTCTGTAAGGAACTATTGTGGCGCAGCAGCTGTTCTTACTCCTTAGGAAGCCCTGCTTGCAGTAGACAGGGGAAGGGAGTGTGTGACACTGGCGGGCAGGGGGCGTGGGGAGTAACATCTAATATTTTCTGCACCTCAAGAAAGATGGGCTTTGTTTCTCAAAAAGAGCAGAGATCCTGTTTCTGTTATCAGAAACTGGTTTTAACCAAACACAGTTGGATAGTGTGTGTGTGTGTGTGTGTGTGTGTGTGTGTGTGTGTGTGTGTGTGTATGTGTGTGAGTGGTAGGGGGATGGATAGAGGAGAGAGAGACAGAGAGAACAAAGTCACAATCTACTCAACCTTTCATTCTACATTTTTTTAATGCAGAAAAAATTGAAAAATTTCAGCCAAATGAAAAGCAGTAAACTGGTTAAGAAAGACTTTATGACTAAGAGAGGACTGCAATGGAAAATACGTAAAAAGAGAAGTTAAACCAGCTGGCTTATTGGCTTTTCCCCCTCTTTTCACTTTTTTTTTTTCTTTAGTTTAAATGAGGGGAAAATGTACTGAGTAAATATCCATTGTTTTTCCTAGTATTTAGCCCTAACAAAATTCTTCACAGGACTTAGTTTCGTGGATTTCTGGGGATTAGGTGTGAACGTGACATTTCACCCCTGGGTCACAGGCCACTTCCTGCCCCATATTGTAAGTAAAACTTCTCGCTATCCCGTGGGTCTCCTGTGTCCAGGAGCCAGGGTAGGAGTGGGGAATGGGGGATGGGAGAAGCTCAATGACAATCACTCCTCACATGATTCTATTGTAGGAATACTTCTCTTCCCATTCTTGTATCATATTCAGGAATCTCAAAACTCTATTACAAAGTACATATTAATTAATATTTCCAGCTTATTAATTTATTCATGCACTCAATAAACATCATTTAAGCACTGTCTAGGTACTGTGCTTTGTGTTAACTGCTGGGGAAACAAAGATAACTAAAATATATTCCCTGACTTATATGTCCTCAAATAAGCAGGAGAGACAAGATATCCAGAACAATAATTACAGTAAGTTCTAGAACACGGAGGGCAAGGAGGGCACCCAGGAAGTAGTGATACTGGAACTGAGTTTTTTGAGCTAACTAGGAGCATACCAGAAGACCAAGAGAGGAAGAGCAGTCCAAACAGAGGGAATAGCCATGGAAAACCCTTGTTTTCTCCACGGGTAAGGTGGGAAGTCTGCAAAAGTGTACTCTGATTTGGGTTCTAGGAACTGAGGATGAAAAACGGAGTGAAATGGGATAGGACTGGCCCATGGAGTTTGAAACCAAGGAGCCCCCAAAGGCAGTATTCAGGAATAAAGGCATGATTAAACCCAGTGGAAAATAAAACCCATACACAATCCTAACGGGACCAAGTAGGAAGGCAAAAACCAGCAACAGCGAAGTGGGAACTGGAGGGAGCACAGGTTTGGGACTGGGGTAGGAGGGAGAGCCTGGAGAGAAGCACACAGCTATAGGGGATTTTTAGAGGCAGCCTAAGGGCATGTCTGGAGTGAGGGAGGGCAGTGTTAAAGGCACAGAACCTGTTCAGGCAGGTATGGAAGCAAGACAAAGCGTATCATTGTGAGGGAGTTAAGGTCAGTCATCATGACTGATGTCCAGATGATTGAAGAGGATGGTAGAGAAGAGGCAGTCAGGGCATCCATGATGAGGAAGTACCCTCAGGGGACTGAACATCATCCTCCCAGCTAGGATTTCCCACGGGGTGGCATGGGCACCACTGGCAGTTATCAATGTGTTGATTCATGGTTTACAACCAATATTTTAAAGATTTTTAGGAAGTTCCTTAAAAAAAACTAAAAATAGAGCTACCATATGATCCTGCAATCCCGCTCCTGGGCGTATATCCGGAGAAAACCATAATTCAAAAAGATACATTCACCCCAATGTTCATTGCAGCACTATTTACAATAGCCAAGACTTGGAAGCAACCTAAATGTCCAACAACAGATGAATGGATAAAGAATATGTGGTATACTTATACAATGAATATTACTCAGCCATAAAAAAGAATGAAATAATGCCATTTGCAGCAACATGAATGGACCTAGAGATTATCATACTAAGTGAACTAAGCCAGACAAAAACAAATATCATATGATATCAGTTATATGTGGAATCTAAAAAAAATGATAAAAATGAACTTATATACAAAACAGAAATAGACCCACAGACATAGTAAACAAACTTATGGGAACCAAAGGGGAAAGGGGTAGGGGGGAGGGATAAAATAGGAGTTTGAGAATAACATATACATACTACCACATACAAAATAGATAACCAACAAGGACAAACCATGTAGCACAGGAAATTATACTCAATATTTTGGTAATAACCTATAAGGGAAAAAATCTGAAAAAAAACATGTATGTGTGTATAACTGAATCACTTTGCTGTATACCTGAAAACTAACACAACTTTGTAAATTAACTATACTTCAAAAAAATTTTTTTTAAGATTTTTAGTAGTTTTGTATTTATTTTTATACAAATTAGAAAAATATGTACTTAGCACCTCAAATCCAAAATTATATGGATACAAAAACTGCTTAAGATGAAGTAAACATATATAGTACCACAGTGAGCTGATCTATAGTAAAAATTAAGAAAATACAAAAGATAGTATTAATACAGATACAGCAAAAACTTGAGAAGGTGGCCTATAAATGACTAAAGTTTGAAAATGTTGGTAATAAGCAATGGGGAGCCCGTGAAAAGTTTTAGGTATTGGACTATATCCTAGAACATTGTTCTTGCAGGGGCAGGGGTAGGTTGGGAACTAGAGGTATCTGTTAAGGGGGACTGCATTTCCCTTCCAGAACCATTGTAGACTCTACCTACTTTTTGAGTTCACGTTTCAATATAAACTCTAATTTGAACTCTGAAGTCCTTAGACAATTCTGTAAGAACCAACTTTGAATAATTTTAAATACCTATGACTTTAATTTTGAACAACTGGATTATATATTTAAGTGAATAATTTTGGTAGAAATGTGCAGTGGTCAAAATGACTTCCATGGTGTGGAATAATGAGATACTAACCATGTCTACCGAATGCTAGTAAATCTGTGTCCCTGTAATTATTAAGTTAATTTGATTTACATAGACCTGGTCACATTTTAAAAAATATGTCTGGTACATTATGTATTAATCATGATTTTTTAATTTTCTATATTTCATGATAATTTGACATCTGGGGGCCTTGTGAACTGAGGAGGAACTGCCCATCCCAAGATTAGCTAATTCCTAGAGATATTAAACAATTTGCTTGTAAGCATACCTTTTATATGCAAACCAACCCATCCTAAGTCCAATCCATCCTAAACCATACAAAGTATGCTTGTAAACATACCTTTTATATGCAAACAACCCACTCTAAGTCCATCCTATGGACTCCCACCCACCTCCTTTTATCAGACACCTGCAGTCTGGGACACTATCTGGCTGCCCTCAGTCACCCCAAAGCCGGGTACTGGACAACTAGAGATCACTCCCATAGCCCAGAGCCTGCCAAAATTATTCAAACTATTCCCTCCTAAACCTGCTCAGCTGCTTACCCAGCTTGCCCATTCTTTCCCAAGAAAACCAAAATAAAAGTTGTTGCCATGCCTTCCCCTCACTCCTTCTGCCTCCTGACCAACAGTGGTGCTTCTACATGTGGTCTTGCATGTCTTGGTACGTCTCTTCTTCTCAGGAACTGTAAGCAAAAAAATCTTTTTTCGAAAACAGTTGTCTCTGCGTCTCATGTAGTGAAAAGCCATCTACATTAACTATCTATGGTAATCATCCTCTCATGCAATCAAGGATTGGATTTGTAAGAAATTTGAGCTCAGAGTAACTTACACATTGCAAAATGACACTACGGGCTGCAAGGCAGCATTCTTTCTTGGTTCCAGGAAGAAATCCAAAAAGGACTTTTTCCCAGCCAACATACCCATTTTTCCATATCTTCCTACATGAGATGTTGTTTTTGTATGCCAGGGTAAATTAACTGCTGTAACAAATAACCCTAAATCTCAATTGCTTAAGATAATAAAATTTACTTCTTAATCACCAAAATCCAATGCAGGTGTTCATAGCTGGACAGCTCTCCTGGCTGCCTCCGTGACTTAGTTATCAAGTATTCTTTCATCCTGTTATGCTGCCAGTTTCAAAACGTGGTCTCCAAGGTCACCAGAGAAGGTGAGACAATTATGGAAAAGGCCTATCAGATACATACTCAACTTTAGGCACAAATGACAATCAAAATGTCTACACACATTCTATTGGTGAGAAGTAGACACATCCCCCTACCCCTTCCAATGATGCCAGGGAACTAAGAAATAGTCTCTAGCTGGGCAGCCACTTCAAAGCAACCACTCTGCACTAAAAAAGAGCTCAAACCTTTCACAGTCAGCTAACCATTTTTCATTAATTCAAGACATGTGACCCAGGCCTGCATTCTGGTGATAGAGTAACTATGGGTTGGTCAAGTGATAATGTAAAACAGTGGTTTTTAACTGCTTGGGGGGTCATGAATCTTATAAAATGTATGGACTCTCTCCCTAGAATAACATATAAGCATAATAAACACACACAATTTTCACGGAATTTCAGGAGCTTCATGGATTCCCTGAAGCCCATCACTGAAATTACTAGAGGGTCATAGATCTATACTCTTGGTGTAGTTGAGATTATTTGGCTTGAGTTATATTTTGAATAGTAATGTAAATCATGAACCATGAGCCAACTTAGATTTTTTTCCTGCTAGATCGAGTTTTTAAATTTCAATGCTAGAACTAAGAGATTCAGAATATCAGCAGTGTGTCATCCAACTTTTAGATGCCAGTTTTGCACTGAGCAGAAATTCTTATCTCTACTACTGCAAAAGACTTTATGGTGATATCCTGCCATCCGTTTGCCACTCTCCAATCCATTCTACATGACAACCATAGTGACATCTAAAAATTCTAATTTTTTCACGTCACTCCCTCCTAAAGACCTTTCAGTGGATAAAGACCTAAACCCCTTAACATGGCGTACACGCCCTGAATAAACCTTCCCTACCTGATTCTCACATTGTTTGCTGCTTTGTTTTTTTGTACTCCCTCCAACTTTACGTTTGGTAGTATATATATGTCCATGCCACTCTCACTTTGTCCCAGCTTACCCTTCCCCCTCCCCGTATCCTCAAGACCATTCTCTAGTAGGTCTGCATCTTTATTCCTGTCCTGCCCCTAGATTCCTCATGACCTTTTTTTTTTTTAATTCCACATATATGTGTTAGCATACAGTATTTGCTTTTGTCTCTCTGACCCACTTCACTCTGTATGACAGTCTCTAGGCTTCATTCTTTATATAGTTAACTGCTATTCTTCCTTCAGATCTCAGCTCAGCTGTCATTTCTTCAGAGATGCCTTCACAGAGACATAAAGTAAGTCAGGTCTCCTATATGTTCTTAGGGTACCCTGTAAGCTTTCCTCTTAGTGAGCATCATGGTTTATAACTATGTGTGATTATTTGATTTGTATGGGTCACTCCCACTAAAAGGTAAGGTCCATGAGGGAAGAAACTGTGAGCACCTGGTGCCACAACTCAGCACCTGGCTTAGCACACGGACTGTAACGGGAATTCAACATTTGTTGAATATTAGATGAATGAGGATGGATTAATGAATGAATGAAGAATGTTGCCTATGTTTTACTCTATATCTTGAGAAAGAAAAAGCTAAGTGATAAAGGTCTTGAAACCAAATTATTTTCTCATTCTGAGAAGTGAATAGAATAACCAAGTCAGTAAATGGTATAATTTTAAGGAACTTCACAGTTAGGCAATGACTTTACTGTGTGGCATAGCAACCTCTTCTCTTAGATGACGTCTAATCCAATAGGAGAAACAAGCAGTAAAACATGTGTCTATCATTATTTTATATTTACCACAAAGAGAAGGGCTCATGGAAGAGGACTATCATACAAGGAACTGGTAAGTAAGAGACTATTGGATTAATCCAGGAAGGCTTCCTGGGGGAGACGGTCCTTTGGGTATAGTTTGAAGGCCTCTTTATGACACTTCTTTAATTGAAATATATTTGATTGCCTGAGTACCAACGAAAGATTTTCCCCACAAATCTTGCTCCCCAGCTTTTCTGTGTTGCTGTCACAAGGATAAAGCTATAAGTTATGAGAAAGGCTGAAAGGCAAAGATTAGGCTGGCACTTTAGTTCCCCAGCAGAGAACAAGACATTATTTTACTCTCTATATATATTTTTTTTAATTGAAGTATAGTTGATTTACAATGTGTTAGTTTCTGGTGTACAGAAAAGTGATTCAGTTATATACATATATATGTATGTATATGTATATATATTCTTTTCAGATTCCTTTCCATTATAGTTTATTACAAGATGTTGAAAATAGTTCCCTGTGCTAGACAGTAGGACCTTCCCCTCTGCCCCTACCCCACTTTCCCCTTTGATAACCGTAAGTTTGTTTTCTATGCCTGTGAGTCTGTTTCTGTTTTGTAAATAAGTTCATTTGTATCATTTTTTAGATTCCCCATATAAGTGATATATAATATTTGTCTTTCTCTCTCTGACTTACTTCATTTAGTATATAATCTCTAGGTCCATACATGTTGCTGCAAACGGCATTATTTTATTCTTTTTATGGCTGAGTAATATTCCACTGTATATCTACACCACATCTTCTTTATCCATTCATCTGTTGATGGACATTTAGGTTGTTTCCATGACCTGGCTATTGTAAATAGTGCTGCAGTGAACACTGGTGTGCATGTATGTTTTCAAATTAGAGTTTTCTCTGGATATATGCCCAGGAGTGGGATTGCTGGATCATATGGAGAAAAAGACTTTAAACAGTTGTGTCTCATACTCTCTCTGGTAGATTTTATTGTTTTTCAAAATAGTCACTGTGTCTCCATGTGGGAGGATTTTACATTCCTGTAAGACTCAGTTATGTGATTTCCTTTGGCAAATGACACAGCAGTGGAAGTGACATATGCAGAAGCTTTGAGAGCTGTTGTGAGGTTCCACCACCTCTCTCTTTTTTCCCTCTGACACAAAGCCCATCATGTCCTCAAATGAGGCTCTATCAACCTGGATTTCAAGGTGGTGAGTATAAGGAACAGAGCCACGACCGACCTCCAGCCAACATGTAACATGACCAACACATTAGCTTTATTCCTGTAAGACACTAAAATTTGAGGGTTGTTTGTTACTGCAGTATTACCCAGTAAAAGATGACTGATACACTTTCCTTCACAAAAACTATATATAATTCAACTCAAATTTAGAGCTCTACACCTAATGAAAGAATGATCATTCTTATTTGGATGGATCATCTACCATTTTTATCCAAATGCACGGCTTTAGGAAGGTACAAATGCAGTCGTGAGAGAAAAAGTGGAATTCTCAACCATTGGAGCCAATGGACTAACTTCTGAATTCACTGATTTGAAGGCTGTGGAAGCCAGCTTGCCTTGTAGCTTTCTACTGAAAGTCCAGGAGGACTCCACTTTACAAGAGAGGAACACTAACAATAGATTCATGACAACTAGATGAGGATTTCCTTTCTTGGGAAGGAAAATTGATGAAACAAATAAATAAATCTGCTGATTTACACTAGAAAAATAGGAGTCAGAGCTCATCATGATATCATTTTTAATAGTAATATCTCATAGAGAAATAAAAAGAAACGTTTTCAAGACAAAATTAGTTTATAAAAATTGGCTAAGTTCTTGCTTAACATTCCTTCTTCCTCCTCCTCTCCTCTTCTTCCCATTCCTCCTCCTTTTCCCTTCTCTGTCTTTCTTCCTTGTCCTTTCCTCAAATCAACTCATGGCCATCTTTGGAAGATGCAAAGATGATAGATATAAATAGATGTAGACATCCAAAGAAGATATACAGATGGCCAAAAAGCACATGAAAAGATGCTCAACATCACTAATTATTAGAGAAATGCAAATCAAAACTACAATGAGGTATCACCTCACACTGGTCAGAATGGCCATCATCAAAAAGCCTACAAACAATAAATGCTGAAGAGAGTTGGAGAAAAGGGAACCCTCCTACACTGTTGGTGGTAATGTAAATTGGTTCAACCACTATGGGAAACAGTATGGAGATTCCTTAAAAAACCAGAAGTAGAACTACCATATGATCCTGCAATTCCACTCCTGGGCATATATCCAGAGAAAACCATAATCTGAAAAGACACATGCACCCTAATGTTCATTGCAGCACTATTTACAATAGCCAGGACATGGAAGCAACCTAAATGTCCATCAACACAGGAATGGATAAAGAAGATGTGGTACATATATATAATGGAATATTACTCAGCCATAAAAAAGAATGAATATAGCTGATTCACTTTGTTATAAGGCAGAAACTAACACACCATTGTAAAGCAATTATACTCCAATAAAGATGTTAAAAAAAAAAGAATGAAATATTACCATTTGCAGCAACATGGATGGACCTAGTATCATACTCAGTGAAGTAAGTCAGACAGAGAAAGACAAATATCATATGATATCACTTATATGTGGAATCTAATTTTTAAAAAATGATACAAATGAACGTATTTACAAAACAGAAAGAGACTTACAGATATCGAAAACAAACTAATGGTTACCAAAGGGGAAATGTGGGGGGAGGTGGGTAAATCAGGAGCTTGGGATGAACATACATACACTACTATATGTAAGATAGACAACCAACAAGGACCTACAGTACAGCACAGGAAACTCTACTCAGTATTCTGTGATAACCTATCTGAGAAAAGAGTCTTAAAAAGAATGAATATATGTATACATATAACTGAATCACTTTGCTTTACACCTGAAACTAACACAATTTTGTAAATCAACTATACTCCAATAAAATAAAAATAAATAAATAAATAAATAGGCATAGACATACAGAATGATAGCTATATCCCTATTGAAAGAAAAAGATTAAATATACATTTATTTCTAAGAGTTCATAATTCTAAAACATTAATAAAAGAACTTGCTTAACCCTAAACCTCTAAAGCTTGAAAAGCCCTCTAAAAACCGCTTGAAATTTGAGGGGTTTTGATACTTTCTTTTAAGTATGCCAAAGTGTATTCTCATTTCCCAGTGTATTCTCATTTCCCGCTCCGCGGCATGTGGGATCTTCCCAGACCAGGGCACGAACCCGTCTCCCCTGCATCGGCAGGTAGACTCAACAACTGTGCCACCAGGGAAGCCCGAAATGTGAATTTTTAAACTAGAATTAAAATTCAAAACTGTAGGATATCTCTTGGAAATTTTAAATCTAGTAGCAATAACAAAAACAAAGTTTTATTAGAAAAGCTTAAAGTATGCTCATTTTTCCCCCTGTGCTATAGGAAAAAGAACTTGCTACTCACATATCAAGCTACCAAGAGAACTCCATAAATTATTTTCTGCTCGGGCTAACTTTGCATTACTCTTACCCATTCTGTGTACTCCTTAAAGGATTATCGTAAGGTACACAAAAGAAAGACGTGGTTTTATTGCAAAATTATCTCTAAACCAGGAGTGCTGACCTAATTTGACTTTTCTTCTTATCAGACAATGTTAAAATGTAATTTTCCCTATTATTAAATCTGAATATAAATTAAGAGCTATTGCTTAAATATACATATCATGTCACTATAAAATTTGAAACTGAGTCTTATAAACACTCAAGAGAATTCAAACATACAAAGAATTACTGTTAGATCAAGTAGCCACCTGTTAGATCAAGAGACCACAAACTCAACACTGCTTCACATCTATGCAATTTTCTTGATGTAGTACTTACTTTTTTGGAAACTGCCTTCATAGCAATGAATTTACACAATTAAATTTAATTTTATTATTATAGTCATACCCTGTGTTTCACCAAAAGCCTATTGCCTTTTTTTTTAACCATTGATGTTTTTCTACAGACTCAGCTCCTGATTATTTCCTACTATTAAAAAAAATGAAATTAAAAAAATGAAATTTGTCTTCAAAGGGCAACCATCTGTTACCAACCAAGATCATTTGGAAAGAATATTAATCAGGTTCTTTAAAATATTTAAAGAAAATTTGATTAGCCATGGCAAGAACATCGGGATAAGCACATGGCCTTCCAATCTTTACTACAGGAAGAGATTGCTTTCATCAATATGAACACACTCTGGCACACTTCTTAAAAATCAGTCTTTTTCATTTGAATAACCAACATCATATAGTTTATGCTTGTACAAATATACCTCTAAGTTTTTTCTATAAGGTGGTTTGAAGCCAAAGCTGAAAAATGTTCTGTTACACATCTTAGACTATTACTTCTTTTATTCTTTGTGTAGAAAGAGCAGAAACATTTAAGCTGTAATGATTTTCATCTGCTCAATGCAGCCACAATGCCAACAGATCTTAGTTGATTAATGCTTGAAATATAAAAATTCAAATGTGTACTCTGCATATATGTGTGCGTGAATATGTGTGGCTGGGGATGTGGGAAGGTTATTTGTGGTTTAATTATTCTTAGTAAAAAAGTTTCTTCAACCTGCTCCAAGACAGCAATTCCAACTAATCTGCGCTAGAGACTTTTGGGGCATTTGGAGAGGAGAGAAGGCCTTTAATTCCCCCTTTCTCCACTAGCCTACATCCTCTTTACCTCCTTCAGATACCCTGGCTCAGCATGGGTTACAGACATCAGAATCTCCTCAATGAGTAGGTTGCCCTTTCCACCTGGAGCTAGGGCTGCTGTCTGAATGGGAATGGAAAAGCTGTGAGCAACACCTAAGGACGGTTCCCTCTTTCTCTTAGAACTCCACACTGAAAACCTAGAAAAAAGAAAAGGGGCATAGGAAAGTAGACCCATATGCCAGGTTGCTGGGCAATAGAATGTAGGAAAGGTTATCAGAAGACGCTCTGGAGTTAAGCTAGCTGGGATTGAATTCTGACTCTGAGCTTCCTTTGTGAACCTAGACAAGATCTATAAATTATCTGTGCCTCAGTTTTCTCATCTATAAAATGGGTATAATACTGCCTATATTATAGAGTTATTAGAACAGTTCTTGAAACCTGATGAGCACTCAGTTGATATTAACTAAAATTATTATTAATAACTATCATCTACTGAGAGCTTACTGTGTTTCCAAGTGCCCCATTAATATAGCTCACACTTCCCTTAGAATTCTTTTCATGGATTTCCACTTTCCAAAGTGAAATCAAATCTCAACCACCTATTTAATGGTGATGTTTCCTTTCTTTGGTTAGCACAATCATTGGTTGATAGTACACAGAAATATGTCATTTTAATTTTTTGTAACAGTAAATTTTACATTTTTCAACACACATGCCAATTCCTTGAATATATAAAATGAGAATTTAACAATCATGAAAACAAATTTATAGCCTTCACTCACCCCCACTGCACCTTCATTCTATTCATTCTTCAGTGTCAACCAAGACAACTCATATCCTAAGAGAAAAGACAGGACAGAAATCAGAAGTCAATGCAACCCATTCTGCCCAACTTCTAAGCATGGTTACTGAGCTAAATATATCCATGCTCTATGGCAGTGAGAAGGATTGAACATCCTGCCAAGGGAGCCACAGTTATGACAGCAATTGTGAAAAGCTGGCGACCTTGCTGGAGACTGTGAGGGAGACCAGTGCTAGATACTTCGTGAGCTGTCATGGACGGAGTGCAGGGCCTATTTAAGGAACCAAGGCTTCAGTGAAGAAGCCTCATCCTTTTGTAAATGAAAGGGCAGAGGCTTCCTTCCAGCCCCCTTAGCGGCTTTCTCCAAGCTGCCTCAGCTCAAGAGCCTGAATCTAATTCCAGATATTTTTCATTTGTCTGCAAACCACTACATGGACAACAGAAATTCAGGCCCAGGAAGTAATTTGCAGCAACTCCAAATTATCTACTCTCCTGGAAAGCCCACTTTAAAATCAGATTTTTAAAGGAAGTAGAATTTTGGAAGGGACCCACAATCCTTTTTTGCATCACAGGGAAAACAGCTTCCCTGTAATCCCTTCATTTAAAAAAAGTTCTCATGGATTAATCTCCCCTAGGCAGGTATAATTACTGGTATTTCAACTCCATAAGCAATTCAACTGCAATAAATAAACTAAAATAATGAGAATAATAATCTTATAATAACCACACACTATACATGATCAATATCTTTCTTTCATTCTTTATATACAAGATCTCTACCTTCCCATTTCTATCACTATTTCCCAACTCTGATAAGAAAACACTCTGAATAACTGAGAAATGTCCCGTGGGATTACTCTAAAGGACATAATTGCAGCTACTGAGAAAGAGACTCAACGTAATTAAGATTCAATTAGTATAAAATTGTTTTCAGAGATTGATAATTGTACCTTGGGCTTTACAATAACCAAACTTAATGCCTGTAACCTCCCCCAGACAGAGGGCAGGTGCCTTCCCACACATCTGCCACATTGTTTCACTGTATCTTGAAGTGTGGCCAATCATAGTTTTGTGTATGTTTTTTCCCAGACACACAATTTTATTTATCTCAGACAGTTTATATATTTGCAAATGACAGCACTTACAAGGGCTGCAAGTGTCTATTGAGAAAATTAACCTGTATGCTATTGTTGGAAATGCTGCTCCCTCCCTCTGGGAAGTGTCTTTTGATTGCTTTCTCATCTAAACTGTTTTATCCTCTCACTGCCTTCTTTCAGTGTAACCCAAACTAGATTGCTTACTGCTAGTGCCATAACCCCCTCTTCTCACTAGGTGCAGAGTTAGAATATATTTTTCAGCCTCTTTTTTTCACCATAGGGTGGAACCTATGCCTGAGATCTTGATAACAAAGCATGTGCAAAAGTGATGGGTGCCATTTCCAGTCCTGGGCCATTAGAACCTTCTACGCATGACTCTTGCTCTCTTTTCCTGGCTGAATGGAGAGGACTCTGAGGACCTAGGGCAGGTTGTGGAGCCTTTAGATGGAAGGACTTGCGCCCATGCCCCTGAATGACTGTGTAGAACAAGGCCTACTCCACCTGACCCTGCCATTGCACACTGACCTATGATGTAAGGAAGAAATAAATCTTTGTTGTGGTAAGAAACTTAGAACTGAGGTTTAAGTTCTAAGTTTAGAACTGGGGCCTTATCTGTTACAGCGACTAGCACTGTTTATCAAAGACAGTTGTTTTTTCACTTGCTTCTGTCTCTCCATTTCCACGGTCATCTCATATTTTCCTCCATTTCTTCTTTTCTTTCATTTATACTGCAAATAATTATTGTGTACCCAACATACATGCTGGTAACAAAGTACATCCTATGTTAACTGTGTTCAAAGTAGTCCAAATGAATAATCAACCACCTTACGATTTGACAAGCCCAATTATGTAGGCCTACTAATTCTTTAAGAGAAGTGTCAGCAAACTACAATCTGGCTGTTTTGTTAAATTAAATTTTAGGGGAACATAGCCATGCTCATTCATTTACATCTTATCTGTAGTGTAGTGACCTTGGAACCTCCAAGAAAGCAAGAATGACCAATAAGGCCTTGTAACCTGCAGCTTTCTTGCTACACTAGCTGAGTTGAATAGTGATGACAGAGACTGTCCTAAAAAATCTAGTATTTTCTGGTCCTTTGCAGACAAAGTTTAAGAAAAAGCTTTAAACATTTTGGAAAGGATTCTCAAAGGAGAATATGCATGAATTGGGTTTTGGAGGAGTTCACTGTGGTAGAAAAAGAGGAAGAGTGCATTCTGGGGAGGGATAATAATAGCCAAGCAAAAAATATGTAAGTTTAAAGGTTACTCAGACAGCACTGAGAGAATGATCTTCCCCTTCATCACCAGTTACTAGTGGGAAGGAGCAACAGGAAGCATCATACCAAAGGGAAATGTTTTGAAACAAGCAAACCTCTTGACTTCAGCCTCTTCACTTTGCCTGAGTACAAAATTTTAATAAATAATATCAACACTAAATAGCTTCAAGCTCAACTATAGATAAGTGAGCTGTAAATCTTCATCCATCACTTATCAATAAACTGTAACAGAGTTCTGTTTCCAGGTAATCTTACACAGACACAAGAGACCTTTACACCTATGGTAATAGTAAGAAATATTTAGACAAAATAAAATCATACGTTTCTGTGAGATTTGCAAAGAGTGGCAGGTGCAAGGAAGCCTTAATGAAATGAATTACAGAGAGTATGTCACATCCCTTCTTAGATGAACAGAGAGTATGTAAGTTCCCACACCTGGGAGTGAATACCTGCTCTGCGTATGGAAGGATGGAGGAGCCAGCTTGTTGTAGCTTGGGATGTTTTGAGTGAAAGAGAAATCAGACAAATGTTATTAAACAGTGAAGCATAGCAGGGAAGACTAGAGCCTGACAGAGCCCTAACTGAAAAACGAATTGCTCAGCCTGAGAGAGATCTCCTTGACATAACCCCCAGATTATACTGAGAAGGAAATGGGAGGGAAAAACACATAATTACATAGTCTCTCACATTCCCATGATGCTCAATTTCTAGTGATCCTCCAGATTATTTTTTTTCTTTACCATCTTTATTGGAGTATAATTGCTTTACAGTGTTGTGTTAGTGTCTGCTGTATATCAAAGTGAATCAGCTATATGCACCCGTATATCCCCATATACCCTCCCTCTTAAGCCTCTCTCCCACCCTCCCTATCCCACCCCTCTAGGTGGTCACAAAGCACCGAGCTGATCTCCCTGTGCTATGTGGCTCTTTCCCACTAGCTATCTATTTTGCACTTGGTAGTGTATATATGTCCATGCCACTCTCTCACTTCGTCCCAGCTTACCATTCCCCCTCCCCCTCCCCATGTCCTCAAGTCCATTCTCTACATCTGCGTCTTTATTCCTGCCCTGCAACTATGTTCATCAGAACGATTTTTTTTTTACATTCCATATATATGTGTTAGCATACGGTATTTGTTTTTTCTGACTTACTTCAATCTGTATGACAGACTGTAGGTCCATCCACCTCACTACAAATAACTCAAGTTCATTTCTTTTTATAGCTGAGTAATATTCCACTGTATATATGTGCCACATCTTCTCTATCCATTCATCTGTCAATGGACACTTAGGTTGCCTCCATGTCCTGGCTATTGTAAATAGAGCTGCAATGAACATTGTGGTACATGACTCTTTTTGAATCATGGTTTTCTCAGGGTATATGCCAAGTAGTGGGATTGCTGGGTCATATGGTAGTTCTATTTTTAGTTTTTTAAGGAACCTCCATACTGTTCTCCATAGTGGCTGTATCAGTTTACATTCCCACCAATAGTGCAAGGGGGTTCCCTTTTCTCCACACCCCCTCCAGCATTTTTGTTTATAGATTTTTTTATGATGGCCATTCTGACCAGTGTGATGTGATACCTAATGGTAGTTTTGATTTGCATTTCTCTAATGATTAGTGATGTTGAGCATCTTTTCATGTGTTTGTTGGCAATCTGTATATCTTCTTTGGAGAAATGTCTATTTAGGTCTTCTGCCCATTTTTGGATTGGGTTGTTTGTTTTTTTGGTATTGAGCTTCATGAGCTGCTTGTATATTTTGGAGATGAATCGTTTGCCAGTTTCTTCGTATGCAAATATTTTCTCCCATTCTGAAGGTTGTCTTTTCGTCTTGTTTATGGTTTCCTTTGCTGTGCAAAAGCTTTTAATTTCATTAGGACCCATTTGTTTACTTTTGCTTTTATTTCCATCTCTATAGAAGGTGGGTCAAAAAGGATCTTGCTGTGATTTATGTCATAGAGTGTTCTGCCTATGTTTTCCTCTAAGTGTTTTATAGTGCCTGCCTGGCCTTACATTTAGGTCTTTAATCCATTTAGAGTTTATTTTTGTGTAGGGTGTTAGGAAGTGTTCTAATTTCATTCTTTTACATGTAGCTGTCCAGTTTTCCCAGCACCACTTATTGAAAGGGGTGTCTTTTCTCCACTGTATATTCTTGCCTCCTTTATCAAAGATAAGGTGACCATATGTGTGTGGGTTTATCCCTGGGCTTTCAATCTTGTTCCATTGATCTATATTTCTGTTTTTGTGCCAGTCATACTGTCTTGATTACTGTAGCTTTGTAGTATAGTCTGAAGTCTGGGAGCCTGATTCCTCCAGCTCCGTTTTTCTTTCTCAAGATTGCTTTGGCTGTTCGGGATCTTTTGTGTTTCCATACAAATTGTGAAATTTTTTGTTCCAGTTCTGTGAAAAATGCCAGTGGTAGTTTGATAGGGATTGCATTAAATCTGTAGATTGCTTTGGGTAGTAGAGTCATTTTCACAATGTTGATTCTTCCAATCCAAGAACATGGTATATCTCTCCATCTATCTGTATAATCTTTAATTTCTTTCATCAGTGTCTTATAATTTTCTGCATACAGGTCTTTTGTCTCCTTAGGTAGGTTTATTCCTAGATATTTTATTCTTTTTGTTGTAATGGTAGATGGGAGTGTTTTCTTAATTTCACTTTCAGATTTTTCATCATTAGTGTATAGGAATGCCAGAGATTTCTGTGCATTAATTTTGTATCCTGCTACTTTACCAAATTCATTGATGAGCTCTAGTAGTTTTCTGGTAGCATCTTTAGGATTCTCTATGTATAGTATCATGTCATCTGCAAACAGTCACAGTTTTACTTCTTTTCTGATTTGGATTCCTTTTATTTCATTTTCTTCTCTGATTGCTAAAACTTCCAAAACTATGTTGAAAAACAGTGGTGAGAATGGGCAACCCCGTCTTGTTCCTGATCTTAGAGAAAATGGTTTCAGTTTTTCACCACTGAGAATGATACTGACTGTGGGCTTGTCATATATGGCCTTTATTATGTTGAGGTAGGTTCCCTCTATGCCTACTCTCTGCAGAGTTTTTATCATAAATGGGTGCTGAATTTTGTTGAAAGCTTTTTCTGAATCTACTGAGATGATCATATGGTTTTTATCCTTCAGTTTGTTAATATGATGTACCACATTGATTTGCATATATTGAAGAATCCTTGCATTCCTGGGATAAATCCCACTTGACCATAGTGTATGATCCTTTTAATGTGTTCTTGGATTCTGTTTGCTAGTATTTTGTTGAGTATTTTTGCATCTATGTTCATCAGAGATATTGGCCTGTAGTTTTCCTTTTATTGTCACATCTTTGTCTACTTTTGGTGTCAGGGTGATGGTGGCCTTGTAGAATGAGTTTGGGAGTGTTTCTCCCTCTGCTATATTTTGGAAGAGTTGGAGAAGGATAGGTGTTAGCTCTTCTCTAAATGTTTGATAGAATTCACCTGTGAAGCCATCTGGTCCTGGGCTTTTGTTTGTTGGAACATTTCTAATCACAGTTTCAACTTTAGTGCTTGTGATTAGTGTGTTTATATTTTCTACTTCTTCCTGGTTCAGTCTCGGAAGATTGTGCTTTTCTAAGAATGTGTCCATTTCTTCCAGGTTGTCCATTTTATTGACATATAGTTGCTTGTAGTAACCTCTCCTGATCCTGTGTATTACTTCTCCTTTTTCATTTCTAATTCTATTGATTTGAGTCTTCTCCCTTTTTTTCTTGATGAGTCTGGCTAATGGTTTATCAATTTTGTTTATCTTCTCTAAGAACCAGCTTTTTTTATTGATCTTTGTTATCTTTTCCTTCATTTCTTTTTCATTTATTTCTGATCTGATCTTTAGTATTTCTTTCCTTCTGCTAACTGTGGTGTTTTTTTGTTCTTCTTTCTCTAATTGCTTTAGGTGTAAGGTTAGGTTGTTTATTTGAGATTTTTCTTGTTTCTTGAGGTAGGATTGTATTGCTATAAAGTTCCCTCTTAAAACTGCTTTTGCTGTATCTCATAGGTTTTGGGTAGTCGTGTTTTGTCATTTGTTTCTAGGTATTTTTTGATTTCCTCTTTGATTTCTTCAGTGTTCTCTTGGTTATTTAGTAGCATATTGTTTAGTATCTATGTGTTTGTATTTTTTTACATTTTTTTTTCCTGTAATTGATATCTAGTCTCATAGCACTGTGGTTGAAAAAGATACTTGATACAATTTCAATTTTCTTAAATTTACCAAGGCTGGATTTGTGACCCAAGATATGGTCTCCTGGAGAACATTCTACGAGCACTTGAGAAGAAAGTGTTTTTGGATGGAATGTCCTATAAATATCATTTAAGTCCACCTTGTTTAATGTGTCATTTAAAGCTTGTGTTTCCTTATTTATTTTCATTTTGTATGACCTGTACATTGGTGAAATTGGGATGTTAAAGTCCCCTACTATGATTGTGTTACTTTCGATTTCCCCTTTTATGGCTGTTAGCATTTTCCTTATGTACTGAGGTGCTCCTATGTTGGGTGCATAAATATTTACACTTTTTATATCTTCTTCTTGGATTGATCCCTTGATCATTATGTAGTGTTCTTCTTTGTCTCTTGCAATAGTCTTTATTTTAAAGTCTATTTTGTCTGTTATAAGAATTGCTACTACACCTTTCTTTTCATTTCCATTTGCATGGAATATCTTTTTCCATACCTGCACTTTCAGTCTGTGTGTGTCCCTAGGTCTGCAGTGGGTCTATTGTAGACAGCATATGTATGGGTCTTGTTTTTGGATCCAATCAGCCAGTCTATGTCTTTTGGTTGGAGCATTTAATCCATTTACATTTAAGGTAGTTATCAATATGTATGTTCCTATTACTGTTTTCTTAATTTTTGTTTTGGGTTTGTAGGTCTTTTCCTTCTCTTGCATTTCCTGCCTAGAGAAATTCCTTTAGCATTTGTTGTAAAGCTGGTTTGGTGGTGCTGAATGCTCTTAACTTTTGCATATGTGTAAAGGTTTTAATTTCCCCATCAAATCTGAATAAGATCCTTGCTGGGTAGAGTAATCTTGGTTGTAGTTTTTCCCTTTCATCACTTTAAATATGTCCTTCCACTCCCTTCTGGCTTGCAGAGTTATTGCTGAAAAATCAGGTGTTTATCTTATGGGGATTCCCTTGTATGTTATTTTTTGCTTTTCCCTTGCTTTTAATATTTTTTCTTTGTATTTAATATTCTTGCTTTTAATATTTTTTCTTTGTATTTAAGTTTTGATAGTTTGATTAATATGTGTCTTGGCCTGTTTCTCTTTGGGTTTTTCCTGTATGGGACTCTCTATGCTTCCTGGACTTGGGTGACTATTTCCTTTCCCATGTTAGGGAAGTTTTCGACTATAATCTCTTCAAATATTTTCTCAGACCCTTGTTTTTCTTTTCTTCTTCTGGGAGCCCTATAATTTGAGTATTTGTGTGTTTAATGTTGTCCTAGAGGTCTGTCAGACTGTCCTCAATTCTTTCCATTCTTTTTTCTTTATTCTGCTCCCTGGCAGTTATTTCCACCATTTTATCTTCCAATTCACTTATCCGTTATTCTGCCTCAGTTATTCTGTTATTGATTACTTCTAGAGTGTTTTTAATTTCAGTAATTGTGTTGTTCATCACTGTTTGCTTGCTCTTTAGTTCTTCTAGATCCTTGTTAAATGTTTCTTGTATTTTCTCCATTCTATTCCCGAGATTTTGGATCATCTTTACTATTATTACTCTGAATTCTTTTTCAGGTAGGTTGCCTATTTCATCTTCATTTATTTGTTCTTGTAGGTTTTTACACTGCTCATTTATCTGTAACATATTTTTCTGTCATTTCATTTTTTTTTTTTTTTTTTGGTTTTTTTGGTGGGTGGTGCCATATTTCTGTCTTACCGGTTGTTTAGCCTGAGACGTCCAGCACTGGAGTTTGCAGGCTGTTGGATAGAGCTGGGTCTTGGTGCTGAGATGAGGACCTCCAGGAGGCCTCACTCCCATTGATATTCCTTGGAGTCTGAGGTTGTCTGTTAGTTCAGTGGTTTGGACTTGGACCTCTGTCCTGGGAACCAAGATCCCACAAGCTCCGTGGTGCGGGAAAAAAAAAAAAAAAAAAAAGGAAGAAAGAAAGAAAAAAAGGAGCAGTACAATATCAAAGAATAAAAAACAAAATAAAATTAGAAAGATAATAAATATATTAGTAAAAATAAAACTATAATTGAAACAACTGCAACAAGGTAAAAGAAAACCACAACAGAAAAAAAAGGGCCAAAAGGAAAGAAAATAGCAAAGTATAAAATAAAATTAGAAAAATAAAAGATTTATTAGGAAAAATAAAAATATAAAAGAATCACAACAATGAATCAACAAGGTAAAACAGAACCCCAATCAAAAAGAGGAAAAACAAAAGCTCAAGTTATTAAGATGTCAGGTATCCAAGCCAAGGCAGTTACTTATTCTATTTGCTTGGCGATGTAAAGACAGACTTAATTGATAAAACCCATCTTCTGAGTGGCTTCTTTTTATCCTCTTTTTTCCTTCTCTTGTCTTCCATTAACTGTTCTTCCCTTTCTTGCTCCTTCTCTCTCATAAACTGCAGCAGTGCTTAAATCCAGCAAATTGAGGCATACAAGGTAGAAATGGAAATGAAAAAAGGTCCAAAAAATGATTTCTTTTTGTCTGTTTTTTTGTATTTTAAATATTCAGAAACCAGCAGAGATTATGTCAGCCATTTTGGCTTGAACTAACTCTCACACTCTCCCTCTTGCTCTCTCTCTCCCAGATCCTGCAGATTTTGATTCAAAGATGAAACTACAGCCTAACCTCCTCCTGGCTCAGATACTGACAAGGTCAGAAAGTCTGTGAAGGAAGTTGGGAGTGTGATTAATCACAGGTGAATACGATATAATTATAATATACTTAAAGCTGTGATCCAGTTCCTCCTCAACACCCCTGTAGGAGAGAGATGAACTACCAGTCCCTCACCCTAATCAAAAGACAGAAGAAGGAACTTACACTCTCTGGATAATAAAACAACAAAAAAAATAATGTACTTCAGTCTCCACTGTTCTTTTATACACAATATCCAGAAAACAGTAAGAAATTATGAGACAGGCAATAAAACAGGTAAATGTGACACTATTTAAGAGACAAACATAGCCCAGAGTCAGACCAACAAATGACCTAACTATTGGAATTAGCAAAGATTTTTAAACTAATTTTTAACTATTATAAATCTATTAAAGAAAAGATAAATGCAATGAATGGATAGGGGTTTTAAGGAAAGAAACAGAAACACTAAAATGAGCCAAAAGGAAAATTATAGCACTAAAACAGAATATCTAAAATTAAAAATAATTAAATGTGCCTAATAGCAGTAGGTTAATCATAAACGTGCACTGTTTAGATCTCCTGCCATATGGAGTAAAACTGACTAATAGCCCAGCTACTGGCTCTATAGTGGCAGTCACATCAAAGCCAAGCCTCCTATGGGCTGCTCCCAGCCAATGGCTGAGCATCACAGGGCTATTAATAAAGGTCCAGTCCTATGAGTTGTAGGAATTCTCCAGTGGGTTACTTTGGATTAAGAAATTCCCATAAGCCTGGCAAAACGTTTTTACTTCTGTGTAAAAGTCTAAATTTCCTATACAATCCTCCTTCCCTAACCTTTTCATCTCCTTCACAGGCATCAAACTTTACTTACAATCTGAAGGTTCTCTCTACCTTTTTCTTTTATCCTTCACAGATATTTTCCCAACATATCTTTTGGAAATCTAATCCCATGGTTCATTTGCTTCTCAGAGGATCCAAACTAGCACAAAAGGATTGTACATTTCAGAAAAAATCATCAGTGGAATTAAAGACAGGTCAGTAGAGATTTTCCAGTCTGAATCTCAGAGAAAAAAAATGATCGAAAGGAAAAAAGAACAGAGTGCATCAGTGACCTAAGAGATCAAATCAAATCATCTAATAGACATGCAACTGAAGTCTCAGGAGAGGACAGAGAGAAAAATATTTGGAGGGCCAATGACTGAACAACATTCAAATTTGATTAGAAATACAGTATCCACTCCAGAATCCAAGAAACTCAGTGAATTTCAAGCAGAAAGAACACAAGCCAAACAACACTGGGGTACATTATGGTCTAATTACTGAAAACCAAGGATAAAGCGAAAATCATACGTGATGGGTTAAGAGGAGACAATGCATACAGAGAAACAAAGATGGGGCTATTTGCTTTACAGCAAAAGCAAAGTAGTCCAGATGGCAATGGAACAACATCTTTAAGGGGCTGAGGAAGGGGGACTGTCAGTCTGCAGCTTTATAACCAGCAAAGATGTCCTTTAATCGTGGGAATGAGGATGGAGATGTTTTCAGATTGTAAAGGTTGGAAGAGATTATTGCCAGAAGGTCCACACTATAGACGATGCTAAAGGAGGTTCTTTAGGTTGAGGGAGGACAGTGGAGCATGGAGGCTCAGCTCTACAGGAAATAGTAAGCACACCAAAGATAATAAATGTGGAAGTCTTTTTTTTCTTTTTCTCAACTTATTTGATGGAAAGTTGACCATTTAAAGCAAAAAAGATAGCAATATGTTGTAGGGTTGGTAACGTGTAGAAGTAAAATG
The DNA here is from genome assembly GCF_059928025.1 of Delphinapterus leucas. Classification (NCBI taxonomy): domain Eukaryota; kingdom Metazoa; phylum Chordata; class Mammalia; order Artiodactyla; family Monodontidae; genus Delphinapterus; species Delphinapterus leucas. The sequence continues at coordinate 74,851,217 of NC_143139.1, forward strand.
TATGAGGATCATGGCACCAAGGCTGGAGAAGGTGGATAGAAGTATATTGTTGTAGGGTTGTTGCCTTATATATGAGGTGGTGTCATGTTACTTCAAAATAACATGAGGTGGGCTTCCCTAGTGGTGCAGTGGTTGGGAATCTGCCTGCCAATGCAGGGGACACGGGTTCAAGCCCTGGTCTGGGAGGATCCCACATGCCGCGGAGCAACTAAGCCCGTGAGCCACAACTACTGAGCCTGTGCGTATGGAGCCTGTGCTCCGCAATGGGAGAGGACGCGGCAGTGACAGAACTGCACACCGTGATGAAGAGCGGCCCCCGCTCGCCGCAACTGGAGAAAGCCCTCGCACAGAAACGAAGACCCGACACAGCCAAAAATAAATAAATTAATTTTTAAAAAATAATAATAAAATAACATGAGGTGAGGTGGGGATACCTATTGCAGTCCTATAGAAAACACTAAAAGATTTTTAAAAAGGGATAAAATTAAAAACAATAAAAGTAATAACCTATAATGACTACAAGCTTTTTGACCATGACCTACAATAATAAATATCATATATCTATCACTACCTGTACACAAGTGCTCCACAACAATCTTACACACACATACATATAACAGAAAAAAAATTACTGAAAGTAATACTAATGATTACTAAGTGCAATGAATGCTTTTTATTCTTTTTCACTTTTTAACATCAATCATTACCTATTGAATCAATTTTATTACCAATCACAACTTCCCTATAGCATCTGTTGTGTCAGGCCATTTACTTAAAAAATATTTTTAAATTTACTTTTGTTACTTAATTGATGTTTACCAAAAAATTCCAGGACATAAGTTATCCCTATTTTAGAAATGAGGAAACAGACATGGAGAAATTAACTAACATTCTTAAGATTGTAAGGCTAGTAAGTGGAAAAGGTAGGATGTGAATCTAGATATAAGAAGTCCAACTGCTGTGCTCTTAACCACTATATCACACTACCTCTACCTTGGCCACTACATTTGGGGAACTGGGTGCCAGGGATGGGTGCATGTAACTACATGCATTTTTCTTGGGATAAATACTAGTTTTTACCTGTAACCTGGAAAAAGCTTAAGAATCACAGTACCACCCCACCCTAATTTACAGTTTGCTTTTTCCTACTGATAACTAAAATCTGTTCACGTTATCTCAGTAGATTCTCTAAAAAGCTCCAGTCATTCAACCACAATAAAACTCTAACTTTCAAGGCTCCATATCCTATGCTTTCCTTTGTATATGTTATTGGTGAGTGGGTGGCAACAGAAATCTACAAAACATACAAATGAGAAACTTTACTGAAGCTATTTTTCAGTTCTAAAATTCTATAAACCTATAATTCTAATCAAGGACCCAGCCACCTGCTATTCTATAACTAAGCCACAAGATGGGCAGTTGTCTAAATTGCTCAGAAAGATATACAAAAGCAGGGGTTCCTTAGTTTGTTAGTCTGCCCTGAAGTTTTGCCAGGCCTAAAGTTAATTACAGTCTCTTGGTGCAATTTAACCATATTCCTCTTAGTTTATTGTCTATCATACAGATAGAATAATCTAGCTTTCCCTCAGGATAATCATTTTTTTCACATACTTATATAATTGAAAATAACTATGTATTCACCATTTAGCTTTTTCCTCTCTAGACTAAATAAATACAATCCCCTTAATCTTCCCCCACTGGCTTGACTTTCTCTGTAATCATTTCGGTGGTGCCTCTTAGAAGACCCTCTCTAGTTTCTCCACATGCATTTTAAAGGGTGGAACCCCATATTGATTGCATTACTCTAATGAGGGCCTGACCAATGCCAAATATGGCTGGATGATCTGCCCTCTTGCCTGCTGTGCTCTTGCTAACAGAAGTATTACATTAACATTTACAAAAACATTATTGCCAGTTTTCTGGATCATCATCAGCTGAAGCTGAATCCCACTCATACAAACTGCTATAAACCAACTGAACCAGTGCCTTGCATTCTCTGCTTTAAAATATCTGCTCCTATATTTTAAAGGCATTTAGATTTCTTCTTTCATGACTTGAATTTTCTTACTCAGGTTTTGTGTTTTTTTTGTTTTTCTGTATTGTGACATTATTGTTTTTATTGATTTCAAGTTCTCTTTATATTAAGGATTTCAATTATTTGGGGTTTGTCTATGTATTTTTTTTTTTTAGGTTTGTATGTAATCAAATATATTGCCAGTTTTTTTGTTTGTTCTTTCCTCCATCATTTTTATGGAAAGTTCTTCTTTTCTTTTAAATTTAATTTATTTGTTTTTGTCCGCATTGGGTCCTCGTTGCTGCATGTGCGCTTTTTCTAGTTGCGGCGAGCAGGGGCTACTCTTCGTTGCGGTGCATGGGCTTCTCATTGCAGTGGCTTCTCTTGTTGCGGAGCACGGGCTCTAGGTGCCCAGGCTTCAGTGGTTGTGGCATGTGGGCTCAGTAGCTGTGGCTCATGGACTCGAGCACAGGCTCACTAGCTGTGGCACACAGGCTTAGTTGCTCCATGGCATGTGAGATCTTCCCAGACCAGGGCTCAAAGCTGTGTCCCCTGCACTGGCAGGCAGATTCTTAACCACTGTGCCATGAGGGAAGCCTGGAAAGTTCTTTTCAATCCCAAGGTCAACCAATAATTATCTGTATTCATTTTAACTTTTTTTTAACATTTCACACTTTTTTGTAATCAACTTGTTAATCATATAGCATTAATTTTGGTATTTATACTAGTGTGAGATATGGTAAAAATCTCACATATGTGTATGTGAGTGAGAGTTTGCCAACTTTTCCAATTTTTCCCTTTTCCATTGGTTTGTGGTACTTTCTTTATAATACATGAAATTCTCATATAATGACATATGTTTCAGAATTATCTGTTTATATATTAAAAAGTATTGAAACACTTAATATCATATATAAAAGGCTCTTAAGAAATAAACCCCCTATAGAAACATGGACAAAAAACATTCATAAAAGCAGAAATTAAAGTTCTTATACACATATGAAAAACATTCATCTTTATAACTAAAGAAGTAAAAAACTAAAATTTATACAACTTTTTGTTTTGAATAATGAAAGATTTTTTTCAAAATTATTTTAATATTACGGTTGTTGAGATTGTTTTAAAATGCATGCTCTCAAACACTGCTGTTGCAGTTCTTTTTCCTAATATTTTCTTTTGCTAATTTTCAAACCTTCAGAAAATGTAAAAGTATAGTACAATGAATACCCATGTACCCCTCACCTATATTCACTAATTGTTAACATTTGCCAAATTTGCTTTTTCTCTCTGTATATGCATATGTATATCTGTGCAGTTATGTACATACACATATGTGTGTATATATATGTATATATGATATGTATAATTTTTTGCTGAACCATTTGAAAGTTAGTTGCAGACACCATGATACTTCAGACTCAAAGATTTTAACCAGCAGCTGGAGGTGTTTTAAACATGAACAATATATTTCAAAAGCAATTTGGAAGATGTATCAAAGCCTTCAAGATATAAAATCAGCATGACAAATTCACTTCTGAGTATCTGTTCAAAAGATTTTATTCTCATTCCTCAATTTGAGCCTCCTTTTTTATGGCATCCAGTATAATATTGGTCCTTATTTATGATTCATTAGAAAACTACTCAAATAATTACAAAGGAGACATATAAAATTAAATCTAGCTTCTGACACTAACAGAATACATGCATCTGATAGATTTTGTCCCAGAAATTTGTTTTTTCATACATATGTATTTTATTATACCAAAAATCAAAATAGATAAGATGTGGACTTGCTCTCAAGAAGTTTGTTTTCATTAGTGCTTTTAAGGCCATGCCTAGAAATTCAGACTTTTCTTAGAAGGGGATTGAAGGATTTTAGATATAGGTCTAGTCTGATTTGCATTTAAGAAGGATAATTGTAAAGACAATTTTAAAGTTAAATTGAATGGGGGAAACACTTATTAAGGAAAGCAGCTGGGAGGCTGTTGCAATTGTACAGGAAGTTGAAATGAGAGCAGAAAGAAGTGGACAGATTCAAGAGAAATTAACATGAAAGAAATAATAAGAGATGAAGGTTTGTTGAACATTTGGGTTAAGTGAAAAGGAGGACTGCAGGATCCCTTTCAGGTTTCTGGACCTAGGCTACTGGTGATGGTGGTGCATCCATGACTAGAGAGGTAGGAATAAAGAAAGTCTGTGGAGAACAGGGAGAACAATCGTAAGTTCAGTTCGGTGTGTGTGAGGTGCTCAATATATGAGGCTTGCTCTGGAGATGTGGTAGGAGTTATGGAATTTGATTAAAATACGGATTTAGAAGGCATCAGTGTATTGTCAGGGGTTAACACCACGGGAGTAAATGAGATCATCTAAGAACAGTGAGAAAGGTAAGAATAAAATTAAGCCTGGATCTCTAGAAAACAGTTTAAAAGTAAACAATAAAACAAAAAAATAGAAAATTTAGAAAATACTGAAAAATTTGTATAATCTAGGGAAGGAAGGTCTTCCTAAAAGCAAAATAGGACACCCAGACATCATAAAGGAAAAGATAGATGTCCTTAACTACATACATGTAAACTTTTTTTTATGACAAAAGACACCATTAGATAAAGTTAAAAGTTAAACTATTGATGGGTAGCAAAATATGCCACCCAAAGTATGCCTCTTTGGCATAAGGATTATTAGGAGCTAAAGACAATTGAGAAAAAGCAAATACAAGAAAAACTCTCTGCCCTCCCCCTATTTGCCTAAAAGCAAGACATATATTGGTAAAGGTGTTCCCCCCCTCCCCCCACCACCTCCCTCTACCAGGAACAACAGAAATTAATTGGAGACACTCTAGAAATTTACCAGCGCAGAGACAACATCAGAGAAACCTATATAACAAACTTTACTAACTAGCTCTTATCTTCCATTAGTTCTCCCGCATATTTACCTTCCCACAATTTGCCACCCTAGAAACTCAAGGTCCCTTTCCTTCGTCTCGTCACTTCTGTCAAAATTTATTGTTCTTTTGTTAAGATGCTGCATAACACCGAGTTCTTACCACCCCTTTGAGTTACTCATCACTGAGCACTCCTATGTGTATGCACAATGAGCATGTTAACAAACATCTGTTTTTCTCTTATTAACCTGTCTTTTGTCAGTTTAATTTACAGGGCCTCAGCCAATGAACCTAAGATGGATAGAGGAAAAAGCTTTTCCTCCCCTATGTCACAGACTGTAATGCATATGATAAAAAGCTCCTACAGATGATAAGCAAAATGCTTAACATCCCAATGGAAAAATGGGCAAGTATATAAACAGTGTTACCAAAAAGTGAAATTCAAAGGACAATAAACTTATGAAAATATACACAATCTAACAAATTGTTGGGGAAATTCTAATTAAAATATTGATGAGATTCCACTTCTCACCCATAAAATCGGCAAAAAATTAACATATGTTCAACTTCAGTGGAGAGGTAAGGAAATGAATGTGCCTACTCAGTACATGGTCGATGGGGTTGTAAACTGCCATCTCCTTTCAGGAAACATAGCAACATACATTAAAATGTAAAACACATGATGGAGCAACGTCAATATCATATCTGGAAGAAATAAAAGTGCCAAAATTTTATTTGTGTGTATGGAAATGTATATGTATTCATAATCATATATTTATTTATAATATGTGTATGTATATGTAAGTATATTTATTGTAACATTTTAAAATACAGTAGGGAAGTCCCTGGTGATCCAGTGGTTAGGACTCCACACTTTCACTGCCAAGGGCCGGGGTTTAATCCCTGGTCAGGGAACTAAGATCCTACAAGCTGTGTGGCATGGCAAAAAAAAATAAAATAAAATAAAATACAGTAATCACAAAAAATAGGTGGATTGTCCAAAAACAAGGAAATAATTGAATTAACTAGGAGTCATTTATACTACAGAATATTGTGCTACTATAAATATAATTGGTGGGATCTATATTAGTTGACCAGAAGAGATGTCCAGATGAGTAAGTGAAAAAAACAAGTTTCAAATTTGTGTATAGGGTGATTCCATCAACACAAACACAGCCTCTCCATATATGAGGACATGAATTTAGGTTTATTTGTATAAGCAGGAAGAAAAAGAGAAATGTGAGGAGACCCATACAGCAAACAACTAGCATCTGTTTTTCAGATGAGGAAAAATGGATTGCATGGAATAAGGGAAGAATATCAACTTTTTCTTTATAAATCTTCCAGTGGTTTCAAACATGCCTTATATTAGTAATTTTTTAAGTAAAAAAATACAAGAATAATGCACAAAGTGGTAACTCAAGAACTGTCAAGAAATTTACAGATATCAGTAATTGAGTTTTCATTTTTGTGTATTTTACAATATATTTTATATATTACATTATATTTTACATTAAAATATTTGTAAGTATAAAATATAAAAACGTTGTTCAAATAAAAGCACATATCACATCTCACCACTTAACAAAAAATTCCTTTCACATCATTGGTCCTAATTTACGCCTAAGTAGTTCTTGTCACTGTAGGATTCAGGCAAGCATGGGCTTGCGTAGAGTCAGACCCACTGGGGTTGATTTGTATGAGAAACTGCAAGGCCTTCGAAGAAAATCTAACTTAAACAGTTAGAATTGGACACATACTTTTGGTCAAACAGTGTTGGGAGGAGTGTGATGATTTGGAACACAGCATAAGGACAAAGGTCAGCATTAACATCCTTACCATTCAATGTTTTCTGACCCCATTGAGAAGACAAGGTTGTACAATTTGGGGACCACTGTAGGAGATGTGACATTAAGGTGGAAGCACATCTAGTGTCACAACAGCAGCAGTCACCCTCGTTGGGCACGGCAGCATCGTGGTGACACCGGAAGCTTTATCGGGTGTGTATAGAATCTGCACCTACAGCAGCAAGATTCAGAGGAGCAGGAAGATGTGTTTCAATAAAGGGCATTGGAAGCTGCAGGAAGGCCCCTCTGTATTCTGCTTTATTCACTTACCATTATGGAATCCTTCTCTACATCTCTATGGTCTTCTTAATTATTTTAAATGGATAAATAATATTTTATTTATATGATATATGTAGCTTATTAACCTTGTTTTCTGCTTTTGACTTTTTCTAGTATTATAGAAGTTCATACATATAGCTTTTTTTTGATGTTCAATTATTTTCTTAGAATAAATTCCCAAGAGTACACTGATGGATTAAAAAGATTTAAACATTTGCATATGTATGGTGATACACTGCCTTGTTTTCTTGTTTTCCCAAAATACTGAACCAATTTAGCATGCCATCGGCAATGATTGAATTATCAAGCTTTTGCCACAAACAGGACAGTTAAGTGTTGTCTTTTACATTTAACAAATATTTGTTGAGTGTCTACTATGACCAATCACTCTTCTGGATACAGGAGAGCAGTGAACGAAACCCAAAACTCCCTGCCAGCATTAAGCTTAGATTTAGTGGAAGAAGGCTGGTTTATCAGACATAAAGTCATTTTCTTGAAGTGTTGTTTCAGCTTCATGTGCTTGGATGCTCGTGAAGGTGATCACCGTTCTGTTTCTTTGCTGGTTGTCATTGCCACTGTGTGAATTGCTTATTCATGTCTTTTTTCCAATGTATTACATGAGTTCTTCATGTGAAGGCTCATGAGATGCCTTGAAGCTTCTATTTCCCTCCAAGTTCCCACGTGGCCTCCTAAGGCCCGGGATTGTCCTTAGAAATCACTGCCCTTTCATCACCACATAAAGAATTTATGTACAGCTGGGCTTTCCTGGTGGCTCAGTGGTTAAGAATCCACCTGCCAATGCAGGGGACACAGGTTCGAGCCCTGGTCTGGGAAGATCCCACATGCCGTGGAGCAACTAAGTCAGTGCGCCACAGCTACTGAGCCTGCGCTCTAGAGCCCCCAAGCCACAACTACTGAGCCCGCATGCCACAACTACTGAAGCCCACGTGCCTAGAGCCCGTACTCTGCAACAAGAGAAGCTACCACAATGAGAAGTCCTCACACCACAACGAAGAGTAGCCCCCGCTCGCCACAACTAGAGAAAGCCCGCGTGCAGCAACAAAAACCCAACGCAGCCAAAAATAAACGAAGAATTTAAATACAGCTAAGACATATCCACCTACCATGGCGTCCTGTTTCTCCTGCTTGCAGACCTTCCATTTTGCAATGGAAAAACAATGGGAAACACTGTTCCACCATCTTCTCTGCCCATGGAAGCCATTTCTCTCCTTGTCACTGAGGTAGATTTTCTAGGATGGCTCTCCCAAGACAGAGATTCGTTCCACATCCAGATTATATTCTCTCAGTTTTTCCTTTCTTTCTCCCTCTGTAGTAAAGGACCCTCCTTGAGTCAAAATTCCTAGGTGACCACATCTTGCCCTACCCGAGGACCACTCCAATTCTCCAGCTCCCAGAGCCTTGCCAGACATCAGATCAGCCCCCTTCTCCCTGTGCACAGGCCACGTGCAACGAGGACACCCCAGGTGCATCCCCACGATACCAGCCCTGCTCCCACCTTAGACGTGGGTCTTCTCTGCTCCTGCAGCCCAGCACGTGGAGAAGAACCGGTCCACTGCTTTCACTTCTCCTTTGAGGATTTTTACCACAGATGGTGGCCTCTGTTTGTCATGTCTGATGTGATCCTTTCCCGTCTGGTGACCTAAGTTATTTTGTTCTTGTTGTTGTACATGTGTTTACAAGTCTTTATGTAGCCAAGTCTGTCAATCTTTCCCTTTGTGATTTCTTCTGTCACTTCACAGTATAAAAATAATAATAATAATAATAGTTTCTCCAGACCTCTGACAGGCAATAACTTATATTTTCTGCTATGTTTTCTGTTACCAATCATGTTAGCCATTCAAAGTTCATTTTTATCATGAGGCATGAAATTGGGAATATTAAATTGATCTTTCTTTCAAAAAAATGCTAGTTACAAATCCTAAATAATGTGTATTAAATAATTCTTTTGCTGTTCGTTTGAGATGTCTCATTATTTATTATATCCTTCTATACAGTACACATATTTCTGGACTATACTATTCCATTTATCTACATGCTTATTTGGGGAAGACTAGCTCCACTTTAACATTCCACTTTGTAAAATACTAGTTAATGTTCTTAGTTGAGCATGGCAGCGTTACGTATGTGGGCCCTGGACATTTAGAACCCTGGCTCAGCAATTTACTAACCATCATGTGAACTTGGGCAAGTTACTTAACTTCCCTTGGCCTCAGTTTCCTTATTTGTAAAATGGGGATAATAAATACACCTATCTGTTTTGTGTAAGTGAGGTATTTATTCTATGTAAAACATTTAGAATAATGTCTGCCATATAGTAAGTGCTCAAAACATGCTATCTATTTTTGCAGAAACAAATTATAGTCATCGTTAAGTTCAAAAATTCTGTTGAGATTTTTGAGTTGGATTATGTCCAACCTATAAACTGACTGAATAAAACAGAAGTCTTTCTCTATCATTACTTTTAAGGATAATTGTACACCTTTCCATTGGTCTTCGCTAATATTATTCAGTAAAGTTCTGTCTACATTAAATAAGACACGTAACTCTCTTTTAAAAATACTTATTCTTAAATAATTTAGATGTTATGTCATTACTATGAGCTGAGATAAAGGACTCAGTGATTCGTATATATTTATTTTGCATTCATCTTTCTGCTTTATTGATGCCTATAGTCTTTTTTTTTTTTTTTTTTGCGGTTCGCGGGCCTCTCACTGCTGTGGCCTCTCCCGTTGTGGAGCACAGGCTCTGGACGCGCAGGCTCAGCGGCCATGGCTCACGGGCCCAGCCGCTCCGCGGCATGTGGGATCTTCCCAGACCGGGGCACGAACCCGTGTCCCCTGCATCGGCAGGCGGACTCTCAACCACTGCGCCACCAGGGAAGCCCTATAGTCTTTTTTTAGACTTTTCACTTTAGTTTTTAAAAGTATACAATCACAATATCCAAAAATGACATTTTAATTTTGTTTTCAAATACTAATTCTACTGATTTTTTGTATCTTCTTGCACTGGCTAGAACTCCAAAACAATATTTAACACATATGAGAATGGTCATATTTGTTCTTCTTACCGATTTGAAAAGGAAAGTTTCTAATAGGAGAAAGCAGACTTTGGCATAAGACTCGAAGGTTGCTTTATGCTGATGGTGTCTCTTCCTAGCTGAGAATGCAGAACGAATCCCACAGTCTCCTGGAACCACAGCTTCTTCATCAATAAGATGAGGATATGAACACTTATCTCTCATAGTCATAGGAATAGCTGAGATATCGTATGTAAAGTGCACTGGCACTTAACGTAGACAGGATACATTTCAATCCCATCTATTCTTTACATTCCATATATTTATCTATTAAGGAACTCTATCATTCTGTTCCTAAATTTCTATTGTTTCTATTATAAATGGGTATTCAAATGGATAGTTCTTAAATGCACTGATTTTGTGATTAAAATTCAACTTGAAAACTACCACACAGGAAAAAAAATGGCATCTTTGGTTTCACATCTCCTGGCATTTATGACTTATCTCTAGTCCCTAAAAGTACACTTGTTTCATAACACCTATGCAATAAATATTTGCTGAATATTTTGTTGAATGAATGAGCTCAGTTAATTCCAAAAAATTCCTAAGATTTGTTTCCCAGCTAATTCATAGGTAACAATTCACAGTTGAACACCACTTTCTTGTCAAATCCAGCAAAAGGAACTTGAAAACTTAGTGAATACACATAGACATACACACATATATATACATATGTATATATGTACACACATATATGTTTATATTGATATATTTCATATATGTTATTCAAAGCCAAAGTTTTTCTAAGAGTAAGAAAGGCTTTGCTTACTAGGGAAAAAATTTTAAAAACTTCAAAAAAAATTGTTTTACTTTTATGTACTGGTACCTATAAATTTTAAAGATTAACATAATTGAAAAAACTAATTGAATTCATTAAACCACCAAAATTTTGCTAATCCAATACCACCAACCCAGAGAAATGATTAAATTAGTTCTTATGGTTACATTTATTTGCATTAGTTTTGCTCACTATAAGCATCACACTTTTAAACTAGAATTCTATCATATCACATCTTGACTAAAATACTTAACTGTTTGAGTTACTTTTCTCTTGATGATCTATATAAAACATTGGCAAACATGTTAAGATCCAATGGTAAAGAGTGAGAGAAGGACTATAGAAAGGGAAAAAATAAAAAGCAAAAGGAGAAATAATATAAATGACAAAATTTCGATTCTGTGTATTTCCTTAACAATAACTAGGACACTGTACAGTATTTCAAGGAGTTATTTAGTTTTTCCTTTGAGCTGAATTGCAACTCTGACTACCTGTAATTGAGTACTAACCACGTGACAAGCAGTTTCTGTGCGTTGATTCATTTAATTCTTATCACCACACTGAAATGCAGGTACTTCTCACTTCATCTCCATTTTTAAGATGAGGAAACTGAGGCTCAAAGAGGTTACATTATTAGGCTGAGGTCATACAGCTGGTTCATGCCAACTGAGGTGAGAGATGAAGCCAGACCTACCAGGCTTCTGGCCCATCCTTACAGTCCTGTGCTCTGCAGCCCCTTCAGGAGGAACTGCATCTGTGTGCAGGTTGAGCCCCTGTATGGAAGCAAATACAGTCGCAGATCTACCAGCAGTGGCAAAATAAGCCCTGGTCACTAAGCTATTTCTTTGTGAATTTGCCAGTGTTCCTTCATATACAGCATCACATACAGATTGACAGATTTGAAATGTCCATACTCTGTCAGGTAAATGCAAGCTCAAGGTACTGGCTACCTCTGGGAGGGGAGAAGAGAGGGAGGGCATTAGGCTACAGGAGGAACACACAGGGAGATGCAAGTTATTGATACTATTCTGATACTTAGGTTGGGAGGTAGTTTCATGGGTCATCATTACTGTACTCTAGTATGTCTCAAATTTTATATAAAATATAATTTTAAACTATTAAAGCAAAGAAATCTCCTCTGGGCACACTTCGCATAAACAATGAACAATTCCTATCCTCTCTACCCTGCCTCATTGTATAGTGACCAAAGGTATGTAAACCGTGCCAACCCAGTTCCTGATTCTTCACTCCTCATAATCACAGCATCCTGATTGAAAGGCCTGGGAGTTACCAGACCTGGTTTTTGGAAGCTATTTGTGCTGGAAAATAATGCAAAATGCTTTCCTTTAAGGACTAGCTTCCTTTCATCAAAGCTTCGAGGGGCAAAGAAAGAAAGAATTAAAGAAAGCAGCTTGCTTCACTGCTACCAATTCATAAGCACTGCGCTAAAGAGCAAGGCCCGTGCTGATTCCTCTTGCATTGCCCTCAAAGCATCCAGCACAAGGCCTTGCATGGAGTAGGTGGACAACTGATGTTTGTGAATCAATGTATAAATGGATGAGTCAAGTCACACTATTTTCATGGAGAATCTTAAATGTCACTCTTCTCGAAATTTGACCATGCTGCTCAACCTACTAAAAATTTCATAATGAACCACCCACAAACACAATCTTGTATGAATATCCCCTGTGTTCCCCAAATCCTTTGTGACCTATGGACACAATTGCCGAATATGAGTCATGCTTCTACCACTGCTCCCACACAAGTGGTATTTTTAATGCTCCAGCATTTCCTGAAGTCGCTCTCTCAGGAAATGGTTTTTACAATAATGACCTCACTCTTCCCATGTTCCCCTCACCCCCACCACTGAATCCCGGAATAGCTGAACAGGTGTTCAAATACCTAGAATTACCCAAAACACTCCACAACCTGTCTTATGTTTCCTAGCAAAGTCACGAGGATAACCTCTTGTCCTTTGGAGTTTGAAAGGACTATTTGTGCTTTATTTATATCTAGACATAGCTTATTCTTCAAACTGGCAATAGTCTCCACACACCAGAACTAAATCAATGTAACATAGTGGTTAAGGTTATAGCCTCCGGGGTCCAACAGCCCTGGAAAGCCAATTTTGACTCTGCCACTAACTATGTGGTTTCAGGCAACTCATTTAGCCTTTTAGAGCCTCAATATTCTCATCTGTAAAATGGGAATAATAGAAGATATAATTTCTTGGAATGTTGTGAACATCAAATAATACAACTCTTGTAAACTGCTGACCTCTGGTCTGATAAACAGCAAATGCTCAACACTTGCTAATGGTTATTATTGTATCAAGTTTTCCCAGGCCTCAGGCCTGGTCAGTCTCTCTTGGACATTGTTTACCACGATGTGGTGACTGTGATTGCTGGGGGTCTTTAGATGTTCAGATAACCTTCAGAAGCTTACCTGGCTCAACCCATTCTGGGGAGCACTGCCTGGCCATCCTCTGAGAATCAGAAATGTCAAGGGACAGCAGAGAGTGAGAAGGAAAGGATGGGAGGGAATAGTGGGGGGTTATAAAACCACCTGGTCTCACCCAGGTTCAAAGCAAACAGAGAAGCTGCCACATGAGTGTGGGAGGAGAGGTATCTACACAGTGAGGCTCCTTGGAACCATCATGATCAAAGTCCATACTTCTTTGGAAAAGAGTATATTTATCTTATATTTCTTTCTTATAAGAGAAACCCAATAGGAAAGATGATACTGAAAACGGCAATTTGACTCTGGGAAGCAAGCTCCCGCTATTCTCATCAGACCATCCGATAAGCTTCCCAAGGGACTTTTCTAGGCTCTCCAAACAGCACAGGACAGAGTAGCCAACTCTCAAGAGGATGCCCTGGGGTGCAGCCAAACTGCAATTGCCCTGGAAGTCAGATCCCAATGGCTCAGACACAAGGGGCAAGGGCAGGATGCATATAACCCCAAGCCATTAACTGTTCAGCCCCATGCAGGAGCACACATAAAGCTACTCCGGAAGAATTGTTTTGGAGGCACAGAGATGAAGAAAAAGATCCCGCTGGCACTGCTGGGAAACACAGCGGTAGTCAGCACACCCTGGCCCTAGCAACCAGCGATGGACAGGCTCAGGCTGAGAAAACTTTTCTGGGCACATGGCATGAAAGGAAACCCCTCAGAGGCTCAGACTCCATGAAGGTTAAGGATCAACAACAAAAAGACATTAACCCATCTCCTAAATGGTATTTCATGGCCGTCAAACAGCCATGACAGGCCCATCAAAGGAGCAGCCCGTGTATGTAGGCTGGTGGAAGATGCTCTGGCAATTTAGACACATTGGCAGTTCAGGGAGGGAACACTGTCCGTGGGGTCTCTCTACTTATGAAGGCAGCACTTTGCATAACAAATGTTCCATGCATAATCTTTACTTGGCATAATTCTTTCTGGACCCAATAATGACAGTTACTCTCAGTCCTAACTGAAGGTCCTAATTATTGGGAAAATAAAGGAGCCAATACTTCTATAAATTAGCAAGTAGGATTAGTATAATTAGCAAGTAGGGACAAGGAGCCCTCCAACTTGCATCAGGAGATCTCCTGCTCTGTGTGCTCTTGAGTATGTTAGATCCACCATTTGGACTTCAGTTTCCTCATTTATAAACCATCTTTTTAAGGGGATATCTTGTGGGTTCTTTTGAATACTCCCAACGTAATTTATTACTTTTTTTTCTTTTATAATTCTTAGTTGCAGCTTAGCACGCATGCAATAAAGTGCACAAAGGGAAATACTATTCTCACTTAGAATTTTATACCTTTCAGGGAGTGCAAGATGGTAGTGGGGTAATGTTGATTCACTCCCTATATCAGTACCAAAGGCCATCTTATAGATGTAAAGTCTTGATAATCAAAGGCACAGAGAATGTGTCAGTCATAGCACTCACATTAGAGCTCCGAAGTCCTGACTCACGATGTTTAGTCTAATGTTTAGTCTCAGAGTGTCCTACCATGAGTTCCTGGTGCAGCTCTCCACAATGGGAACAGCCTTGCTTGAATCACAGGCAAGAATGGAAAGAAGTGGTAGTCTGAGAAGAGATTTTTAGGTCACAAGCAGATGCCTAAAAAGGATGAGTACTAATTGTCTGGGAAATCATTATTCCCTTTGACCTTCAGGTTCTGCCATAATTTAATAGCTATTATTGATTGGGTGCTTATTTTGTGCCAAGCATTGCACAGAGTTTAACATGGATAATCTCATTTAATCTGCAAAATAACCCATGAGATGGACACTTTTATTAGTCATTTTACAGAAGAAAAACCTGAGGTTCAGGAAGATTAAACTACTTTTCCCAAGTTATAGATGAAGAATGGCAGAGCTGGGATTTGAACCCAAGCCCACAGACTTCACCACATCATTCAGTTTCCCACAGCCACTTCCACCTTACCCCACAACCAAGGCACCACCACGCCTCGGGAAAATGCACTACCTCAAACAGATGGCACCCTGCACTTATGCCTCAGTTGATTTAGCCTCCAGCTTGGCATGGCCTTCACCCTCCCCTTTACTATCCAAATCAGTCCTTCAAGACAACTCAAATACCACCATCTCCTAGCCATTCCATTACACACAGAAAATCCTCCCTTCTGAATTCATGTAAAATGTGTCATCTATTTCATTCAAAGGTGTCGGGAGTCTTTATCATTTTTTTAAATGTGTACATCATTCATTCACTCATTCAATGACATATACGTACACTGTCCTTTCTCCTCAAATGACTGTCAACTAGTAGATGTCAGGAACCATGTCGTCTATTTTTCTTTGTATCTCTCAAATTATCATGGTACAAAATTTAAAAGTCAAATAATGTGGTTCTGTACAGTGGCTATGAAAATTATATGACATTAGAGCCACACCTTGTATTTGATGGCTAAATTGTCCTCATTTATTTCCCAAGCATTTGACCCACTCTTCCCCAGTATGAGTTATCTTCTAAAAGTTTTTTTGCCCTTGTAAGACCATAACGTTAGGTCTTACTCTTTTTCTATACTGAGACATTAGCAACTGTGTGTGTGTGTGTGTGTGTGTGTGTGTGTGTGTGTGAAGGTGTGTGTATATGTGTATGAAAAACATATGTTTTGATAAAGTAAAGGACATAAGATAATAGCCCATTGCACCTGCATTAAGCAAGTACCCAGGATGGCGTTACTTGCATGCCAACCAGCAAACCTGCCTGCGAAGTGAGCAACTTTCTCAGACCACTGCTCAGCCTCCTGTGTTGACAACCTTGGGAGAGAAGACAGTAATTGCGGTCCTAAAGTAATATCTACCCCCATTCCCTTTGGATTGCTTGTTTATAGTCTGAAATTGCTGAACAGGTTCTGCAGGTTTTTCTTGTCCATTTGCTGAGCTTCAATCAAGAAGGGGGAGTCCCAGGTTCATCCAACTGTAAACAGTACCTCCCAAGGTCAAACTGGAGAGTCTGCACAGTGGTTGAGGGCAGTGGGGGTGGGAGGGCAGTTCTGGATGTAACATATGAGAGAAATGTATCACATGTATACTGTCCTGCATGCCTGGACAGAGGAAAAAAGTGAAGAGGAGGAATAGTGAAGCACTATTCTTCCTATATCAGGAAGAATAGCGCTCACATTGATTCCTTACTGTTTTTTGGCAAAACGTGAAGGTGAACTTTTTTAAAGTAATTAGACTTCTGACCTTTGCTTTACCCACTGTGACAACCCCAGGTCTTTTTCTGTCATTATATAAATGTTATTTGAAGTTACAAAGAGCACAAGCACAGCTGAATAAGCTAGATATTAATGAAAGTTAGTTAAGGAAGTCAATGAGCCAGCCAGGATCAGGTTGTCTTGAAAATAAATACATGAGACTGAGCTCCAAATGCACGGCTTTGATATATTCAATTCACCAACAGGTACTGGGCCCTACTTTGCCCCAGGGCCCTGGGGACACAACATTGAACAAGTTTAGGCTCTAGTCTCTACAAGCTCGCAGTCGGGGTAGAGTAATAAACATGTACATGGCCACCGTCACACAGTAAATCCAGTCATACACAGAAGGTAAAGATGAGAAAACTCTCTTTTCAATGCTTTAATTTTTAAAAACACTATTCACGGACTGTGGGGCATCGTTTGGGTTTGTTTGTTTTTTAAGGCTAAATACCTGAACTTCAAGCTTATTTTTGCCTTTTTCTAGCCATAAGATCTGAGTCAAATCACATCACCGTTTGACCTCAATTTCCTCATCCGTAAAATTAGAGCGTTGGTGTAGACCAGGGGTTAGCAAATAGCAGCCTGAGGGCCAAATCCAGCTCCAAGCTGTTTTGTAACTGAAGTTTATTGGAACACACCCACGCCTGTTCATTTACATATTGCCTATGGCTGCTTTCATTCTAGGGCAGAGTAGTTGTGACACAAGGCTCACAAAGCCTAAAGTATAATATTTACTATCTAGTCCTTTACAGGAAACGTCTGCTGACCTCTGGCATTGACCATCTCTGAGGCCTCTTCCAGGTGTTTACAAGATTTATGTGGACAGATGAAAGCACTTTGAACACTGAAGATAAACATACAAATGGAAGGAATTATCAAAAGGTACATGCTGGTTCCAGGAAGATAACAATTCTGCATATTCATTGTCATCAACAGAAAACATTTATTCCAATGGGTCTCTACTCTGGATTTGTATTAGAATCAATTGGAGAAATTTTTTTAAATTAAGTTTTATTGGAGTATGGTTGTTTTACAATGTTGTGTTAGCCTCCACTGCACAACAAAATGAATCAGCCATACACATACAGATATCCCCTCCCTTTTGGACTTCCCTCCCATTTAGGTTACCACAGTGCATTAGGTAGGGTTCCCTGTGCTATAGAGTATGTTCCCACCAGTTGTCTATTTTGTACATAGTATCAATAATGCTTATGTGTCAATCCCAGTCTCCCAATTCCTCCCACCCTATCCCTTTCCCCCTTGGTATCCATATATTTGTTCTCTACGTCTCTGGAAATTTTTTAAATGTCAATACCCAGGAATCAATGTCTACAGTTTCTAACTTAATGGGTATGGAGTGAAGACCTGGTATCAGTATTTTTTTAAAACTCTCCAAAAAATTCTAGAATGCATTCAGGATTAAAAAATGCTGATTTAGGGGCTTCCCTGGTGGCGCAGTGGTTGAGAATCTGCCTGCTAATGCAGGGGACACGGTTCAAGCCCTGGTCTGGGAGGATCCCATATGCCGCGGAGCAACTAGGCCCGTGAGCCACAACTACTGAGCCTGCACATCTGGAGCCTGTGCTCCGCAACAGGAGAGGCTGCGATAGTCAGAGGCCCGCGCACCGCGATGAAGAGTGGTCCCCGCTTGCCACAACTAGAGAAAGCCCTCGCACAGAAACGAAGACCCAACACAGCAAAAATAAATAAATAAATTACTAAACTCCTACCCCCAACATCTTCTTTAAAAAAAAAAAAAATGCTGATTTATTAAAGGCCTGAACACAATACTATGCTTGACTTTGAGAATGTAAGAACTCATAGTTCTTCAAGTAATTTTAAATCGGGTTGTATGAACTTGACATACAAAACAATAAAACATATATAAGAACACTGCTGTATATCAAATAAGCAATATAGGTAAGCGGTCCCCAAACTCAGATCTGTAGACTCTTGCAGAGATGGCTGCATAAGAAATTGTCTTGAAAAAAAATAAATTGTCTTGAGAACTTGTTAAATACACAGCTTTGGGAGCCCAGTCCCAGAGATTCTCATTAAACATATCTGGGGAGAGATTCAGGCATCAGTGTTTTAAAAGCTACAGTGATAAGTCCACTGAGTAGCCAGGTTTCAAAATTAGATAGAGAACTCCTAAAGCGAGGTCCCACATCTTTTTATCTTTGACTCTCCAAGGTCTAACCCAGCATCTAGAATTTAGTAGGTATTTGCTAAGCGTTTATTAAATAGACCTTGATTTAGGAAGTGACCAGTGAGTGTTTTGGTGGACAGAGACACCAGACTTAGGGGTTTACACTTGACCTTGAAAGAGATAACATGAGACTCATTCTATACATTAAACAACAATCAGCTGCAGCCTTCCCACCTAACCCACTCCTACACTGACTACCAGCCTAACCAAAAGATCATTATTTGGGGGTCAGCAAGCCACTGAGGCCCTCTCAGTCAGACTGAAGTTCACGGGATTGCTTAAACCTTTTTTCGGGGAATAGCTCTTTTATACCAACTGGCAGGGTTACTGCCCCATAAACTTACCTTCTGTCATTAGCTGTTTTTTTGGGGGTTTTTTGCGGTACGCGGGCCCCTCACCGCTGTGGCCTCTCCCGTTGCGGAGCACAGGCTCCGGACGCGCAGGCTCAGCGGCCATGGCCCACGGGCCCAGCCGCTCCACGGCATGTGGGATCCTCCCGGACCGGGGCACGAACCTGTGTCCCCTGCATGGGCAGGCGGACCCTCAACCACTGCGCCACCAGGGAAGCCCCCTGTCATTAGCTTTGACTGCTGACATGTGCAATGATTAGACAGAGTTGAGCAAAGGGTATTTTTGCAGTCTGTGGGGAAGAGTACAGAACATAAATAACCACTGCATCTCATTACAAAATCCTGACTGTGCGAAATATACTGATCCAATTGCCACAATTAGATTAGCACTTGCCACGCCCATTAACTTCACAGGGAACCTGAAGCCAAATTTGGGCCCATATGCTCCCTGTCCTTACACTTAAGCAAGTCAGATGATGTCTATTTTCACATACAGTTAATTTCTGAAACAGCCTACATGATACTTATTGCTCCGGACTCTTATAATTCCCCCAGACAGCCTTGCTCAAACACCCCGTGAAATCCTCTCCACTTACAGTTTCACACAAGCTTTTGGCCACACCCTGAACATGTCCTTTTTAAAGACACATCCTTTTAAATGGCTGAGTGACAGCCTCCCCCATCACATAAGGCGTGATATTGATGCACAAAGATGCATGTGTTTTGTATGAAGGCAAAAGGTTACTAAAGTGGCCAGAATAAAAACTAAGGTGGACATTGGAGGACTAAGATGATTGGCAAGGAATCTTTAAAGAAGAGAATTCTGAAGGCCTCTCTGTCTCAATCTATGATAGTCTATTGGCAAACCGCCCTACAGAATACATCACATTCAGCTCTGATCAGCGGTTCACGGTGGGAGGCTATAAGTGGTCTGAGAAAGAGCCACATTCAGAAGTTTTATCGTGCTAACGTGAGGCTGCTATGACAAGTAGATCCCAAAGTTATAAGTCATTCAATGAGATGGCCTCCTCTGGTCAGGGTGCCATTTAGGGACAGGTGTAGGGAATAACTGGCTGCATGCAGTGGGTTCAAGGGCCTGGGAAGACCCCTCTGTTCAAACATGTCCCTACTGCTTAAGTGTTAAAGGCCTTGGAATCCCATTATGAGAACCCAGTTCCTTTATGCCCTTTTTGTCATGGAAGCATGTACCACAGAGGGGAGCACAGGCTGGAGGACTGAGTGGGCAGAGAGACACTTGGATGAAAGAGGCCCACAGAGGGCCAGAAATGTCCCTCCAGCAAGCCACAGTTCGGATGATAAAGAAAATTAAAATATGTGACCTCCTGTGTAAAACGAACTGATTTCTCCCTCCTTCCCAGCAGTATCAGAATTGGTTGATGTGGAGGCATGGGTGGAGAGCTGGCTATGCATTGACTACAAGGTCCATCAATTCTCAAAAGCAGCAACTGCAGCAGAAAGCAGCACAAACCCTCAGGAGAAGCATGGGTGGAAAAGAGGTGGGAATTCCATGGGGAAGGAGTACAAGGGATTCTTCCGTAACAGTGTGGAATCGGCACAAGGACCCTCAACATCAACATCACCTGGGAGTTTGTTACAAATGTAGATTCTCAGGACTTCCAATTATGATATGCATTTTACCAAAGCTCCCCAGGCAATTTGTAGGCACATTTGAAAAACACTGGTCTAAACAAAAACATCTAGGACATCAGAAAAAGGGAGAGAGAGGAAGGGAAGGGAAACGAAGAAGAGGATATTTATTCTCTAGGGATGGCAGTAAGAATGAGAACTGAGAAAAGGCACCAGTGCCTCCGGGTCGCCTGGGTGGCCTTTGAGAGCAGGGTCTGCAGAGGCAAGTAGGTGTGGAGGGGAGAGTTTGTGGTAGGAAGCGGGGGCAGTAGGTGCAGGCGCTTGATGGAGCTAGGGAGGATGAGCTTGGTTTTGCTATTTGAGGTCGTGGGTATAGGCGACTTTCAGTTTCCATTTGAGGGAGCCTGGGTAGGTGCATTCCAGATATGCCGAAATCAACGGTGGAGTGATTCATCTCCAGTCATCTTCCTACCAAGTTCCCCTACTATTTGACACCTTTTCCTTAAGCCTCTGCCTCACGGCCCCCAACCCTCCCCACCAGATGGCTTTGTCTCATTCTTCTCTGAGACCGAGGCCACCACATAAAGGCTCCCTCAACCTCTCTCTTCCCTATCTCGCTGTTTCTCTACATCTTTACCTCTCCTTTTTTGGAGAGGAAAGCCTCCTCCATTCCAAAGGTAACTCCACCGAACCACCGATCCCTCTCTTCCTTACAGACACTTGACCCACCAATCATGCTCTCTCTCGCTCATTTAATTTCTCCCTCACTTTCACCATCTATTCCTAAACCAACAATTAACTCAAGTCTCCCCACTCCTGAAGGGTTCTCATTCAAGCTCGCTTATCTTTTCAGCCAACCTCCACCGCTCTGGAATTTTACACCCGGACCTCTTGGTTGGATCACTGATTTCACCTCCTAGTGATGCACTCACCTCTCAGCCCTCATTTTCTGGCTTCCTGGCCTGCCTATGTGCTTTTGCCCCTGCTGCACCCTCCCTCTGTTCTAGAATGCTCACACCTCTGCCTGGCAGTGTACTATGTACCTGCCAGGTTTGCAAACCCTGCATCTCTCTCCCTGACCCTCACCTGGAGTGCAACCCTGTGCCAGTCCATAGACCCATCCTGAGACGGGTAGACCAGATATAAAGGTAACTTACCTCACGCTCTGAGATGCAGCATTAGCTAAGATTGGTCACTGCTCCAGGTTCAAGTACATCTTTATTGTGGGAACCATTTGAATCTCATGTGTGGGCCCAGTTTTGGCACCAGCACTGGTTTCATTTTCATGCATCCTATTTTTTGAGCATTTATTATGTGCCAGGCTCTGTGGCACTATCTACACGTGATCTCACTGACTCCTCCCAGCACCCCAGTGCTGGGGAGCCCTACTGTGAGTAGACCCATGTTATAAGAGGGTTTGAGAAATCTGCCCAAGGTCACACAGTCAATAGATGGTGGAACCATGACTGAAACCAGGCTCTAGGGGCTATGCTTGATAAATAGTTATAACTTTTAATAAAAGGAAGAGTGGGGCATGTATATGTGTGCGAGCATGGGTGTGGGTGTGAGGCAGTGATGCTGGGAAAGCTTTCAGGGACCCTGCTACTCGTGCCAGATTTTGTGGCCCTGATCAGCTGCTGCCTGGCTGCCAGGAGCTGTTATTATCACCCACTCCTGTGCCCCTGTCACTGGGCCTGTAGGGACTTGCCCTTCCTTCCTGCTCTTGGCCCTGTGATGTTGACGGCTGTACTGGGAAATCACATGCTGGCTGCTGCCACGCTTATCAGACACAGATTGTACGTGCGGATCTGGACGTCCTGCCCACCCTATCCCTTGCCTGCCCCTATACAGGCGGTCAGGCCACTTCTAGGCCAGGGCCTTGTTCCGTCTGTTTTACCTCTGTGCAAGTAACTGAGTTTTCTCTATGCTACCACTTCTCCATGGAGTCTTCTCCCTGGTTCTCCCTGACAGAATTCATACCCTCTGTTATATTCCTTTAACTTTTGACTTACACTCTCTTTCTGGCTTTTTCACCTGTCTTGTTAACTCCTTCTAATATTTAATCTTCTTTTTTTTCCAAATTTAAATATTTGTGTATTGAATTAATCAGGACATACTCCTTCAAAACAACGATGGTACAAAAAAAGCTCAAATTGTTAAGTGTGTTGGGGAAAAATGAGTCACTGGAAGTAGAAATCTACCAGGAGAATAAAAACAATGATAATGAGAACAATAATAGCCAATAAGCAATATTTTTAACATGCTTTACAATTACCAAACACCAGACTCATTGTCTGGTCCTCACTGTCCTGGAAGATGCGCTCTGTGACTCACTGAAAGCCACATAGCAAGTATAATGGTGACAGGACTCAACCCCCAGGCTCTCGCTTCAAATCCTATCTTCCTCCTAAAATGCCTTTTAAAGAAAAGATTTCTGTCTCATCAACCAGCTCATCTGGGTCATTTGAAAACCTCAAGCAGAAATTTCTCAGGTCAGCATTATGTGTGCTCCAAGAGCAAGCATCTTCAAACAGAAACCAAAAACAATGAAAAACAAAAACCAATGGCCTCTGGCTTCTCTTCAGTGGTAGCGAGTCTTAGTTCTTTTTCCTTATTCCATGTGAAAACTTATAACCCCCAAGGGGTGTTGTGGGCTTTCTAATGGTGGAGCAGAGACATGAGCTTAGGAAATGCAACCTTCTCCTTCCTCCCCTCTACCAACGCTAAGTACACTGTCATGCTCTTACATTTTGTTCACTTCGAATTTAAAGTCAATGAGACCATAAAGGACCAGTTTTGTATTTTGTTGTCTTATCCCCCTGCAGCTTCCATAGCAAAACTAAATATGTGGAACATCAAGTCTTTATGAATCTTGCCTCCAACGAGAGAATTGAATATGCACTTTTTGAGGACATCAGTTTATTCAAGATGATGAGACAACTTCAGAAAAAAAAAATTCCCTTAATGTAAGAAGTCTATAGGCCAAATGGACTTCCCTTTCTGGTCTAAATGTCATGTTTGTGAAAGTGGTGTGGTATAAAGAGCAAAGTATGGACATGAAAAATTATGCCTCTGCTGAATAAACCAGACTCTTAGCTGCCTGATTTGCTGCCCCTCCTGGTTTGCTTCTCCCTCACATGGCTGGTGCCTTCTCACCTCTCAGGCCTCCACTCAAATATCACCTCCCAGGAGATACCTCCTAAAATTGCTCTTTCTCCATTACTTTTTAACCCCTTTTCCTCCTCCTCATTATTTTATTAATAGCATTTATCACTATCTGGCATTTTATTTTTATTTGTTTATTTATTTATTGTCTGTTTCCTTCTACTAGAAGATAAGACCTTTATGTGAATTTGTCTTAATTATTGCTGTTTTCCCAGAAACCAGCTTCCTGAATTCAATTCCCTGAATAAACATTCAGGACGCCACTTATAAATAAAACAGTTCTATTTTTTCTTCATATGTTGGAGAAACTGTAGAATCTAGGGATACCATTAAAGATAAATAGGAGGCCAAGGTTTGTTCATTGCTAAGGATTTTCCACTGCAGACACTACAGAGAAGGGTCTCCTCACTCAGAATTTTTCTGTTTTCTCAGCATCACAAACACAGTATTTGGGTAAGAGAGAAAAGTCCAGTAAGTCTGCATCTTATCTCAAATGTCAACGAAAAGAAAGTGAAACAGAGAAACATTTGTTCCAGATTTGTTGGAAAGATTCTAAAAAACTCAGCACCTGAAACCCACTCTGTGGGTTCCTTTTAATCGTTCAATTTGGTTTTTAAACCTTTTTCTCGTCAGAGCTGAGGAAGGAAGTAAGATTCATTTACTCATTCAACAAACAGCTCAAACATCTCTGAAAGGCTTCCCTCATCATAAGTTCGAATGGAATACCCCCCACCCTTCTATCATTTTCTAGTTTATTACACTCTGTTAACTTCCTAGGAGTCCTTATCTCTATCTAAAGTTATATTTTTATTAATGTTTTACATATTCATTGTCTGATTATTCCTGGTAGAACATAAGCTCCATGAGAGCAAGAATCTTGCCTCTTCTCCACTGATGCTTCTCCAGGACCTAAGAGTTTACAACACATGGAAAATTCTCAACAGGCAGCTGTTGAACAAATGAAGGAATGAAGTTGCAAGGGCTCTGTGAAGGCTTTCTTGACATCTCTGGCCTCATTTTGACATTCTTGCTTTTCTGAATACTCTTGCATCCATCGCTCTTCCCCATCACCAGGAATTTGGTCTCTAGGGTTCTCTTCCCTAACAGCTGTACAGTACCACTGAGTCCTTTGCTGCTTCATGACACCAAACTAGCATAAACACAAGCTCGTTTGTGATTACTTCACACACTCCTATTTTGTTTCCCCAGCAACACTGTAAGCTCCCCACAGAGAAGGCCTATGTCTTAGGCTAAGGAACAGAGAAGGAAGAGAAGGGTTTTGAAAAAATGATAATGAAGTGAGTTTTAAAAATACTAAACTTGTATGCCTATGGTATATGCAGGTAGAAATGTCCAATAGACAGTTTATGTGTATGGATCTGATGTCAGAAAAGAAGTCTAAGCTGAAATCATTCATTTGTAACTTGTCAACAGCTGTTCAGTATGACTAACGAGTTGAGTGTATGCGCTCACTCCGGGAGAGAGCAGACATTGAGAAGATGAGCAACAAAGGGCAGAGCCACAGCACTGCCACCAGGGCCAGGCAGAGGAAGAAGGATGAGAAGGGCCCATGTCAGTGGTAGGAGGGGGACCAGAACAGTGCATCTTGTGGATGCTAAGAAAGTTGACACTCTCAAGATGGTAGAGAATGGTCAATGATGGCAAATGTCACAAAGAATCCAAGTAAGAAAAGACTACAAAATGGCCTCTGGATTTGGCAGTGAGTCTTGCTACAGCAATTTCACCTGAGGAACGAGAAAAGAAGCCTGACTGAGAGGGGCTGAGAATGGCCTTTACTGGAAGATGAGTAATTCAGCAAAGCGAGTCAAGACAGTGCCCTTTACAAGCTTAGCTTTGAAGACAGGGAGAAAGATAGGCTGGTACCTAAATCTGAGCTTCTGTGGAAAATAAATTGAGTTTAGTACTCAACAGGTGGTTTCAAATTGTGCATCTGAAATGTGTACAGTTTATTGTATACCAATTATACCTCCATAAAGTGTTATTTTTAAAAAGCACATTTTAGAAGTTCACAAAATGTAAGTATCTTCTCATTTGAGAATAAAATTTCAAATTCATAATAACATATTAAGATATTTTCTGATATAGAAATGTGAAAAATCCAGTATAAGGAAAAAACCAGAAATAGGTAAACTAATACTCCTGGTTTACAAATAATAGTAAGAAAAAAAACAATAGCTAACAGAAGAACTTTTTTTCTTACGGTAGAGAGCAGAAAAGCATTATGACCTGGAATATGGGCCAGCATAGAAAAAGCAGTGGAATTATGTTATTTTAGACCTATCTAAGAGACTAGAAAATGGACTAGATCATGACCCAAATTAAGGCAACTACAAGCCAAATTAAGACCTCCAAGAAAGGCTCAAAGAGTTTCCTGAGCACAGATGAAAAGGCCTTGATGTCATCAAAGCTTCATTTAGGGTCATAATGAGAGAAAAAACATGTAGATATACATTGGGTAGAGAAGGGAGAATAACATCTAAACTAAATATTGGTCCTTTTCCAAAGATTCAGCAATTATCCTACCAGAGTCCTAAAAACTGAAGGGAATAAAATGCCAAGGTTTAAACAATTAATTGTTAGCAAACTCAAAGGTGAGTCAGGTAGACAAAACTAAAGAGAAATATTAACTCAGTGAAAGCTGGTTTTTCAGAATGCAGCCATCTAGAATTCTCTCTACAGTGTTTTCAAGTGGAATAGAAAAAAATGACAAATAGAAAGTCAGTAGATGAAATACTAATATGTACAGTCTTTTATATTTTCTCAAAGCATACTTTTCCTCACTGGATCCTTAAAATAATTCAGAGAGGCAGGCAGCGGGCCAGAGTGTCAGTAGCCCCCCACTAACCCCTGAGTGATAATTTATCTTTTGTGTTTTCACACAAATGGACCTTGAGAGGTAATGTTTTTCCTTTGACCTGTCCTGTTTTCCCACAACATTATCCAGGGAAGCAGATTTATCAGAGACTGAAAATGCAATAGGATAAGCAGGGAAAAGTGGAGAAGAGGCATTGTATATCTGTTGAAATGTGTACCATCACCTTATTACTTCAAAAAATAAGCGTTAAAGATAAGTGATATGGTTACCAACTTACTAATTAGAGAACTCGACAAGAGGCTAAGTGATGTAATCATCCTATTCCAGATTGCAACTCACGATTAGAAAAGCAGCTTCCAGTATCTGCCATAGAATTAGTAGAGTCATTATGATGTTCTATACCCCTGTGACCTCAAGGCAACCAGTGGGAAGTGATGGTCGTGAAAGCATGATGATTCATAAGACCTGACAAGATATTCAGCATCAATTTGGTATCCAAGGTACTAGCATCTTCAGCTATTCATCACTCTTCCCATTTCTCCCAACCCAATCCTGTCTGTCCCCCCTAAAATAATAGCTAGTATTTACAGAGGACTTACTAACCATTGTTCTAAGCACTTTTCATGTACTAGTACTAAGTCACTTAATTATCACAACCCTATGAGTAGGTGCTATTTTTTGCATGTTCATTTACAGATGAAATTGCCATGACACAAATAGGTTAGGTAATCTACCCAGTGGGCATGTAGCTGGTAAGTATGAGAGCATATTCAAGCCCAAGCAGTCTAGAATCAGAGCTCTCATTCTCAATCACTAGGCAATACTATCTTTTATTTCAGATCATAATCATATCTTTTCTGGACTATTACAACAGCTTCCTAGCTGCTCTCCATTCAAGTTAACTCTTTTCACATTATTACTTTTTATTATAAAAATAATATGCAAATACATTCTCCAGGTAAAATATTATAATAGCATGAATCAGACAAAATCCCTTTTGGCCACCAGCTGCAATCCCAAGTTTCTCCCCAGGGTCTGGTGTGTCTCCTTCTAGATGTTTTTCTGCATATGTATATACCTTTAAAAATATTCAGTATTGTTTGATAGATTTTTAAGTAAATTTTATTATATTAATTTGCAAATGTTTAATTAATCTATATATTTTCATGGGCATGCTAAATCAAAACAGTGTGACCTTTAAAACAAGAAAAATTCATTCCCTATCTTGAAAAACTACTCCCACTCCAAATGGAGATGGTACAACCCTATTGAAGTGCTCTACTACTCCCCTTTTAGTATCAGTGAAATCAAGCAAGTCCCCCAGAGGAAAAGACTAGGAAAAAAAATTAAAGGAGCAACAGGCTGAGTGGTATATACAAAGTAGGATGAGGAGAACAATCTTATAGCAGCTCATCCGTGGATGAAACAGTCCATGGATGAGGGCATCCTCATCTGGGGATTTGCCATGCAATGAAGCCAGATCCACTTCTGATAAAGCCTGTGTAAATAACCAGAATATCAGGTTACTTGTGCATCTCATTCCAGTGGCAACCTGGCATATCAGGATAACATTATGTTTCCACTCACTGAACTAGTCCCTTCATGGATGTGAATGTGTTTACCTCTTTACTTGTCTACTGTTTCCAGAGTATAAGAGTTGCATCTCTCTTCTTTTCTGCTGCAGTGTATACTATTTCAACAAATATTTGTTGAATGACTGAATAAAGCCAAAGGTGTGTGATTAATTCTGATTATCAAGGTTCCATGAATTTTCTACCTTGACTTTCTGAAGCTTCAGAAAACAGAATGATTTGACCACCCCTGGCCATTGTACATTGATCTAAACAGTTATAGATCTACAGCAGACACTAATAACAACCCACCTAAATTATACCTACCTATGGCAGGTAGGTATAATTAAGAGTTAACAAATATCACCATTATGCTTGCTGTGTGACCTTGGGCAATTTTCTTAACCTCTCTCTTCAGTTTCCTTCTCTGTAATAATGAACATAATAAAACTTTTAGGATTTAGTGAGGACTAGGTGAACTGATACATAAAAGCATCTAATAATGTGTGAGACATTGAGTGAGTCCTCAGTAAATGTCAGCCCTGTGCCTATTTCTCCTTCTGCTCACTCGCCACCCCCTTCCTAATAATAAGGCTTTGAGTTTATTTACCCTGATAAGCATTTCTCTTCTCTCATTTCCATTTGTGGCAATCTGGGCAACAACTTCTTTCTTTTCCAGTGCTGACCTACTGTTTGGTTGGAATCAGTCCCAGGGCTCTGGGCTCTAGAGGCTGCCGTTAGACTATGAAGCATCATGGATCAAATCCAAGTGCTACAGCATATAATGGCTCTGGCCACTAAAAAACAAATGCAAACTGTTTCAGCTATTTTATGGAGTGCAGTACATACCCAAAAGTTTATAATAGGGTTACCAAATACGGTGTTCTAAAACTCAAAATATCATCCAAAAATTACTCATCTCCTCATAGACATAACTTGCTATGTTGAATATTAAAACAGACACCTCGCTCTTGAGTCTAAAGTTTTCTCCAAAGTTCTCACAATTATAATTTCAAACCAGTGAATGTTATTCAAACAGGGAAAGACAGAATCTTCAACTTACTTTCACCCTGTGAGACTCTTTATCCAACTCCTACCATTTCTGCTTCCTCAAATTCTTTTAAATCTACCTAAAATCCCCTTATTTACAAAGTCTTAGAGTCTCAGAAACACTTGCATTTATTCTGTCATGTACACACCCTAACAAGTCATCCTAGGGCTTTAAAAAGAATTTAAGGAGACTCAGCTAAACACAATCCTTCCCCCTTATAAGTCTTGCTTCTCTCCAGAATTTAAGAACATCTTCCCACAAACCATTGGGGCAGAGCTACTGGGTCGCTGACTGAATGATCTCCTAGCAATTAGACATGTCTTTAAGGCATGATATCCATTACTTCTCCTTCATCCTGCATTACAACTTGAACAATGCCCAGCTCAATAAAAGCAGTGTTTCTACTATCCTGGTTAGGTTCCAACCTCAGCCTTCAAGTGGAGATCTGTCTGGGTAGCTTATAAATCTTGTTTAAAAAAAAAAAAAGTTCTTGCTTTGAGACCTGGGGAGTGTCAAGAATTGCTGGAGTATTTTCTTCATGTGCCCTTCGCCTAAAGATTACATCTTTTGCTCAAAGATTTAACAAGAGCCACCCGGTTAAAATTATAGTCAAAAGGATTAGCTAAGCATACTACACCCCAAAGACAAGCAGCAGCTGGATTACTGTGCCACAGCTCACCTATTTG
Organism: Delphinapterus leucas; assembly: GCF_059928025.1. NCBI lineage: Eukaryota > Metazoa > Chordata > Mammalia > Artiodactyla > Monodontidae > Delphinapterus > Delphinapterus leucas. The sequence goes on from NC_143139.1 coordinate 74,881,306, forward strand.
TAAGAGATGATCTCAGGGTTCCTTATTCACAGAAAACTCAAAACCCTGAGGAATTCATACACCACACACGCATCATTACAAAAGAACTCCAAAGTGGAAATTAATATCTAGATGGATCTGAATAGGCCTGGGAAGAACCTTATTTTCTCACTTCTGGATTCTGGCTAGCTAAGCCTCAGTCCTGAGGGCCAAGTAATTGCTGGGAGGAGGGGTGAGGGGACCCAATCAGGGGAGTTATTTCAGGACCTAGATCTTTCCATTGCCCCAATCATCCTTCATGTGTCATATATCTTTCCAAGGCTTGGTTCCCACCTGTAGTGAAAAAATGCCTGATAATCTTAAAGTACAGTGTGTTTTATAATACCATTAATTCCTTAAAGCAGCTTGTTAAATAAAGTACCTTAATTCTTGAAGGATGGAAACGAGACAAAAAGAAACACAAGCTACAAAATTCATCCTCAGACTAGTTCATCAGCTGACTGGTTGACTATAATATTCCATTAATAATAAGATAAGGCACAGATGAAAACAATCACTGGGAATAAGCACATTTCAAACTGACAAAAGTCCCAGACCATTTAAAACGGTAAATTTAGATCTCCGATCTCTCTCTCTCTCTCCCTCCCTCTCTCCCTCCCTCTCTCCCTCCCTCCCTCTCTCCCTCCCTCCCTCTCTCCCTCCCTCCCTCTCTCCCTCCCTCCCTCTCTCCCTCCCTCCCTCTCTCCCTCCCTCTCTCCCTCCCTCCCTCTCTCCCTCCCTCCCTCTCTCCCTCCCTCTCCCTCTCTCTCTCCCTCTCCCTCTCCCTCCCTCTCTCCCTCTCCCTCTCCCTCCCTCTCTCTCTCCCTCTCCCTCTCCCTCCCTCTCTCTCTCCTTCTCTCCAATCTCTCTCTCTCTTTTTTATTTTTTTTTATTTTTTTGCGGTACGCGGGCCTCTCACTGCTGTGGCCTCTCCCGTTGTGGAGCACAGGCTCTGGACGCGCAGGCTCAGTGGCCATGGCTCACGGGCCCAGCCACTCCGCGGCATCTGGGATCTTCCCAGACCGGGGCACGAACCCATGTCCGCTGCATCGGCAGGCGGACTCTCAACCACTGCGCCACCAGGGAAGCCCTCTCTCTCTTTTTTAAAAAGCAATTTTGTCCCAACCCCAACACAAGTTAAACCACTAAAACCACTTAAATTATAGTGATGAAATCATAGCTTTTGTAGTTGAGATCTGCTTTGCACCATTCCAAGGAAACCCAGCTACACCTTTAGAAAACTTTGTTCCTTTTTTGATCATGCAATGAATTTTAATAAACAGTCCATTATTTTGTTGCAGCCTTTCTCCTGGTGGTGAGGGGCGAGTTTGGGAGGGGTGGGGCAGTGGTTGGGAAATTTGCAAGTGAAGCATTTTTTCATACCTCGATTAAAATGGTTAATTAGGTGCAACAGAGATTCCTTAAATGCTACAGAATTATATCAAATCCTTATGTCAAACTCCTTAGTTTTGAGGAGAGTTCACTCCCATTTTAAATGATGTTCTTTAGATTTGCCATTTGGTAATACTGAAACAAAAAAAAGCTCAGGAGAAAAAAAAAATCAAAAAAACACTGACAGTTTGAACATACCATCAATTTTTCAAGGGCAAAGACCAAGATCCTTCTCATACAAGTCAACATAAAACACTTTGGGGGCAGTTAGGAGAATTATCTGCTCATGATATCAACCCTAGAAATGTCCCTGTAAACATCCTCACTGATAATTCTTCAGTCACCAGTTTCTTAAAACCAACAAGACCCAATTCAGCAGCTACCACAAGTGGCCCAAACTGCCTTTAGGAAATTATGCAAGTTTCTCTTCCTAAGAACTGCCGCCAAAAAAAAGGTAAAAAGGGCTTCCCTGGTGGCGCAGTGGTTGAGAGTCCGCCTGCCGATGCAGGGGACATGGGTTTGCACCCTGGTCCAGGAAGATCCCACATGCCGCGGAGCGGCTGGGCCCGTGAGCCATGGCCGCTGAGCCTGCGCGTCTGGAGCCTGTGCTCTGCAACGGGAGAAGCCACAACAGTGAGAGGCCCGCGTACCGCAAAAAAAAAAAACAAAAAACAAAAACGATAAAAAAAAATCTTGGACCAGAAGAATTGGGTCACAGGATGAGAGAGACACCACTTTCTTCAATATTATTAATTCTTGATTTTTAAGGAAACATGGTTCCCATTAGGCTAAGAGAGTTTCTTAAATGTGACCTACATTCAAGCGTAATTATCTTTCTTTCCCAATTGGCAAACATACACTGTATAACCTCGTTATAAAATCCCGTAATTAATACAGTTTTGAATGTTAAGAGCCAAATTACCTGATCTAAAATGTAGTAAGGTATATAATAGTTGAAGACAATCAGAATAGTCTGACTCTACCTTAGGCTTGCCCCCGATGTTTTCAAACAATAGCTCTTCCTATATACAACATGACTTATTTTATCATTGGAAGTTATCCACGAGTTCACTGGGAGAAGTTAGGAATGCTACATCCTTACTATTCAGAAATAGTTTTAAATATTATTTTAAAAATACAACCAAGAATAGAACTAAAACAACACGTGAAGCTTTATGGCAGTAGGAATTTATTCTGTAGACAGATTACATTATTAATTTATGCTGTTGTATTTATTGGGTTTTATTAAGTGGTATCTAAGAGACATATTGTGTCTTCAGAGAAAAGAACTGAAAGGTTTGGATCTAAGTACCAGGCCAGCACTCACCAGCTCTCTGATCTTAAGCTTATCACTCAAATCCATTTCTCATCTGCAAAATGGAGTTGTGGCAATACCTATTCCACAGGGTTGTTTTAAAGAACAAATATAATCATTTGAAATAATTATACCTCAAAAGGATTAAATAAATTTTGGCTTGTTAGTCTACCTTCACATGTTAAGAAAATAGCCAGAGAAATGACACATGCTAAAAGATATCTTAAAAACGTCCACTGGGGCTTCCCTGGTGGCGCAGTGTTTGAGAATCTGCCTGCCAATGCAGGGGACATGGGTTCGAGCCCTGGTTTGGGAAGATCCCACATGCCGCGGAGCAACTAGTCCCATGAGCCACAATTACTGAGCCTGTGCGTCTGGAGCCTGTGCTCCGCAACAAGAGAGGCCGCGATAGTGAGAGGGCCGCGCACCGCGATGAGGAGTGGTCCCCACTTGCCACAACTAGAGAAAGCCCACACACAGAAACGAAGACCCAACACAGCAAAAATAAATTAAAAAAAAAAAAGTCCACTGAAAATACATTTTTACAAATGACATGGGCTATAAATACTAAAAAGCATTTAGAAATTTCAGATCATACAAATATGCATTCAAAAATTAACATGGACTTCCAGTTAAGATGACAGACTGTACACATGTATTTATATTCTTTTCCATCCAGAAGCCCATTAAAATGTCAATGAAGAATGCAAGTAGGTATAAACTCATAAGAATATATAGGACCAGGGGAAGATGGCGGAAGAGTAAGACGTGAAGATCACCTTCCTCCCCACAGATACACCAGAAATACATCTACACGTGGAACAACTCCTACAGAACACCTACTGAACGCTGGCAGACCTCAGGCCTCCCAAAAGGCAAGAAAGTCCCCACGTACCTGGGTAGGGCAAAAGAAAAAAGAATAAACAGAGACAAAAGGATAGGGACAGTACCTGCACCAGTGGGAGGGAGCTGTGAAGGAGGAAAGGTTTGCACACACTAGGAAGCCCCTTCGCGGACGGAGAGTGCGGGGGGCGGAGGCGGAAAGCTTCGGGGCCGCGGAGGAGAGCACAGCAACAGGGGTGAGGTGGACAAAGCAGAGAGATTCCCGCACAGAGGATCGGTGCCGACCGGCACTCACCAGCCCGAGAGGCTTGTCTGCTCCCCTGCCAGGGCGGGCAGGGCTGGGAGCTGAGGCTCGGGCTTTGGACGGAGCACAGGGAGAGGACTGGGGTTGGCGGCGTGAACACAGCCTGCAGGGGGTTAGTGCACCACGGCTAGCCGGGAGGGAGTCCGGGGAAAAGTCTGGACCTGCCGAAGAGGCAAGAGACTTTTTCTTCCCTCTTTGTTTCCTGGTGCCCGAGGAGAGGGGATTAAGGGCGCTGCTTAAAGGAGCGCCAGAGACCGCCGCGAGACGCGGCTAAAAGCACGGACCCCAGAAACGGGTATGAGACGCTAAGGCTGCTGCTGCCGCCACCAAGAAGCCTGTGTGCGAGCACAGGTCACTATCCACACCCCCCCTTCCAGGGAGCCTGTGCAGCCCGCCACTGCCAGGGTCCTGGGATCCAGGGACAACTTCCCCGGGAGAACACACGGCGCGCCTCAGGCTGGTGCAACGTCACGCTGGCCTCTGCCGCCGCAGGCTTGCCCCACACTCCGTACCCCTCCCTCCCCCCGGCCTGAGTGAGCCAGAGCCTCCAAAGCAGCTGCTCCTTTAACCCCGTCCTGTCTGAGCAAAGAAGAGACGCCCTCAGGTGACCTACACGCAGAGGCGGGGCCAAATCCAAAGCTGAGCCCCTGGGAGCTGTGAGAACAAAGAAGAGAAAGGGAAATCCCTCCCAGCAGCCTCAGGAGCAGCAGATTAGAGCTCCACAATCACCTTGGCGTACCCTGCATCTGTGGAATACCTGAATAGACAACGAATCATCCCAAACTGAGGAGGTGGACTTGGAGAGCAAGATTTACGATTTTTCCCCCTTCTCCTCTTTTTGTGAGTGTGTATGTGTATGCTTCTGTGTGAGATTTTGTCTGTATAGCTTTGCTTCCACCATTTGTCCTAGGGTACTATCCGTCCGTTTTTGTTTTTTTTTTTCTTTTTAAACGAATTTTTATTTCTTAATAATTATTTTTTATTTTAATTATTTTATCTCACTTGATTTTATTTTCTTCTTTCTTTTTCTTTCTTTCTTTCCTTCCCTCCTTCCATCCTTCCTTCCTCCCTCCCTTCCTTCTTCCTTCCTTTCTTCCTTTCTTTCTCTCTTTCTCCCTTTCTACTTTTTCTCCCTTTTATTCTGAGCTGTGTGGATGAAAGGCTCTTGGTGCTGCAGCCAGGAGTCAGTGCTGTGCCTCTGAGGTGGGAGAGCCAACTTCAGGACACTGGTCCACAAGAGACCTCCCAGCTCCACATAATAACAAATGGCGAAAATCTCCAGAGATCTCCATCTCAACACCAGCGGCCAGCTTCACTCAACGACCAGCAAGCTACAGTGCTGGACACCCTATGCCAAACTACTAGCAAGACAGGAACACAACCCCACCCATTAGCAGAGAGGCTGCCTAAAATCATAATAAGTCCACAGACACCCCAAAACACACCACCAGACGTGGACCTGCCCACCAGGAAGACAAGATCCAGCCTCATCCACCAGAACACAGGCACTAGTCCCCTCCACCAGGAAGCTTACAAAACCCACTGAACCAACTTGAGCCACTGGGGACAGACACCAAAAACAACGGGAACTATGAACCTGCAGCCTGCAAAAAGGAGACCCCAAACACAGTAAGATAAGCAAAATGAGAAGACAGAGAAGCACACAGCAGATGAAGGAGCAAGATAAAAACCCACCAGACCTAACAACTGAAGAGGAAACAGGCAGTCTACATGAAAAAGAATTCAGAATAATGATAGTAAAGATAATCCACAATCTTGGAAATAGAATAGACAAAATGCAATAAATATTTAACAAGGACCTAGAAGAACTAAAGATGAAACAAGCAATGATGAACAACACAATAAATGAAATAAAAAATACTACTCTAGATGGGATCAATAGCAAAATAACTGAGGCAGAAGAACAGATAAGTGACCGGGAAGATAAAATAGTGGAAATAACTACTGCAGAGCAGAATAAAGAAAAAAGAATGAAAAGAACTGAGGACAGTCTCAGAGACCTCTGGGACAACATTAAACGCACCAACATTCGAATTATAGGGGTTCCAGAAGAGGAGAAAAACAAAGGGACTGAGAAAATATTTGAAGACATTATAGTTGAAAACTTCCCTAATATGGGAGAGGAAATAGTTAATCAAGTCCAGGAAGCACAGAGAGTCCCATACAGGATAAATCCAAGGAGAAATACGCCAAGACACATATTAATCAAACTGTCAAAAATTAAATACAAAGAAAACATATTAAAAGCAGCAAGGGAAAAACAACAAACACACAAGGGAATCCCTATAAGGTTAACAGCTGATATTTCAGCAGAAACTCTGCAAGCCAGAAGGGACTGGCAGGACATATTTAAAGTGATGAAGGAGAAATATCTGCAACCAAGATTACTCTACGCAGCAAGGATCTCATTCAGATTTGATGGAGAAATTAAAACCTTTACAGACAAGCAAAAGCTGAGAGAGTTCAGCACCACCAAACCAGCTTTACAACAAATGCTAAAGGAACTTCTCTAGTCAAGAAACACAAGAGAAGGAAAAGACGTACAATAATGAACCCAAAACACTTAAGAAAATGGGAATAGGAACATACGTATCGATAATTACCTTAAATGTAAATGGACTAAATGCTCCCACCAAAAGACACAGATTGGCTGAATGGATACAAAAACAAGACCCATATACATGCTGTCTACAAGAGACCCACTTCAGACCTAGAGACACATACAAACTGAAAGTAAGGGGATGGAAAAAGATATTCCATGTAAATGGAAACCAAAAGAAACCTGGAGGGCTTCCCTAGTGGCGCAGTGGTTCAGAGTCCGCCTGCCAATGCAGGTGACACGGGTTCGTGCCCCGGTCCGGGAAGATCGCACATGCCGCGGAGCGGCTGGGCCCGTGAGCCATGGCCGCTGAGCCTGCACGTCCGGAGCCTGTGCTCCGCAACGGGAGAGCCCACAACAGTGAGAGGCCCGCGTACCGCAAAAACAAAAACAAAAGAAAGCTGGAGTAGCAATTCTCATATCAGACAAAATAGACTTTAAAATAAAGACTATTAGAAGAGACAAAGAAGGACACTACATAATGATCAAGGGATCAATCCAAGAAGAAGATATAACAATTTTAAATATTTATGTACCCAACATAGGAGCACCTCAATACATAAGGCAAATACTAACAGCCGTAAAAGGGGAAATCGACAGTAACACATTCATAGTAGGGGACTTTAACACCCCACTTTCACCAATGGACAGATCATCCAAAATGAAAATAAATAAGAACACACAAGACTTAAATGATACATTAAACAAGATGGACTTAATTGATATTTATAGGACATTCCATCCAAAAACAACAGAATACACATTTTTCTCAAGTGCTCATGGAACATTCTCCAGGATAGATCATATCTTGGGTCACAAAGCAAGCCTTGGTAAATTTAAGAAAACTGAAATTGTATCAAGTATCTTTTCCAACCACAATGCTATGAGACTAGATATCAATTACAGGAAAAGATCTGTCAAAAATACAAACACATGGAGGCTAAACAATACACTACTAAATAACGAAGTGATCACTGAAGAAATCAAAGAGGAAATAAAAAAATACCTAGAAACAAATGACAATGGACACACGAGGACCCAAATCCTATGGGATGCAGCAAAAGCACTGCTAAGAGGGAAGCTTATAGCAATACAATCCTACCTTAAGAAGCAGGAAACATCTCGAATAAACAACCTAACCTTGCACCTAAAGCAATTAGAGAAAGAAGAACCAAAAAACCCCGAAGTTAGCAGAAGGAAAGAAATCATAAAAATCAGATCAGAAATAAATGAAAAAGAAATGAAGGAAACCATAGCAAAGATCAATATATCTAAAAGCTGGTTCTTTGAGAAGATAAACAAAATTGATAAACCATTAGCCAGACTCATCAAGAAAAAAAGGGAAAAGACTCAAATCAATAGAATTAGAAATGACAAAGGAGAAGTAACAACTGACACTGCAGAAATATAAAAGATCATGAGAGATTACTACAAGCAACTCTATGCCAATAAAATGGACAACCTGGAAGAAATGGACAAATTCTTAGAAATGCACCACCTGCCAAGACTGAATCAGGAAGAAATAGAAAATATGAACAGACCAATCACAAGCACTGAAATTGAAACTCTGATCAAAAATCTTCCAACAAACAAAAGCCCAGGACCAGATGGCTTCACAGGCGAATTCTACCAAACATTTAGAGAAGAGCTAACACCTATCCTTCTCAAACTCTTCCAAAATATAGCAGAGGGAGGAACACTCCCAGATTCCTTCTACGAGGCCACCATCACCTTGATACCAAAACCAGACAGGGATGTCACAAAGAAAGAAAACTACAGGCCAATATCACTGATGAACATAGATGCAAAAATCCTCAACAAAATACTAGCAAACAGAATCCAACAGCACATTAAAAGGATCATACACCATGAGCAAGTGGGGTTTATTCCAGGAATGCAAGGATTCTTCAATATACACAAATTAATCAACGTGATACACCATATTAACAAATGGAAGGAGAAAAACCATATGATCATCTCAATTGATGCAGAGAAAACTTTCGACAAAATTCAACACCCATTTATGATAAAAACCCTGCAGAAAGTAGGCATAGAGGGAACATTCCTCAACATAATAAAGGCCATATATGACAAACCCACAGCCAACATTGTCCTCAATGGTGAAAAACTGAAAGCATTTCCACTAAGATCAGGAACAAGACAAGGTTGTCCACTCTCACCACTCTTATTCAACATAGTTTTGGAAGTTTTAGCCACAGCCATCAGAGAAGAAAGGAAGTAAAAGGAATCCAAATTAGAAAAGAAGAAGTAAAGCTGTCACTGTTTGCACATGACATGATACTATACATAGAGAATCCTAAAGATGCTACCAGAAAACTACTAGAGCTCATCAATGAATTTGGTAAAGTAGCAGGATACAAAATTAATGCACAGAAATCTCTGGCATTCCTATACACTAATGATGAAAAATCCGAACGTGAAATCAATGAAACACTCCGATTTACCACTGCGACAAAAAGAATAAAATATCTAGGAACAAACCTACCTAAGGAGACAAAAGACCTGTATGCAGAAAATTATAAGACACTGATGAAAGAAATTAAAGATGATACAAATAGATGGAGAGATATACCATGTTCTTGGATTGGAAGAATCAACATTGTGAAAATGACTCTACTACCCAAAGCAATCTGCAGATTCAATGCAATCCCTATCAAACTACCACTGGCATTTTTCACAGAACTAGAACAAAAAATTTCACAATTTGTATGGAAACACAAAAGAACCCGAATAGCCAAAGCAATCTTGAGAACGAAAAATGGAGCTGGAGGAATCAGGCTGCCTGACTTCAGACTATACTACAAAGCTACAGTAATCAAGACAGTATGGTACTGGTACAAAAACAGAAAGATAGATCAATGGAACAGGACAGAAAGCCCAGAGGTAAACCCACATACATATGGTCACCTTATCTTTGATAAAGGAGGCAGGAATGTACAGTGGAGAAAGGACAGCCTCTTCAATAAGTGGTGCTGGGAAAACTGGACAGGTACATGTAAAAGTATGAGATTAGATCACTCCCTAACACCATACACAAAAATAAGCTCAAAATGGATTAAAGACCTAAATGTAAGGCCAGAAACTATCAAACTCTTAGAGGAAAACATAGGCAGAACACTCTATGACATAAATCACAGCAAGATCCTTTTTGATCCATCTCCTAGAGAAATGGAAATAAAAACAAAAATAAACAAGTGGGACCTAATGAAACTTAAAAGCTTCTGCACAGCAAAGGAAAACACAAACAAGACAAAAAGACAACCCTCAGAATGGGAGAAAATATTTGCAAATGAAGCAACTGACAAAAGATTAATCTCCAAAATTTATAAGCAGCTCATGCAGCTCAATAACAATAAAACAAACAACCCAATCTAAAAATGGGCAGAAGACCTAAACAGACATTTCTCCAAAGAAGATATACAGACTGCCAACAAACACATGAAAGAATGCTCAACATCATTAATCATTAGAGAAATGAAAATCAAAACTACAATGAGATATCATCTCACACCCGTCAGAATGGCCATGATCAAAAAATCTAGAAACAATAAATGCTGGAGAGGGTGTGGAGAAAAGAGAACATTCTTGCACTGCTGGTGGGAATGTGAATTGGTACAGCCACTGTGGAGAACAGTATGGAGGTTCCTTAAAAAACTACAAGTAGAACTACCATATGACCCAGCAATCCCACTACTGGGCATATACCCTGAGAAAACCATAATTCAAACAGTCATGTACCAAAATGTTCATTGCAGCTCTATTTACAATAGCCAGGAGATGGCAACAACCTAAGTGCCCATCATCGGATGAATGGATAAAGAAGATGTGGCACATATATGCAATGGAATATTACTCAGCCATAAAAAGAAACGAAATTGAGCTATTTGTAATGAGGTGGATAGACCTAGAGTCTGTCATACCAACTGAAGTAAGTCAGAAAGAGAAAGACAAATACCATATGCTAACACATATATATGGAATTTAAGAAAAAAGAATGTCATGAAGAACCTAGGGGTAAGACAGGAATAAAGACACAGACCTACTAGAGAATGGATTTGAGGATATGGAGAGGGGGAGGGGTAAGCTGTGACAAAGCGAGAGAGTGGCATGGACATATATACACTACCAAACATAAAATAGATAGCTAGTGGGAAGCAGCCGCATAGCATGGGGAGGTCAGCTCGGTGCTTTGTGACCACCTAGAGGGGTGGGATAGGTAGGGTGGGAGGGAGGGAGACGCAAGAGGGAGGAGATATGGGAGCATATGTGTATGTGTGACTGATTCACTTTGTTGTGGAGCAGAAGCTAACACACCATTGTAAAGCAATTATACTCCAATAAAGTTGTAAAAAAATTAAAAAATTAAAAAAATAAAAAAGAATATATAGTGGTCATTAGCTCATAGAAGACTTAAATTTTTGGAAGATGACAAGTAGATGTAGATATACTAACAGATGAAAGGCATATAAAGAAGTGAGCTTAGAGTAAAATGAAAGGGAAGTAGCTGGTGTAGTAACAGAGGTGGAAATAAGCTGCCAAGAAGAACCATTGAGATGCTCAGAATTCTGAAAATGCAGATACAATAGGGGAGGGAATGACGCATGAGACTGAAAAATAGAGGAAATAGATGCAAATTCTGTTTATGGGACAGCTGATTTCATCACTATGTAAATCACAAACCAGTCATGGTGTTTTCCTTACTTTCAAATGTGAACAAAATACCAAAGATTCCCATACATTTGAAAAAGTCCCCAATGTGGGAGATTCTGACCAAAATAAACAAACAGGAATACTGATTCCAAAATAAAAAGATATAATGTGAAGAATAGAAATTTTTACAGAAACTCTAACATCCTTAGAAAGATTTAAGAATACACTGCATTCATAAGACAAGAACAGGATAGTATGAAAAAAGAACAAACAGATTAAGAAGGAACCTTGATTTAAAGAATATGAGTGTCAAAGGAAAAAAGAAAAAGAAATTTTAGAATACAGAATTGAGAAATTCTCCCAGAAAATAAAATTTTAAAAGACAAAAGGATCAAATCAGGAGAATTAATAGATAATTATTAGGAATTATGGAAAATGAGTAGCAAAAATGGAAGGGAGAAAATTGTTAATTTGATTAATACAAGAGAATTTTGGATAGCAGAAAGATTTAACACTTCAGATTGGAATAGCCCACCAATGGCTGTAAAAAGGCCTCCATCGATGATTGTTCCCGAAGAAAAAAAGCAGAAAGACAAAGCAGATCATCAAAGAATGAGAATCAAGCTGGCATGAAACTTCACATCAGCAATACTGATCATCAAGAAAAAGGAAAACTGCCTTTGAAATTGTGAGGAATTTTACATTTTCTATACCTAATTAAATTATTATTCAAGTGTGAACTTAGATCACACTTGCATGTGCTGATTTTCACACATTCAAACAATCAGAAAAGTTGCATCTCACATATCCTTTCTTAGGAATTTTGATGAGTATGTACTGCAGCAAAAAGAAGTAAACAATGAAAGCAAAGGACTCGAGTTCCAGAAATGAGGAAACAAAAGTAACACCAAGATGATCATCACTATTAGCAGGCCTATATAACAAGCACAGGTAAGAATAGCAAGATGAAGAGCTTCAAAGGAAAGCAGTTTCTAGAAAAATTTTAAAAATCTCTGAATGGTCAAAAAACAAAAATTAGAACACAAAAAAGGCAAGTAGTATAAGAAAAAAAAGGCAATTAGAAACTCCAGAAAAATTTAAAGTTGTACAAGAAGTATAATACACTATGTGATACTGCAATAAACAAGATTGAGCCTCAATATAAACACTACTATTGGTTTACAATTTTAGAATCAACTGATAGACAAAGATGGTAGAATGATGATGAGAGAGAAGTCAAATGTTAATAACCTTGACACTGTAGAAATACAGATTACAAGAGGTACAGATTGGGAGGGAGAAATGGGAGAGGAGAATTGAAAAGATGGGGACACAAAATAAATTGTCTCTTGTTAAAAGAATAAGTGTTTCACTTAAAGTTACAAAAGGAATAAGTATTTTATCTAAAATTGCATAGGTAACCAATAAAGATCTAAAGTAGAGATATGACTAAAGGAGGTATTGAGTGACTTAATCATGTTACATTCTCATCTATCTGCATAGGAAGAAAACATATAATACCTAAAACTAATAACCCAAGATTTAGCAGTATAACAATATTGCTTAGAGATATAGAGGTAAAGAACCAAAGGAAAAAATATTATAGAAGTTAAAATTTATATCTGAGAAGAGACTGAAGATAAGAAGGAGTAGACAGAGAACTACTGCTTTTTAGTGCAAGTGCTTTTATGTTTTTTGTTGTTGTTACCATGTGTGATTTTTGTTTTGATAAAAGTTTTTAATTATTAATGTAAAAATACAAATGTATAAATTTTACTAAGAAATATGTGATCCACTATTATGCACATATTGATCAAATTTATGTAAACATTAAGGGACAAAGTCTTCTTCTACAATATATTTAATTATATTTAATGCTGCATTTGACTTCAGAATGGGGAGATGCTCACTTTATTTTGATAAACAGGCACTAACCAACCGTCAAGTGTTCCAAACCCAGCAAGATGTAAAGTATCTTCAAATATCCCCTCCATTTGGAGACATCTGTGCTCATTGATTTACAATGTGCACGGAATGCCTGATTATTTTATTATGACATTTACTACTGCAGGAATTATTCATTAACATTCACCAGCAAGCTGAGAACATGTGGGGCTGATATCTTGATTCAGAACCCTAAACCTAAAAGGAATATAAGTACTTGGTAAACTTAGAAGCAGATTCTACTCTACAACCACCACCCTTCTTCATCTACCTTTCATAGACATTTATCACTACCTACAGGTGCATTTTGCATGGAATGTCCTTTGTGAGCAGCAGGGAACAAAGGGAGTTTCCTGTAAAATGATGCTGAAACATGATCATTGATGTCTATTATCTTGCCAGAACCTTGCCTATTGAATATCGTCCCTGGCTATTATTCAGATATTGTTTCTTTGGATGGGTAAGACAAAGATGGGAAGTCCACTTAAATGCTCAAACAGTACCCTCTGCTGGTTGAGTTTGAGTTGAAGACTTGATTTGTAACAGGGCTTAGTCACACTGACAACACGTGGAAAGAAGAAAAGAAAGCAAGTCAAGGCAAACACAAAAATCAACTAATTTTAGTTACATATAAGGAAACTGACATTTGAGGCATCATATCACATATATGATGCATACGTACTTTATTAAATTTTAATAGAATGCTTTGCTCTTGCAAAAAGTATATAATTAGGGATTTTGCATATTACATTCAAATTCTCTGCTTTACAAAATGATTCATCACAAGTTCCGCCAGTGAGTTTCTCTAGTGCTCTGAACGTGTGGTGTGATTTACACTCTGTCTTGTGGGAACATGTTAATTGTATAAAGTAAAGTGGTTTCTTGCATCACAGCCTGGGACTCTTATACCATACCAGAGATGTCTGCATTACTTGACATGTTTATAAATGTTTAGGAAAAGTTCAAAATTAATTTGTGCTGTCTTGCTAATACATAAGGAACAGTGGTTTGGAGATGGCAAGATTAATTTATCTGACCAAGGGAGGAATAAGTAACATATGTTTCTGGGACAAGGGCTATCTTATGATCTATCGTGCTTAATATAGTAGAAATGCTTAATAAATTGAGTAGCAATTAAAAACAGGTACTGTCCTACATTTAGAAGTGTAGAACCAGCATTTTTTATACCTTTGACTAAAAATCAAATGTATATTCAGCTGTTCATGCCTATCATGGTGGGCGGTTCACAATGTATAAAGCCATGTCCTATTCTCACTAAGGATTTGCAGTTGACAAGAAAGTCAACATATTTTAGGCCATTAAATAGTGGTACACACTAATAGCCTTTTTTCTGTTTCCTCCAAAAGAGTGGGAGGAATTTAAGTGCCCACAGGCACCAAGAAATACGGTACATGCTGAGTTTGAGGAAAAGCACATGGTTCTCTTGGTCTACCTTTCATTTATTAACAAGACTGAGATACAAAGAAATAATTCTCCAGTATAAGAAATGCAACAGTGCAAACATGATGACAGGTAGTAACTGAAGCTTGCTTCAGCATCGGGGAGACAATAATGAGTAGGAAGACTGATGAAATGGAGAGTGTGCACCCCACCTAAACTGATCATACATTCATTGATTGTCACTGTCGCCATGAAGCCCTGAGGGCCAAGGGTTTGTCAGATCTTATACTTTTTCAAAAGGAGCTTGAAGTCAGAATATTTACGCAACATTTCCTCTTTGAGGCTCAAAATTTTCCAGAAGAGTCTGTGAGCCAAAACAAACATCTACAAACTAAATTTATCCTCCAGGCCAGCAGTGTCTAGTGACCACAGACTAAAAGTTCTTTCCTTCTGCTTCAGGCCTTTGCACATGTCCTTCATTCTGCCAGTAATTTTCTTCTCCCATTTCCCCTCCCTTCCTTGCAGTTAACTACACTCATCCTTCTGGTACTCAGTCACTATTGCTCCCAGAAAGTCTTCCCTGATCTGCTAGATTAGGTTAGGTCCCCTTGTGATGGCCTCTCCCATCTTTCTTGTGCCTTTCCATCATAGCACATAGCATGGTTTGTCATTTTATGTTTATTTGTGTACTTATTTGATTTTTTTCCCCTCCACCATGAGACAGGCAGGGGCCATGTTTCTTTTGTTCAGGAGGCTATTGCCCATCCTAAGGTAGGCATTAAAAAGTAGTTGCTGAATAAGCAAGTAATGACTTTAAAGTAATTCTTCATGGGTATACCTGGAACTGATCATCTACAATTAATATCACATGATCCCTTCGGTTTGGCCTTTGGAAGCAGAAAGGTCTGGGTTTGAACCCCAGATAGCTCACCTACTGCCTGTGTGATGTAGTTGCTGAATCTCCATGAGTTTGTTTCCTCATTTAAAAAGTGGAACCTCCTAGATTTGTGCAGAGGCCTAAAGATAATGCGTTCGTTATACAGTGCAAACGCGTAGTCAGGGCTCAAAAAATGTTAATTGTTATTATTACCACTAACACTAACAGTCAGTCTACTCACACTAGGTGGCCCATATCCCCCTGGTGCAGTGGCGAGTGTCTGGCAAGTCTGAGCTAACAGGCCCACTGCTGTGCCTTCGGCCTCAGAGCAACACCCCCACCCCTACCCCCCAGCAACAGCACTATCCTACCAACCAAGCTAATCAGCATTCAGAGAAATCAGGCCTGGAAGAGTTCTTACAACCCAGTGTCTTGATCATCCATTTTTTTTTTTGAAGTCAGAAAGACTTATTCACCGTTGATCTTTCCAGATTATGTAACTGATATTAATCCACCCCTTAAGAATGCTTGATACATATCTCAGGCACACCTGCCAGGAATGAGTTATGAACTTAAGATGGATCAGTGAACATATTATTCCCAGGGAAGGACACATGATCCTTGATTTAGAATAACTGGGAAGGAGACACATGGTGTGTATCATGGAAAGCAGGGAAGATTGGAGCCAGACTCACCTGTATTCAGAGTTTTTGTCACCAACCAGCTCTGTGATCTTGGACAAGTCCTTAGAACAAGTCCTCGCCTGTAAAACTAACCTCATAACACCTGCTTGGAGCATTGTTTTGAAGATTGAAGGTAATATGTGGGAAAGAGTCTGGCATGGAAGAGATGCCCAATGAATGACGGTTAGGTAACAAAAGGGAATCAGAGCGCTGAACTCACGCCTCACCCCCAACCTCCCCACCTATTAAATTTTATTTAATAGAATTAAATAAAATTCTATTGAATTTACACAAGATAGCACAGACCACAGCAGGCTGGATTGGACACTGTGAATCACAGGATTTCAAACTTATAACGGAAGAAACAGCACAATCTTTGGAAATTTATAGATAAACTGGGCCAAAAATTTGACTGCCACGTACAGCTTTTCATCCTCTATGTTCACAGAAAAGCGGGGAGAAATCTGAGGCGACAGATAGCGCTTCCCTGGAAGGCGGGCCAGGAAACCAGCATTCCCTAGTCGCTGTCCCACTGCAATCCCTGTTTCCAGCATTTGCCTTTGAAAGTCAAGCTGATCTGGCACATCTTGTGACTCATTTCTGTACCGCTTTGTAACAGAATGTCCATAAGTTTCACCCGTCATCTTATTTATTTTTACTGTCTCACACTAGCCTCCTTGGCTCTTAGCCTCCCCTACAAACTGAGCCCAACACAGGTTATCATCACTTCCTATTCTGAGCTTCTGTGGTTCTTGGTTCTGCCCACATGGCAGCACTCCCTGAGCCTGACCCGGTACCTGCTTGTCATCCTAGGAACACAGCACCATTGTCTGATTTATCTGTTTTCCCAGCAACTGGTACATAGTAGGTAATGGTATCTACCTACCAAAGAAACGAATTGTGGCTGATTTAAGCAAGAAAGGAATGTATTCAAAGGATGTTGAGTAGTTCCCTGAATCACCAGAAAGCCTGAAGATCCAAATTCTAGATCTTTGTGGCTAGAAACCGAGGCCCCAAATAGCCCCCAGCATTCATCAGGGAAAACACTTCTTCCCTCTCCCTCCGCTCTTTGGTAACAACTTCCCAGTTTAAAATCCAGGACAGCTCTCCAGGCCTGTCTGCAGGGGAAATGGGAAAGTAGATATCTAGCATTTTCAGCTTCTCACATGAGAGATGGCTTCTGGCCCAGCAAGACTTAAAAGGTAAAGAATTCCTACATAGGATAAGGTTCAAATGTAGGGCAGCCAAAATTAGAATATGGCAAATCATTACTGCACCAACTTCTTAGCATTGACTTCTTAGCATTCAGAACACACAAATTATCTGATGTGTTTGGGTTCTTTTCCTGCTCACTACAGCACCAACCAGAAAATTACATGCTCGCTACCTGTTTACTGGAATAAATAAATGAACAATGAACCTAATGCCACACAGTCTCTTTCTTCCTGGGTTCCCATGACATCCACGTCGGTTCCTTCTTTGCCCTGAACTTTGAAAGTGGCCCAGACTCACTGTGCCCTACAGAGTGGACACCAAGGACCACCAGCTGTGGGCACAGCAGCCACGCTCACTGCCATCCCTTCAGCCTGGCTGGCACCAGCCCCAGGACTGCCTGGCTGCCCCCTCTGGTTTTGTCATCTCTTTTCCATCATTCCCTTGCCCTTTGGACTTGATGACTGCATTTGGCTCACTTACTTTTTGACCCTGGGCACTCTGCAGTTTCTCAACAAGGGTGCAGAACAATTCTTTGTTGAGCAGAACTGCCCCATAGGTTGCAGGATTTTTAACATTCCTGACTGTTTTCATTAAATGTTAAGACTATCGTACAGTCTTGGTGACAACCAAAAAATGGATACACCTTTCCAAACTGTCACTAGTTTGTGGTGGGAAGTGTGGGGATAGCATGATGCTAAGTTGAAGTCCTGGGAAGAGAGTGTTCAAGTCTTCAAACACCAAAAATATAAATGAGGAATCAATGAAGGAAGATGGTTGTCCAAGCCCTTAGTCAGAGCTTTCCAGAGATACAGAGTGGGTGGATTTGCATAAGGAGGGATATTCTTGCTTCTATTGGGAGGGGAGGAGAAAGGAAAAGATGGAAGGAGGGAAGAAGGGAAGGAAAAGGAGGGAAGGAGGGAGGAAAAATACCAGGACACCTTTGTGGAACACTAAAGAAAGTCATGGGGCTTCCCTGGTGGCGCAGTAGTTGAGAGTCCGCCTACCGATGCAGGGGACACGGGTTCGTGCCCCGGTCCGGGAAGGTCCCACATGCCGCGGAGCGGCTGGGCCCATGAGCCATGGCCGCTGAGCCTGCGCATCCGGAGCCTGTGCTCCGCAACGGGAGAGGCCACAACAGTGAGAGGCCCACGTACCGCACAAAAAAAAAAAAGAAAGTCATGAATTTGATAACACTGTGGCCAAAAGAGAAGGAATTAGAACGAATCGATGGGGCACAGGGAATGACTTTCTCCAAAAAAAGGAGCCAAAACTGAATCTTTCAGTAAAGTCACACACTCTGGCTAATGAGAGGAAGACAAGCAGAACTAACAGAAGGTGATTTGCAAGATCACCTGAACCTTCCAAAGGTTTGAAGAGTTTTCTTGGAAATGAAGTGTTTTATTTTTTTGGATATAGATACAAAGAAAAATACTGAGAGAAGAGATACTGTCCTCAGTCCTGTCACACAGTAGGGCATGTAACTTGGTCTCTGTGGTTTATTAAAATCCCTGAGGGCTCCCCAGGAGATGTTATAAAATTCTCAAACTCTGGTCTTAGGTGCTGTCTCCCATTGGCAGGCCCCTTCCTTACTGGGACAAACAATCCAATACTGGTACTGACTGTGCACACACCTATCTGCCCTCACCATTCTTGTAAATAACATCGTAAATTTTTTAAATATTTAAAAAATTAAAAGTTACATTTTTTAAAATTCTAATTGTAATATTTGTTCACAGAAGAAAAATTTAGAAAACCTACATAAGGAAAAAGAGGAAATATAAATCACCCACTACCCAGAAATAATGATTGTTAACTTTTGTTGTATACGCTTACAGATATTTTCTATGCATGTCTGTGTGTCCATACACACAGACATATCCTCATGATCATTCCGAGCACTATTTTGTAACCTGCTCTTTCCGGTGGTATCTTTTACATCAACCAATATAGCATAGAATGGTAACATTTTTAATGGCAATATAGAATTCCATTACATGATTGTACCATAACTTTCTTAATCAATATATTATATTTGACACGTAGGCTATTTCTAATTGTTTTGCTATTGTAAACAATGCTGTGATGATCATCCTTAGCTATAACTTGTACATTCATAATTAGTTACTTAGGAGAGTTTCCTAGAAGTGGTATTACTGGGTCAGAGACGTATCACCTTTGCAATTTTATGCATACTGCCAAATTACCTTCCAGAAAGGCTGCAACTATTTCTATACCCACAGCTTCTACAAGAGAATATGGTTGAGCCTTCCTTTGATCAACACTGTGTGACTTAGCCTTTGCCAGTTTGGTAGTGAAAATGATGTATAACGTTAATTTCAAATATTTCAAAGGAAATCCCCACTGTTTAAACAACCCAACACACATGGAATCCTAATTTCTAACTATATCCTGTATTTATAACATCAGTTAGCATAGACACTTTGAAAATACTGGCCTAAAAATTATATCTAAAGATACACACATTCAGTAACCAACTTTCAGGGTTATGAGACAGGTTTTTAATAGTAATTGCTGACATTTATGTTACTTTCTGAAGTTTAGGTTTTAACTTAAGTCATTAGATAAGCAAATTGCCAATCACAGTTGTAGCTCACCTGGCTAGTTAATAAATCTAAATTTTTCTAAATCAAAAATTGAAAATTTATCCAAATAAGTAGAATGAAGGGGAGAAAAAGCACAAAAATACTTGATGAAATGGTAATTGTATTCAGCAAACAAATAAGTGTGGCATTAGAAAACTCAGTTTCTTCCCAGCCTTGTCCCTGATTTTCTGGCCTTTGGGAAGTTACTTAAATGTGTTCTAAAACAGAGAAGTACAAATGAGTCCTGCATTCCTACTTTTCTCCACCCTAGGCCTCATTGCACATGCATTTTGTAAGAGTTTATTACAAACTATCTGCCAAGCACTTTGAACTTCTTGCAGAGGAGTGTTTATAAATAGAATTTTATCTTGTGGGGTCCTTCACTAGTTAAGTAAATGTCTCATGTTTCTTAAAAAAGTATTACACAAGTGACTTTGAAGAGAAACAAAAGCTGCCCATTCCCATAATCTACTAGTTTCTGGAAAGCTTCCCCAAGATCGTCTCCTTTTATATACCTAGAAACATTTATAACACTTCTCTGTGACAACTTTAACATTTCTCTTTTTTTCTCTCAAATTAAGATGCAACTCTATAAGAACCATTTTTCTGAGGAAAAATATAATAATAAAATTATATATCAATTCTAAGACACTACTGATTCTAGAATTTACCTTCAATATAATGATAGCGTTATTAAGTAAAAAGGAACCATTATAATAAAAGTACACTTAGATTGTAAGTCTGGTTCCGAGTTTAGACACATTAAAATGAAATAGAGGAATACACATCACAGAATAGGGGAAATCTGGAAACAGTAATCATGGCTAGAAACTACTAGGCAGATACCATAATGCTGGGCACTGGGCTAAGTAACTTATGTGTGTTATTTATCCTTACAACGACCCCAGGTCCTTGTGGATAGCACCAAGGCCAGAATGGCTTAGAGCAGAGCATTTGACTCCCAGGTCCAGGGTCCCAGCCACTGGGCTCTCTGCCTCCCCAAGACATCACTCACGTTTCAATTCTTAAACCACCACACTGCCCTTTATTTGGGTCGTCCTCAGCAAAAGTAGGATTTACAGGGACCAACTTACTTGGTCTCAGATGGCCACTCCCTGGTCTGCTCTACTTCCTCTGTCCACCTACCTTTACCTCCCCTATTCCCACCAAGACTTTCTTGTTGGTTACAAAACAGTAGTAGAGGCAGGGTCTCTGTGAAATTGTAACGGCCGTGTGTATTATCTGAAAGGGAGCATTCTCTTTCTTAGAGTACATTACTTAGATGAATTTCAGATTAAACAAACCACATCTATGATTCTTTTTTTATTTCTTCATTCTGTTTATTTGTCCCTCTTCCAAAAATGACTTCCCCCACTTCTATTTATATAAATGAAATCATTCAGTAAGTATTTATTAGGATCTACTCCAGGCAGTATTTATTGGGGTCTACTACTGTGTTTACAGGCACTGGGAATGAAGCAATGGGGAAAACAAAGGCACTTATACTTTCCTCAAGAATCTTACAATCTAGTGGGGGAATCAGAAATTAAATAAATAACTACAGGAATAAATTTATAAATCCAAATTGCAATCAGTGCTCTAAAAACCAACCAAGCCTGCAGTGCTTTACATGTCTTATGGCCAAGTATCTTAACCTTGTCAGGCAGATAGGGGAAAGTCTTCTTTGAGCAAATGACATTGAGTGACAGGCAGGGATTACAGACACGGAAGGTGGAGAAAAGACAACTCAGATGAGAGAGCAGCACTTTTGAGTGCCCCAAGATGGAAAAGAAGTAAATCTAAATCCTACATAGGTTCAAAGCTCAGCGCAAGTAAGTTCTGAAAACTTTCTAAAAATTCCCCTCAGGTATTGTCTCCTACCACAACCTTTCTGCGAATTCTTCTAGCATTTTGTCACCTTTTCATAATGATAACAATAACAACAATCACATTTAATTAAGACTTACAATGTGTCATTCTCTTCTATAAGCAGTTTACCTGTTTTTCTCATTTCTGCCTCACAACAAGTCTCTGAGGGGGTTACTGTTGTTAGCTCCATTTTACAGACGGAGAAACTAAACAGAGACTGTTAAATAAACTATCCCAGTTCCCAGTTAGTAAGTGGAGCAGTTGGGCTGGCACTCTTATTTATTTATTTTTACTGTGTTGGGTCTTCGTTTCTGTGCGAGGGCTTCCTCTAGTTGGGGCAAGTGGGGGCCACTCTTCATTGCGGTGCAAGGGGCTCTCACTATTGCGGCCTCTCCCGTTGCGGAGCACAGGCTCCAGACACGCAGGCTCAGTAGTTGTGGCTCACGGGCCCAGTTGCTCCATGGCATGTGGGATCTTCCCAGACCAGGGCTCGAACCCGTGTCCCCTGCATTAGCAGTCAGACTCTCAACCACTGCGCCACCAGGGAAGCCCTGGGCTGGCACTCTTAACCGATACTTCATACAGCCTCTTCATATATGCTTTCCTCATTATTTTTGTACACGTCTTACTGCTTCTACTAGATGATAAAGTCTCAGAAAAGGGGACAGGGTAAGTGACTCATTCACTTATTCATTCAATCAGCCAACATTATTCCATGACTATTATTTGTCAGGTACTGTATACCTCTACACACCCACCCCAGTGCACTGAATGAATGAATGACTGGTGAATGACCACAATGCACAACTCAGAGAGCCTTGTCTGGGGCAGGAGATGGAAGGTAGAAGCTTTACTGGGGTCAGGAGCAGCAAAGGAAGACTTCATGTGTGTCATCAGAAGGCACCTCTCATCATTCTTCTTGAGAAAGAAGGGCTCCTGAGGGCAACCAAGTCTCTGACAACATGTTAGGTAGCTTCCTGTGTTACCTCGCTTCTGGTACAACAGCCATGTTTGTAGAGTTTGTCATCTCAATTGCATAAATAAACAAACTCAACTTTAGAGGATATTTGTGACCTGCTGAAGCCATACAGCTAGGAAATGGCAAAGCAGGAGTTTGCCCCCAACCTTGTCTGAGGCCAAAGTCTCCCTCCATGCAGCATCCCAGACTTGATTATGGAGTCTCTCCTTGTTAAGCTGAAGAAGGTCAAAGGCTTAAAAAGTCGGCCAGTCTCCAGACTACAGTTTATATTGATAAAACGATCAAAATACACACACACACACACACACACACACACACACACACACACACATGGAAATGATTACCAACCAGGTCAGAAAAAGGGTTATCTTGAGAAAAAAGGCATGGCTGTGTTGGAAAGGAACACTCAGCAAGCTTCTGAGGTGCTAGCATGTTCTAGTCCTTGTCCAAGTAGCGATTACATGAGCAATCACTTTATAATTCATTGGTATAAATTTGTGTGGTGCACTTTTCTGTGTGTCATAGGTCACAATGAAAAAGTTTTCAGAGAAAAGTCTCACCATTTCTTGCAGCAAAATACAGCCTGCAATAGATTATAGAGGCAGGTGGTCCTAGTGAGAGAGGCATTTACATTGAGCTGCTTTTCAGCAAAATCCAAAGGGACAAATTCTTGAGAGAATGGCCCAGATGAGATGAAGTCATCTTCTCCCTAGCCTGGGTTGTAGGCCTCAGGTTACTCACTTTGGTCCCTATACGAGCCCAATGCAAGAGCAGAGCACACAGAGGCCAGATGATGTTTCCAGCCGGGGGTCATGGAGGGAGTGGGGCTTTACTGTAAGAGACTATCCCTCTGGAGATTCACCAAGAATAGCTAAAGGACACAGGGCAAAGTTACAGTCTGCAAGCAACTGCTTGCACAAGTAACATCATTACATTCCCTAGTCTGCTGCCCCTTGAGCCACTGCCCTGGGGGCTGGCATGCAAGAGCCTCTGTTCCTCCATTCACATAAGATAGCGGGGGCTGGGAAGCCAAGAGTGTGAAAGGCCCAGGAGGAAGCCCATGGTAGACAGATGGTCCAGGCCAGAGTATGACCCACAGAGAAGATTTTGAGAACAATTGCCCAAATACAACTGAGCCTTGCCACAGGTCTCCATTTTCTATTTTTTTCCCTCATATTTTTGGCTGATTATTTTAGGTGCAGTGGGTCTATTTTGATTTTCCCAAAGCAATATTTTAGCTATAGAACATCTGTCACCTTGAGAGTCCAAGTGGAACTGTTCATCATTTTGTAACAAAATTCTAATATATCAGATATTGACCCTGTTTGTGAGTGCCTAAAATGTGCAGAGAGCACCAAATTCAAAGGAATATAGCCCCCAACACCACACACATACACACATCTTGTTCTACCTGTGCCATGTGACATACTGTATGACATTTGTGTCCCAAAAGGATTCTCATCAACTGTTTTAGTTTATTTCTTTTTGCTATTTTTTATATATATATAAATTTATTTATTTTTGGCTGCGTTGGGTCTTCATTGCTGCACGCGGGCTTTCTCTAGTTGCAAGTGGGGGCTACTCTTCATTGTGGTGCATGGGCTTCTTATTGAGGTGGCTTCTCTCTGTTGCAGAGCACGGCCTCTAGGCGCATGGGCTTCAGTAGTTGTGGCACGCAGGCTCAGCAGTTGTGGCACGTGGGCTCAGTAGTTGTGGCTCACAGGCTCTAGAGCACAAGCTCAGTAGTAGTGGCGCACAGGCTTAGTTGCTCCACGGCATGTGGGATCTTCCCGGACCAGATCTTGAACCCATGTCCCCCACGTTGGCAGGCAGATTCTTAGCCACTGCACCACCAGGGAAGTTTTTGTTATTTTTTTTTTCATTTTAATCCATTTTTGTAATTGCTGACAATGTATTAATCTAACAAGCAGCATTTCAAATATTTTTTTAGAAACAGCATTGATGCTGAATTTCCCTACTCTCTTGACTACCTTAAAAATCACATAAGTTACTGGCTGTGTGTAAATTATGCAGAGGGCTGTCACTTCATAACCATGAGACCTGGGCAAGTAATTTAGCCTCTCTCTGCCTCAGTTTCGTCATCTATAAATAGGAGCAGTAATGCATGGCTCACAGGACTGCAGAAGAATTCAGTAAGATAACGTATGTAAAGCAGATAGCACAGTGCTTGGCAAACAAAGGTGGTTAATAAATGTCAGTCCTCTCTCCTTTCCCCTCAGTTTATTAAGGTCTCTGGAGAGTATAGCAAATAAACACAAATGACATGGCACAACCTGTGGATTAAAAATATGATGTTCAAAGGCATAGGGTGTTTTCATCTCTAAAACAACCACTGTACATCCAAGAATAGCTCTGTTTATGACTGTGTATTTTTATCCATCTGGGTTCACTCAACCCTCAACCTCACCATATCAGTTAGTCTTTCATATTAGGTTTAAAATTCATTTCTCCCAAGGATGTCTTCCCAAGGCATTTCAGCTCACGGTGATCTCTCACTTTCTAAAATTCCTCCTCTGAATACATTTAACAGTACCTTATGTGTATGTGTCTGTGTATAATTTGTGTACATTACAATTTTTCTTAATCCAACTGTAAACCTCTAAAGCAAGGATTGTAACCAATTCCCCTCTGTATTCTCAGAGCCCAACACAGTGCCCTGCATTCAAGCAGCTGTTAAATATATGCTTGTTGGTTAATCAACTGATTTATTGATTGATGGATAGACAAGGATTTAACTCCTCTTTTGTAACTGTGTAACAGGCCTGTGCAATCTAAAGTTCATACAGGGAGCAGCAGATTCCCAAGGAATCCAACTACCAATTCCCCAACAGCCTCCCAAATGGTAACCCTTGGAGTAGTTGTGGAGGAATCATTCAGGATCTATGAATTAAGCCAGTCTGAGATCTATCCACTGCTCCCCTAGCTAAGCAATGAGCAGTGATTCTTCTCCACTGGAAACAAAAACATTTGTCCAGTTTAGCAAATGTCAGCACGGCAGCATAAAGAACAGAAAATCAAGTGCCATTTCCATGAAGGGAAGTTACTGGGCCAAGAGCAGATGCATCCATTGGCATCAGGCAAGGTCCATTATGCAAGCAGCGGTAATACCAGAGATCAAGAGCAGACAAAGACCAAGCTCTCAAGCCTGGTATAAAGGCCCATCTATTGTCTCTGGCAGACAGTGCCAGAGATAGAGTATCCTGGAGACACAATGTAAGGCAGGCTGAAAATGCATGTGCCAAACCAAAACGAAAGCGAGGCTGCACAATGATAACTACTGAAGGAGCAGCTGGTCCCCATGGCACCAGACTGTGTCTTTCAGACCATGTCATCAACACTTGTCCATATAGTAAACATTTTCTGAAGAGATGCCTGTCAGCTTCCATTTATTTATAAATAAGTGAATGAATAGCATCCAACTTACACATTTTTCATGGTCTTTTTTTTTTCCTTTAAATTCCAAAACCAGATGAGAAAGGACACCACATAGCAAAGTGATAACACAACGAGAATGCAGCTCTGTCCTGGAAGGAGAGTTGACGATTGACAGATGACACACGTTGAGACAATGGAACAAGGCAGTTGCAGACAACTGTTGCAACAAAAGGAGGTCAAGTCTTATTCTTTTCTCCTGCCAGGACACAGAAATTTGGTCACAACTTTTCTTTAAAAAAGAAGAAGAAGAAGAATGCATTCCTAAATCAAGACTTCCCAGGGCAGCGGGAACAATCCCAGCACTCCTTAGCTACACTATCTTGGTTGGTGGACAAATATTTCTGACCTTTTATGTTGAACTTGCAATCTTCTTGGGCTGAGCTGCCACTCTAAGAAAGTCCTTTTAAATGCAAATTAGCCATAGTCATCTCATTTCATCCATCTCTTCTTGGAAATATCAAAATGACAGTGAAAAGATAAAGCTATACACATGCAGAATCATCCTTTACAGAAGTCTGTAGAGTTCAATGGTCACTAA
Organism: Delphinapterus leucas; assembly: GCF_059928025.1. Classification (NCBI taxonomy): domain Eukaryota; kingdom Metazoa; phylum Chordata; class Mammalia; order Artiodactyla; family Monodontidae; genus Delphinapterus; species Delphinapterus leucas. Next base: position 74,908,034 of record NC_143139.1, read on the forward strand.
GTTTCTTGTCAATAAAAATGACATTGGAATTCTTCTCTCCTTACCACCTCCTTCTTTACAAAGCAAAATATAAAAATAAATGAATTGAGTCAAATCCATCTCAGGCCAGAGGATGAACTGGAAACAATACAAAGATATAGAATATTAAATAAACGCACCTTCTTTGAAACCAGTGATGACAATTCCTAGGACCAATTCAAATGGAACTTCTTTTTACAAAGTTTCATGGTGCACAAAAATTGGCCTGCCGGCCAATTGTACGCTATAGAAGCTACAATGAGCCATAGTTATGCCTTGTTTGGAGTACTGCAGTAGAGTCCACAGAGTAGACTGCCAGACATTTAAACAGAAAATCTCTTGTGATACCCAGAAGATCCCTATAATGCACCTGGAATTTCTCAGGACAGTTCAAAGACTTCATTCACTCGAGACCACAGATCTAGAAGGAAGCCTACAGAAATACCATTGACTTCCACTGCCTGATGGCTATCTCAGCAGGTAGGAGACCACTCTTCTTGCAATGGGACAGTCCCGATGTGCCATCCCTCAAGTAATAACAGAATTTTGAATAAACACACAAGCTGCCTTACCCTAAGATGGAATAATTCTGAGGTGCCTGGTCTATACCGTCTCCCAGAAACCCTAGAGGGGTTGAATCCCATTTGCCCACAGCAGTCATCTCATCTCTAATATGTTCTTTATTGGGTGTATTTCCTTCACTGTTTTACTTGCCTAACAACATTTCCTAGGATCACCTTCCAAATAATCAGCTTGCATTTAAATATTTTCTGAGATTTGCTTTTGAAAAATCTAAACTTAAATCATCATAGAAACTCGTGCCTGGATGGAACCCATCTAAAAACCCAGATCCCAAGAGCCAGACCTAGAAAGAGTATGAGCCCAGAAACATTCCCTCATTTTAACAATGCTTAATGAGGGTAACACACTGAGATTTCGATGCCCAAGATTCCAAGCAGGTCTTCAACATCTCCCTCCTGGGATTTTGTAGTAATCATCTAAGTGGTCTCCCTTTTTCCAGACTTGTTTCATTTCTCCCCATTATCCCTCCTATAACCATTTTCCACACAATGGTCATGTAGCTCCACTGCGTAAAGTTCTTCAATGTTTCCCTACTACCCTCATGATGAGTCCGATCTCCTTAGAATAACACACAAGATCCTTCATTATCTGGTCATTCTTACCTACCTCTCCTGCCTCACTTTTTACCACTTCCCAGTACCTTGGCCGTACTAAATAACTTACACTTCCTGACTCAAGAATACTGTACTTCCTTAATTTGAAATCCCTTCTTTCCACACACCTACTTGCTGAACCCCGATTCCTCCTTCAGAACTCTGATTAGGAGATGGAAAGGATTGGGAAGCCATATCTACTCTCTTGCTGCCTATCCCTCTAAACGGTATCTCTGATCCATCCATTTCCCTTCATGTCCACCCACCACCCTAGTCAGATCCTTCTATCTGACCCTCTCATAGAACCACGTACCTTCCTTCATTGCATCTGCCTGAATCTTAGTTTTTTTCTTATATGTGAGATTAATCGATTAATGTCTGTATCCTTCTACAGGTGGTAAATTCCTGTGAGAACAGTACCAGGTCTACTTTTACTCATAATGCAGGTCTTGGTACAGGACATGTCATGTAGTAAGCATTCAATAAATACTTGTGAATGCAATTTGTGAATCACTCCTTTCTATTTGAAAAATTTTACCTTGAAATCACACATATATCATTTCACACCTAACCCTCTGCTTCCCTATATAGTCATGGTTCTCCAGAGAAAAAGAAGTGATGAAATACACTGAGAGACCTATAAGAGGTGACCTTATAGGAATTGGCTGGTGCAGTTATGGAATCCAAGAAGTCCCATGATTTGCTGTCTGCAACCTGGAGAACTGGGAAATCTGGTGGTATCATTTGGTCCGAGTCTGATGGCCAGAGAATTGGGAAAGCTGATGGTTGAATTCTTGGTCTGAGTTCAAAAGCCCAAGAACCAGAAGCACCAATGTCTGAGTGCAGGAGAAGATGGATGTCTCAGCTGAAGCAGAGAGAGTGAATTTACCCTTCTACTGCCTTTTTGTTCTATTCAGGGCCTCACTGGATTAGATGATGGACGTCCACCTGCATTGGTGAGGGTGATCTTCTTTACTCCATACACTGATTCAAATGCTAATCTCTTCTAGAGATATCCTTACAGTCACAACCTGAAATAATGTTTTACCAGCTATCTGGGCATCCCTTAGCCCAAACTGACACATAAAATTTACCATCACACACTGTGTAGTAACTTTCTGCTCACATGTCAATTTCTACCACATAATTGTGATCTTGGGGGTCCCAAGGCCTTCATACAGTACTCTGCAAGAAGTTACCATTATTGAGCTCTTCTGCTGAATTAAGATTTCTGAAAGTCTAAGATTATAATGCACAGAGAAGGAAGTTCATCAGGCAGGCTTTGGAGGTTGGATAAGATTTCAATTGGTAAAGATGATGGCTTGAAAAATTACTTGAATACATGGGGAAATACAGGTGAAAGCAATTTGTATATATAAATATGTATATGTATAAATAATAAGTTGTCACTCTGATTGGAAAGTGACTGGAGTGTGTGCAATGGAACAATGTAGCTGATGTGTTGAGTGTTTATTATATGCCAGGCACTATTATAAACATTTTACATTACATTATACATTACATTACATTATACATTACATTATAATAATACTTTTTAAGAATAATGAAAGATAAGCTAGAATAATAAGGTTCAAATGCAGAAGGCTTTGAATATCACCTATGGAATTATTCTTTATCTGGTTATTGATGGAGATTCATTAAAGACTGATATGTATGACATATCTGACATCTCAAAGCCATTCTGTAGGAATATTAAGCTGGTAAAAGCAGGCAAGAAATCTAGAAGAGGGACTTCCCTCCAGTGGAAGTCCAGTGGTTAAGAATCCGCCTTCCAATGCAGCAGACATGGGTTCGATCCCTGGTCAGGGAACTAAGATTCTACATGCAACTAAGCCCATGCACTCTAGAGCCGGTGCGTCACAACTAGAGAGAAGCCCACGTGCCGCAACTAAGACCAGACATGGCCAAATTAATTAATTAATTAATTAATTTTTTAAAAAAAGAAATCTAGAAGAAGAAAAAGTTCAGGGTACAGAGACTGCATAGGTCATCTCTAGAGATATCTATCAGAGTTTTCAAAGAGACCCATAAGACGTGGGTCTTTTAGATGGCATGAGAAACAAGAAGGAATACAGAATCAGTCCACAGACTTGATCATGAATGCTTAACCAAAGGATTAGGAAGTATTGGGTTGGCTAAAGGTTCATTCAGTTTTTTCCATAGGATGGCTCTAGTAGCACTTAGTTGTCTTTAACTTCATTCAAAACAATTTTGTTAGATTTCATGCGACAGCTGTCATATCAGCATGCGTTTAAAAAAAGACTTATCAAAATTGATGAATTTTTGTGTAGCTATTTTAATATTGAAGAAGGCAGGAAAAAATCAACATTTTCAGCATATTATGCTTTATTCTTTCAAGAAAGGTAAAAACACAACTGAAATGCAAAAAAAAAGATTTGTACAGTGTACGGAAAAGGTACTGTAACTGATCGAATATGTCAAAAGTCATTTCCAAAGTTTCATGCTGGAGATTTCTTGATACATGATGCTTCATGGTTGGGTAGACCAGCTGAAGTTGATAGCAACCAAATCTAGACACTAACTGAGAACAATCAATGTTATACCACATGGGAGATAGCTGGCATACTCAAAATATCCAAATCAAGCACTGAAAATAATTTGCACCAGGTTGGTTATGTTAATTGCTTTGATGTTTGGGTTCCACATAAGTTAAGTGAAAAAAACCTTCTTGCCCATATTTCCACATGCAATTCTCTACTTAAACGTAATAAAAATGTTCCGATTTTAAAACAAATTGTGACGGGTGATGAAAAGTGGGTACTGTACAATAATGTGGAATGGAAGAGATGGTGGGGCAAGCGAAATGAACCACCACCAACCACACCAAAGGTCGGTCTTCATCCAAAGAAGGTGATGTTGTGTATATGGTAGGATTGGAAGGGAGTCCTCTAATATGAGCTCCTTCCAGAAAACCAAACGATTAATTGCAACAAGTACTGCTCCCAATCAGACCAACTAAAAGTGGCACTCAAAAAAAAGCACACCCAGAATTAGCCAACAAAACATGCATAATCTTCCATCACGATAACACAAGACCACATGCTTCTTTGATGACCACGCAAAAACTGTTACAGCTTGGTTAGAAAGTTCTGATTCATCCTCCACATTCACCTTCAGATTTCCATTTACTTGGGTCTTAACAAAATTCTCTTAATGGAAAAAATTTCAATTCCCTGCAAGACTGTAAAAGGCACCTGGAATAGTTCTTTGTCAAAAAGATAAAAAGTTTTGGGAAAACTGAATAATGAAGTTGCCTGAAAAATGGCAAAAGGTAGTGGAAGAAAAGGGTGAATAGGAGAGGAAACAAGCTGGCGGAGTAGAAGGACGTGCTCTCACTCCCTCTTGCGAGAACACCAGAATCACAACTAGCGGCTGGACAGTCATCGACAGGAAGACACTGGAACTCACCAAAAAAGATACCCCACATCCAAAGGCAAAGGAGAAGCCACAAGGAGACGGTAGGAGGGGCGCAATCACAGTAAAATCAAATCCCATAACTGCTGGGTGGGTGACTCATAGACTGGAGAACACTTATACCACAGAAGTCCACCCACTGGAGTGAAGGTTCTGAGCCCCATGTCAGGCTTCCCAACCTGGGGGTCTGGCAATGGGAGGAGAAATTCCTAGAGAATCAGAATTTCAAGCCTAGTGGGTTTTCATTGCAGGCCTTCGACAGGACCGGGGGAAACACAGACGCCACTCTTGGAGGGCACACACAAAGTAGTGTGCGCACTGGGACCCAGGAGACAGAGCAGTGACCTCAGGGGAGACTGAAACAGGCCTACCTGCTAGTGTTGGAGGGTCTCCTGCAGAGGCGGGGGGGTGGCTGTGGCTCACCATGGGGACAAGGACACTGGCAGCAGAAGTTCTGGGAAGTGCTCCTTGGCATAAGCCTTCCCAGCGTCCACCATTAGCCCCACCAAAGAGCTGGGTAGGCTCCAGTGTTGGGTTGCCTTAGGCCAAACAACCAACAGGGAGAGAACCCAGCCCCACCCATCAGCAGACAAGCGGATTAAACTTTTACTAAGATCTGCCTACCGGAGCAACAGTCAGCTCTACTCAGCACCAGTCCCTCCCATCAGGAAATTACACAAGCCTCTTAGATAGCCTCATTCACCAGAGGGTGGACAGCAGAAGCAAAAAGAACTACAATCCTGCAGCCTGTGGAACAAAAACCACATTCACAGAAAGATAGACAAGATGAACAGGCAGAGGGCTATGTACCAGATGAAGGAACAAGATAAAACCCCAGAAAAACAACTAAATGCAGTGGAGATAGGCAACCTTCCAGAAAAAGAATTCAGAATAATGATAATGAAGATGAGCCAGGACCTCGGAAAAAGAATGGAGGCAAAGATTGAGAAGATGCAAGAAATGTTTAACAAAGACCTAGAAGAATTAAAGAACAAACAAACAAGGATGAACAATACAATAACTAAAATGAAAAATACACTAGAAGGAATCAATAGCAGAATAACTGAGGAAGAAGAACGGATAAGTGACCTGGAAGACAAAATGGTGGAATTCACTGCTGCGGAACAGAATAAAGAAAAAAGAATGAAAAGATATGAAGACAGCCTGAGACCTCTGGGACTACATTAAACGCAACAACATTTGCATTATAGGGATCCCAGAACGAGAAGAGAGAGAGAAAGGACCAGAGAAAATATGTGAAGAGATTATAGTTGAAAACCTCCCTAACATGGGAAAGGAAATAGCCACCGAAACCAGGAAGCGCAGAGAGTCCCATACAGGATAAATCCAAGGAGAAACCCACTGAGACACATAGTAATCAAATTGTCAAAAATTAAAGACAAAAGAAAAATTATTGAAAGCAGCAAGGGAAAAATGACAAATAATATACAAGGGAACTCCCATAAAGTTAACAGCGGATTTCTCAGCAGAAACTCTACAAGCCAGAAGGCAATGGCATGATATACTTAAAATGATGAAAAGGAAGAACCGACAACCAAGATTACGCTGCCCAGCAAGGATCTCATTCAGATTTGATGGAGAAATCAAAAGCTTTACAGACATGCAAAAGCTAAGAGAATTCAGCACCACCAAACCAGCTCTACAATAAATGATAAAGGAACTTCTCTAAGTGGAAAACTCAAGAGAAAAAAAGGACCTAAAAAAACAAACCCAAAACAATTAAGAAAATGGTCATAGGAACATACATATCGATAATTACCTTAAAGGTGAATGGATTAAATGCTCCAACCAAAAGACACAGGCTTGCTGAATGGATACAAAAACAAGACCCAGCTATACGCTGTCTACAAAAGACCCACTTCAGACCTAGGGACACATACAGACTGAAAGTGAGGGGATGGAAAAAGATATTCCATGGAAATGAAAATCAAAAGAAAGCTGGAGTAGCAATACTCATATCAGATACAATAGACTTTAAAATAAAGAATGCTACAAGAGTCAAGGAAGAACACTACATAATGATCAAGGGACCAATCCAAGAAGAAGATATAACAATTATAAATATATATGCACCCAACATAGGAGCACCCCAATACATAAGGCAACTGCTAATAGCTATAAAAGAGGAAATCGACAGTAACACAGTAATAGTGGGGGACTTTAACACCTCACTTACACCACTGTACAGATCATCCAAAATGAAAATAAATAAGGAAACAGAAGCTTTAAATGACACAATAGACCAGATAGATTTAATTGGTATTTATAGGACATTCCATCCAAAAACAACAGATTACACATCTTGGGTCACAAATCAAGCCTTGGTAAATTTAAGAAAATTGAAATCATATCAAGCATCTTTTCTGACCACAATGCTATGAGATTAGAAATGAATTACAGGGAAAAACCATAAAAAATGCAAACACATGGAGGCTAAACAATACGTTACTAAATAACCAAGAGATCACTGAAGAAATCAAAGAGGAAATCAAAAAATACCTACAGACAAATGACAATAAAAACACGACGATCCAAAATCTATGGGATGCAGCAAAAGCAGTTCTAAGAGGGAAGTTTATAGCTATACAAGCCTACCTCAAGAAACAAGAAAAATCTCAAATAAGAAATCTAACCTTACACCTAAAGGAACTAGAGAAAGAAGAACAAAAAAAACCCCAAAGTTAGCAGAAGGAAAGAAATCATAAAGATCAGAGCAGAAATAAATGAAATAGAAACAAAGAAAACAATAACAAAGATCAATAAAACTAAAAGCTGGTTCTTTGAGACGATAAACAAAATTGATAAAGCATTAGCCAGATACATCAAGAAGAAGAGAGAGAGGACTCAATTCAATAAAATTAGAAATGAAAAAAGAGAAGTTACAACAGACACCGCAGAAATACAAAGCATCCTAAGAGACTATTACAAGCAACTCTATGCCAACAAAATGAAGAAATGGACAAATTCTTAGAAAGGTATAACCTTCCAACACTGAACCAGGGAGAAACAGAAAATATGAACAGACCAATCACAAGTAATGAAATTGAAACTGCGATTAAAAATCTTCCAACAGGGCTTCCCTGGTGGCGCAGTGGTTGAGAGTCCGCCTGCCGATGCAGGGGACACGGGTTCGTGCCCCGGTCCGGGAGGATCCCACGTGCCGCGGAGTGGCTGGGCCCGTGAGCCATGTCCGCTGATCCTGCGCGTCCGGAGCCTGTGCTCTGTGACGGGAGAGGCCACAGCAGTGAGAGGCCCGCGTACCGCGCAAAAAAAAAAAAAATCTTCCAACAAACAAAAGTCCAGGACCAGATGGCTTCACAGGTGAATTCTATCAAACATTTAGAGAAGAGCTAACACCCACCCTTCTCAAACTCTTCCAAAAAATTGCAGAGGCAGGAACACTCCCAAACTCATTTTATGAGGCCACCATCACCCTGATACCAAAAACAGACGAAGATACTACAGAAAAAGAAAATTACAGACCAATATCACTGATGAATATAGATGAAAAAATCCTCAACAGAATACTTGCAAACAGAATCCAACAACACATTAAAAGGATCATACACCATGATCAAGTGGGATTTATCCCAGGGATGCAAGGATTCTTCAGTATAAGCAAATCAATCAGTGTGATACATCATATTAACAAATTGAAGAATAAAAACCATATGATCATCTAAATAGATGCAGAAAAAGCTTTTGACAAAATTCAACACCCATTTATGATAGAAACTCTGCAGAAAGTGGGCACAGAGGGAACCTATCCCAACATAATAAAGGCCATATATGACAAACCCACAGCAAACATCATTCTCAATGGTGAAAAACTGAAAGCATTTTCTCTAAGATCAGGAACAAGACAAGACTGTCCACTCTCACCTCTATTATTCAACATAGTTTTGGAAGTCCTAGCCACGGCAATCAGAGAAGAAAGAGAAATAAAAGGAATACAAATTGGAAAAGAAGAAGTAAAACTGTCACTGTTTGCAGATGACATGATACTATACATAGAGAATCCTAAAGATGCCACCAGGCAACTACTAGAGCTAATCAATGAATCTGATAAAATTGCAGGATACAAAATTAATGCACAGAAACCTCTTGCATTCCTATATACTAATGATGAAAAATCTATAAGAGAAATTAGGGAAACACTCCCATTTACCATTGCAACAAAAAGAATAAAATACCTAGGAATAAACCTACCTAGGGGGACAAAAGACCTGTATGCAGAAAACTATAAGACACTGAGGAAAGAAATTAAAGATGATACCAGCAGATGGAGAGATATACCATGTTCTCAGATTGAAGAATCAATATTGTGAAAATGACTATACTACCCAAAGCAATGTACAGATTCAATGCAATCCCTCTCAAATTACCAATGGCATTTTTTACAGAACTAGAACAAAAAATCTGAAAATTTGTATGGAGACACAAAAGACCCCGAATAGCCAAAGCAGTCTTGAGGGAAAAAAACGGAGCTGGAGGAATCAGACTCCCTGACTTCAGATTATACTACAAAGCTACAGTAATGAAGACAATATGGTACTGGCACAAAAACAGAAACATAGATCAATGGAACAAGATTGAAAGCCCAGAGATAAACCCACGCACCTATGGTCAACTAATCTATGACAAAGGAGGCAAGGATATACAATGGAGAAAAGACAGCCTCTTCAATAATTGTTGCTGGGAAGACTGGACAGCTCCATGTAAAAGAATGAAATTAGAACATTCCCTAACGCCATACACAAAAATAAACTCAATATGGATTAGAGACCTAAATGTAAGACCGGACACTATAAAACTCTTTAGAGGAAAACATAGGAAGAACACTCTTTGACATAAATCACAGCAAGATCTTTTTTGTTCCATCTCCTAGAGTAATGGAAATAAAAACAAAATAAACAAATGGGACTTCCAAGCTTTTGCACAGCAAAGAAAACCATAAACAAGACGAAAAGACAACCCTCAGAATGGGAGAAAATATTTGCAAACGAATCAACGGACAAAGGATTAAACTCCAAAATATATAAACAGCTCGTGTAGCTCAATATTAAAGAAATAAACAACCCAATCCAAAAATGGGCAGAAGACCTAAATAGACATTTCTCCAAAGAAGACATACAGATGGCCAAGAAGCGCATGAAAAGTTGCTCAACATCACTAACTATTAGAGAAATGCAAATCAAAACCACAATGAGGTATCACCTCACACCAGCTAGAATGGGCATCATCAGAAAACCTACAAACAACAAATGCTGGGGAGGGTGTGGAGAAAAGGGAACCCTCTTGCACTGTTGGTGGGAATGTAAATTGATACAGCCACTATGGAGGACAGTATGGAGGTTCTTTAAAAACCTAAAAATAGAATTACCATATGATCCAGCAATCCCACTACTGGGCATATACCCAGAGAAAACCATAATTCAAAAAGACACATGCACCCCAATGTTCATTGCACCACTATTTACAATAGCCAGGTCATGGAAGCAACCTGAATGCCCATCAAAAGACGAATGGATAAAGAAGATGTTGTAAATATATCCAGTGGAATATTACTCAGCCATATAAAGGAATGAAATTGAGTCATTTGTTGGGACATGGATGGGTCTAGAGACTGTCATACAGAGTGAAGTAAGTCAGAAAGAGAGAAACAAATATTGTATATTAACACATGTATGTGGAACCTAGAAAAATGGTACAGATGAACCACTTTGCAGGGCAGAAGTCGAGACACAGATATAGAGAACAAACGTATGGACACCAAGGGGGGAAAGCGCAGGGGTGTGGGGATGGTGGTGTGCTGAATTGGGAGATTGGGATTGACATGTATACACTGATGTGTATAAAATTGGTGACTAATAAGAACTTGCTGTATAAAAAAATAAATAAAATTAAATTTAAAAATTTTAAAAAGGGTGAATACATTGTTCAATAAAGTTCTTGGTGAAAATGAAAAATGTGTCTTTTATTTTTACTTAAAAATGGAAGCCACTTTTTGGCCAACCCAGTATTAAGAATGAAAAGGTGTGGAATGGTTAAATAAATTATGGTAAATCCAAGTTGGCGTTATTAGATGATTCAATAAGTAGCGTGTCTATTCTATGCCTAATTCAATTGAAAAATAAGTCAAATGAGTAAAAACAGATTAGAGACCAAATATTATCTTTATTATTGATGAAGCTGATATTGGATAAAGTGGTTTCTATCTGAATAAGAAAGGCACGTGGACTGTTTCATAATAAGGCTCAGAATTAGACAGACTGCCCATGATGCAATGCTGGTCTAGGGAGACGATCTCATAGAAAGTATACGAGCCCTGCAGGCAGCTGGTTCTCAAAGAGAAAGAGAAAAGGTCATGCCCACTCTCTCCTGTAACCTCACCAATCATTTCATGTCATTCCATCTCCCCTGGGGCAGAGTTAGTGAAGGGGTGGAGAAGGCAAGTTCTTATGCTAATGAAGCTCGCTAATTAGCATAATAGTGGAAGGGCACACCAAATGTGAAGAATAAGTAACCCTCCCTAACAGTTTAAACCAGGGTTTGGCAAACTACAGCCCATGGGCCAAATCTTGCCCATACCTGTTTTTATGCAGCCCCAAGCTAAGAATAATGGCTTTTATATTCTTAAATGGTTGAAAGTATCAGAAGGATATTTCATGACATTTAAAAATTATACAATATTCAAATTTTAATGTAAATCAGTTAGGTTTTATTGGAACACAGGTATATGCATTCACTTATGTATTATCCGTGGCTACTTTCATGCTACACCAGTGGTCCCCAACCTTTCTGGCACCAGGGACTGGTTTCGTGGAAGACAATTTTTCCACGGACGGTGGGGCAGGGGGATGGTTCAGGAGGTAATGCGAGCGATGGGGAGCGGCAGATGAAGCTTCGCTCGCTCGCCTGCTGCTCACCGCCTGCTGCATGGCCCAGTTCCTAACGGGCCGCGGACCAGCACTGGTCTGCGTTCTGGGGGTTGGGGACCCCTGTGCTACATGACAGGGCCGAGTAGTTAGGACAGAGACTGTAAGGGATGACAACATAAAAATATTTACTCCCTAATCTTTAAAAGAAAAAGTCTGTGACCCCTGATTTATACTACTGAATTCTATGCAGCCATCAAAACAGAGAGAGAGAACTATATACTGACCTGGATGGCAGCCCACCATTTTCCACAACGAACAAAAAGTAAGTTGCAAAGCATTCAATATAGTATAAGCCTATTTTATTAAAGATGCATATACAGCTAGATAGAAAGATATTTACATATGTACCTAACAATCCTTACCAAACTTGGTGAGTGGAAAGGAATGGGGAAGAACGAGGAGGGCTCAGACATTTTACACTTTGTATTATTTTAAAATTTTCACAATGACCATTATTATTTTCATATATATGCAAAAGAAAAAGATAAACATAACATGAACACAGTGATGGCTTAGGCTGCAAACAAGTCAAATGAGTGAAAACTTGGAAATGACTGTGTGACAATCACAGTATCTCAGGATTCAGAAGCACCCTGGTGTAAGAGCTCATTTGATGCTTGAATCGATTCTACAACAACCTAACTTGAGTTTGAATACCTCCAGCAGCAGGAAACTTGCTGTTACCCACAGCGACCCATTTCATCTCTGGATAATTCCAGTGATAATAAAATTCACCCTGATTTGTATTAAAATTTTACCTCACTGTAGCTTTTACTTGTTGATTCAAATTCTCCATTTTAGGCTTATAAGAAAAGTAATCTGTCCCTCATCTGAAAGCCCTGTATGTGAACACAAGTTACATGGCAAACTTGAGTCCTTTCTCCAAACTAAATATCCCTCTGTCCTTCAACCATTCAACATGTGGTGTTAAAAGAATGGAAAGAGCTTAAAAGTCATAAATCATGAAATAGAAAGGATAAGTATAAAATATATCCTTTTTGAAAACTTTTAGCAGTCATTGTTAGTTCAGCTGCTATGAGTTCAAGCTGGTATCTCTTTCTCAAAGAGAACTAAAATTTCAAGACGGAACAGATATTGTGAGTAAAAGGGGATAAGTGAGCATACACCTACCTAGAGGAAGTGATGTCAGTGGGAAAGGATTTGGGATTAGCAATGGAGGTGACCTCCAATCCAGGCAGAGGGAAGAGGAGAGATGCCGAATAGAAGAGTGAGAAGGCAGAAGACTTTGAGGAGGAAATAAATAAGGTGATTTCAAACAAATCTTCCCAGGAAAACAGGTGAGCAGGTCATCTCCCATGAGAGAAGGAGGCCAGCAATGTGTGATGAACGGGGTGGAAGAAGGAACAAGAAAAAGTGAGGAGTACGTTGTTGAGTTGAAAACTCACGTATTACAGTGGCTGCCAAAGAAACAGAAGAAGGAATCAATAGGTGATAAATAGAATACTTAGGGACTTCCCTGGTGGTCCAGTTGTTGAGACTTCGCCTTCCAATGCAGGGGGTGTGGGTTTGATCCCTGGTCGGGGAGCTAAGATCCCACATGCCTCGCGGCCAAAAAACCGAAATATAAAACAGAAGCAATATTGTAACAAATTCAATAAAGACCTTAAAACTGGTCCACATCAAAAAAAATCTTTAAAAACTATATATACTTTAAAAAAAACATAGAAAGAATACTTAGCTTTGGTGAGGGCTGAGGGTAGGAAAGAGCAGACAGGTCTCTAGATTTAGTGAGTTTTTCCAACAGCATTTAACAACTCAAGGTTAATGAGTTAACCCACTTCATCCTCTCCCCCATCCACTCTCCCACCGCCCCCCAAATGCAGGACCCAGAGTGATGCACTATTTATTGCCAGCAGGAGATTGAGAGGCCCATTGCAAGAAGACAGCAGTGGCTCGTTGTCCTCAGTTACAAGGGAGTGTGCCTTTGTGTGTGTAGACCCTCAAGTTTATGTCCCAGTAGAAACACTATATTCTATGGCCTTATTAAAGAATCTTAACACCTTTCAAAATTGCCCAAGCCATAATAAAAGCCCAGTACTCAACAATGGGAACTGCTTGACCTAATCAGTCAGAAATAATGGAAAATATATTAAAAGTGCTACCTTTTCATGCACTTAACATAATGCTTTTGAATTTCCAGTGGCATCCCAGTGGATTACTATGAATTACTTTGCAGGAACAAAATTCTGTTTGTTTTCTCTCCCACCCTAGACTATAATCTTTGAAAAACGTATTAATCAAGAGCCAAAGTGACTTGTTTCTCCACCCGCCTTCTCTGGAGGTGCACACAACAGCATGTAGAAAGCCCAGTGTTTAAAGAGCTAGGACATTAGAAGGGCTCTTTCCATGTACAAATCAACGGTTATCCTGTTCCTTTCTGGTTGATTCCTTGGTCTATTACCGATCCCCATCGTTGCCCTTCTAAAGTTCATCCAAGTTCACATCTCACTCTCCATCCCCCTTACTCTCTAGGCTATCTTCTTACCTGTGCTAGGACACCCCCAAACTCCCATCCCTGCACCCTTTTCAATAATCATGACCTCTCAGAGTGCTAGGCTCTGTAAAAGAAGACAGGGACTTGTCAGACTCAAGAGATTTTACAGATATGATGGTGCCCACAGCTCCATAGGAACTATGCTAATGGCATCACCTGCCCAGCTATCAAAATAGACTTTCTCATCAAGGTTTATGTATCTTCTAATGGTGGCCTTCTCTTTCAAGTGTTTTCTTGAGAGGCCTCCTGTCATTTCCTCCCTAAGAACTCTTAACATTTTTTGACATGCACCTCAACATCTTGCAACTTGGGTCCAAGAACAATAGACCAAAAATAACAAGTAAAGGAAACATGCATTCTTTGTCTTTTCCCCAGCCAAGTTCTTACTCACTTATAGCATTAACTATAAGTGCCAAGTATAGGTACCTCCAGCTGGGGAGGAAGGAACCACAGGGAAACCAGGATGGAAAAAGAGGGAGTTTGCTGTATGGAGAGTGTCAGATTCTTGGTTTTAATGTGGAGAAGAATGAAGAGTAGCTTTTCAGGTACTCTGCCTTCAAGCTGGGTAATCACATTTCACACCAGTTTTATCTGAACATAGCCTTGTAAGTCCACTAAGCCTCTTCTTCTATTTTATTGAGAAAATCAAGGCCATTTAATTAAAGCATTCCAAATTTCCCTTTTATTTATCAGCTTTTTATAGGTAGGTTAGGGGCAAGTTCTCCAGGCACAGATAGACCTGAGTTTAAACTGAAGCTTTCTCTGACACTTAGTAGCTACTGGGCAAGTTCCTTGATCTTCCCATGTTTATAAAAAGTTTCCTCATTATAAAAAGCTAAAAATAATGCTGATTTTGCATGATTGTTCTGAAGTTTTATTTAGATCGTGTATCAAAAGCTCCTGGTCTTTTTTTTTAGCATGAGTTTAAAATGGTACATAAACTCCTGATTCTCAGTCTGTATTAAATAATGCGGGCCAAATTATGTGTTTAATAATTGTTATTATAATTTCTTTGTTTTCTTTGCTAGAAATATGGAAAACAATAAGAAAATTAGCAAATTACACTTGGTAGAAGCACTCTGTCACCACACTACATATCCAAAACAATTATAACGTAACTAGATCTGACAAGAGATTATCCTATCTCTACCCAACTGAAGTTATCAAGAAGATTATCTGCAATACGGATTTATATGCACCCTCCTTGACAATGAAGGACACTCTAAGTGTATAATGAAATACTAGCTATAATTTTAGCGAGACCCTTAAAGACGAAGCAATCAGAACACGAATAGCATGGTTTTTAGTGACAGAAAAATTGAAGATCAACTTGAAATCTTTTAAGTATAGTTTATCTTGTTCCTTTTATTATCTACTTTTATATTTTACACTGTGCAAAAGTTGTTAGTACAGGAATGCATGGCAGCAACATGGATGGACCTAGAGATTACCATACTAAGTGAAGTCAGACAAAGACAAATGTTACATGATATCGCTTATATGGAACCTAAAAAATAATATAAAGCAATCTGGGACTTCCCTGACAGTCCAGTGGTTAAGACTTTGCCTTCCAATGCAAGGGGTGCAGGTTCAATCCCTGGTTGGGGAGCTAAGATCCCACATGCCTCCTGGCCAAAAAACCAAAACATGAAACAGAAGCAATATTGTAACAAATTCAATAAAGACTTTGAAAAGGGCCCACATGAAAACATCTTACACATACACACACACACACACACACACACACACACACACACACACACAAAACAGAAACAGACTCACAGACGTAGAAAACAAACCTAAGGTTACCAAATGGGAAAGGGAGGTGGGATGGATAAATTAGGAGTATGGGATTAACAGACACAAACTACTATACATAAAATAGATAAACAACAAGGATTTACTGTATAGCACAGGGAACTACATTCAATATCCTATAATCACATTTAATGGAAAGTAATCTGAAACATATATACATATATTTAACTGAATCACTTTGCTGTACATCTGAAACTAACAATATGGTAAATTAACTGTATTTCAATAAAAAACAATGCATGGATATAACTTGCAAATAAACAGATATGCATATGTTATGAGGACATGCTCATTGTTTTTTAATTATTATTATTTTATTTATTTACTTTTGGCAGCATTGTGTCTTCGTTGCTGCGCGCAGGCTTTCTCTACTTGAGGCGAGCGGGGGCTACTCTTCATTGCAGTGCGCAGGCTTGTCACCGTGGTGGCTTCTCTTGTTGTGGAGCACAGGCTCTAGGCACGCAGGCTTCAGAAGTTGTGGCACGCGGGCTCAGTAACTGTGGCTCGTGGGCTTAGTTGCTCCGCAGCATGTGGGATCTTCCCAGACCAGGGCTCGAACCCATGTCCCCTGCACTGGCAGGCCGATTCTTAACCACCGTGCCACCAGGGAAGTCCTCATTTTTCAACAGTGGAGTGCACTATCAAAAGTTTAAAGAAGGTGATCTACACTGACCCCATGTGTTTACCCCACTCTTTGGGTTATGTCATACCCCTGCATAAAGACCTATCTTTCACAGCTCTCCATTTCCAAATGAACATGGTCTGAGATCTTTACATGCATGCAAGGCCTTTCCTAACTTGGTCCCCAGCCCTCTCCTATCTCTCCAGATCCAGGCAGGAAACAGATTGCCATAGAAAAAGAGAGATTAATAGACTATCTACAAAGATTTAGGTGAAGTATAGAGAAACTACAAGGTATAGTGACAGAGGCTCTGAAGTGATCATGCTTATGATGATCCAGGGACATACACCCCAATGTTAACTGCAGCACTATTTATAATAGCCAGGACATGGAAGCAACCTAAATGTCCATCGACAGAGGAGTGGATAAAGAAGATATGGTGTAGATATACAGTGAGATATTACTCAGCCATAAGAAAGAACAAAATAATGCCATTTGCAGCAAAATGAATGGACTTAGAGATTGTCATACTGAGTGAAGTAAGTCAGACACAGAAAGACAAATATCATATGATATCACTTATATGTAGAATCTAAAAAAAGGGTACAAATAAACTTATCTACAAAACAGAAATAGAGTTACAGATGTAGAGAACAAACTTATGGTTACCAGGGAGTAAGGGTGGGGGGGGAGGGATAAATTGAGAGATTGGGATTGACACAGACACACTACTATATATAAAACAGGTAACTAGTAAGGACTTACTGTATAGCACAGGGAACTCTACTCAGTACTCTGTAATAGCCTACATGGGAAAAGAATCTAAAAAAGAGTGGATATATGTATATGTATAACTGATTCACTTTGCTGTACACCTGAAACTAACACAACATTGTAAATCAACTATGCTCCAATAAAAATTTTAAAAAAATTAAAAAAAAAGGGGGGGGCTAGTGTGGTTAGTGGTTATGAAGCAAAAATGACTTGGGAAGGTGGGCACAGACTGCCTCACACCAGACTCTGCCAGCTGAGCTAAAGAGCTTGGGCAATGACGTGTCATTGAAGTTGGGTAGTGCCCTAATATTGACTACTTTTGTTGTGAGTCTTGGCTCTGTGCCTTTGCGCATGCAGTTTCCCCTGCCTGAAAACTCACCCTCTCTCTTCTATTCGACAGTGATTCATCCTTTGACCCACTTTGTATGTCATTTCCTGTCTAAAGCCTTCCTCAGTCCCCTTAGGCTGTCTGAGTCACTTCCTCTTCTGTGCCCCCTTGGCACTTTGCAGGGCTCTCACTGCTTTGTCACTACTTGTTTACCGATCATCTCTCTCAAGACAGTGAGCTCTCTGAAGGCAAGACCATTCCGTGTTTATTTTCATCCTCACCGTACCCCACCTCTCACACCGCCCAGCCCTCTGAGGGCTGAAACTATATCTCACTGAGGTTTTTGTCCTCCCCCTCCTACCTCCCCATCCCACTCTCCCCCAATCCCCGGTTCACCTGACTCAGGGTGTGCCACGTTAATCACACTCAAGAATGTACACCAAACGAATAAATTCACAGAAAATAGACCTTCCACCAACTCTGGTCGCAAACAAGCAAAGCCTGCCCAGAAGAGGCTACCAGTGCTTGGCAATGTCTAAAAGCTTCCTGATTATAGAAAATGAGATGGCTGCTGGAATCCACTAAAACAATTAGAAGAAGGTTTTTCTTTGTTTGTTTAACAGAGCAAAGATATTTAATTATATATTTAATAAATTATTCAAATTAAACAGCTAACAAATCATAGTTTAAAATAAATTAGTGACGTTGAATAAACAGGTCTGCCACAAATTTTTCAAGCTTGTTTCTTCCAAGAAGGCAAGGACAGTGTCTTTTTCAAAAGTTAACTTCTGTGTCCAAAAAGCCTAGCACAGAGTAAATCCATATTAAATAAGTACACGAAAAAACAAGAATTTGACATCAGACCTGCTCTGTCTAGACTATCTCCATATCAGTGGTGACTTTTAATCATGGTTAGTGTGTGGTTATCTACGGCTGCAAAACAAATTATTCCAAAATGTAGCTGCTTCAAACAACAAATACTTATCATATCCAGTTTCAAACAATTAGAAGTTTGATGTGCATCTGAGTTTAGAGGGTGCCTTAAATCCATATGATAGGTAATATTTATTAAGTGCTTACTATATGCCAGACTATTCTAGCAGCTGCATGTATTTACACATTTAATCTTCAGAACACTCTGAGGTGTTTACTCTTATTAACTTACTCTACAGAGGCAAAAAATTCAGCACAATGAGGTTAACTAAGTCAACGAAGGTCATACAGGCAGTAAAAAGCAGGCCTGGAATTCAGACCCAGGAAGTCTAGCTCCAGAGCCCGAACTCTTAAATCTCTAACCGAATGCTTTCAAAGATAGGAAAAATAACAATAATTTACTCTTTAATACAATGAAAGCTCCTCCCTCTTATCACTGTCTCATCACTGTCCTATATAGGTTATTTCATCTCTCCAAGAGAGATGATTAGACTTGTATAGATCTATTGTCCCATATGTGCATGATAGCTGCCCATATTTGATGGTGAAATCTGGGGCCATGGGTCTGGTCTTAGCAAATTAGCTCAAAGGAGTTCCAACCTATGGCCTTGACAGTATTTGAACCAAGGAATCAACCTGTATCTTATTCAATGTATAAGCAAGCATGCAGTCATTAATCTAAAAATTATATCCAGGACCACTGATCATGCCTAAACTCCTAGCATGAAACATTGTCTCTTCTCTCAGACAAAAAAAAAAAAAAAAGAACAAAGGGCCTGGCAAACAATGTTTTTAGAAAGCAGGTTTCCTGTAAATAAGGTGAAGACTTCAGCTCTTAGAGGGTCTTTATTGTCTACCCCTCCCCCCTCCCCATGAAAGAAATAGGAAAATCTCTCTCTCACAGATATTTTGCACTAGAGGATGCACAATGCATATTTTTTCAATCAAATCTAACCAAAGAGTGGGATGAACAATGGGTCTTGAGTGAGGACTGAGTTTACACCTTGAGCTAGCTGACTCATCACAGACACAGTTCTTCACCACTCAGAGCATAAGCTTCCTTATTATAAGAGAAAAAAAATGGATGACAAATTCTCTAAGATGATATCTACCTCCAAAAATCGGTGATCCTTAGAAATACAATTCCATATAAAATTAACACTTCTTATTTTATTCAGGTGATAGATACTATTATGCTTTGTAACAGTCTGTCTATTAACTGCACATGATTAAAAATCTCACAAAACAGGACATGAGAATTTATCATTTATCAGAGGCCAGACACAATGTCAGCTCTGAGAAAGAGCAGCATTCAAACAACCCAAGACCTGCAGAGAGTTTCTCATTACTCTATTCTGTCACACAGCAGGGGAGTACAATACAAGATGACAAGACAGATTCCACTTCCCTGCCCCACCACCCAACCAGTATTGGTCATGGACTGGGACCCCAGCTCACAGGGCATGTTCAGGAGCAACAGCCGCTGAGGAAGTCATATCCAATGTTCCCTACTGCACGCTCATAGGCATGTGGAGTCAGATATGTTTTTCTTTAAGCTGTTATGAGAGCTGCAGTGATGGGGATGAAGTCTATTAAATAACATGGGAAGAAGAAGATTATAAATAAAACCCTGTTGACAGGAGCAATAGGAAGGGATAGAGAGAAGCTCAGGGTCATCACTGACACTCCAAGTATGATGTAATGGAAAGATCATATTTACAGGGAGCTGGTCCACCCGGGAACTAATTGCACGTTCTGGGTAAGTCATCTTATCCCCTGTTTATAAAACGAGGAGACTGCATTTGATTAGTGGTTTTCAAGCCGAGTCCTTAGAACAGTGGTGTCTCATGGAAAAACCAGGTGAGTGAGAAAGGCACAAACCCAAGTGGGTCATGCTCTCAACTCTCTGTTCCATCTCCTACGCAATGAGCTTTGCTTTTAACTGTTTTATTTTATTTTATTTTATTTACTCTTTTATACAGCAGTATAGTCATCAATTTTATACACATCAGTGTATACATGTCAACCCCAATAGCCCAATTCATCACACCACCACCCCCAACCCCCCACCGCTTTCCCCCCTTGGTGTCCATACATTTGTTCTCTACATCTGTGTCTCAACTTCTGCCCTGCCAACTGGTTCATCTGTATCATTTTTCTAGGTTCCACATATATGCGTTAATAGGCAACATTTGTTTTTCTCTTTCTGACTTACTTCACTCTGTATGACAGTCTCTAGATTCATCCACGTCTCTACAAATGACCCAATTTCATTCCTTCTTATGGCTGAGTAATATTCCATTGGATATATTTACAACATCTTCTTTATCCATTCGTCTGTCAGGCATTTAGGTTGCTTCCATGGCCTGGCTATTGTAAATAGTGGTGCAATGAACATTGCGGTGCATGTGTCTTTTTGAATTATGGTTTTATGGTTTTTGAATTATGGTTTTATGACCAGTAGTGGGATTGCTGGATCATATGGTAATTCTATGTTTAGGTTTTTAAGGAACCTCCATACTATTCTCCATAGTGGTTGTATCAATTTACATTCCCACCAACAGTGCAAGATGGGCCCCTTTTCTCCACACCCTCTCCAGCATTTGTTGTTTGTAGATTTTCTGATGATGCCCATTCTAACTGGTGTGAGGTGATACCTCATTGTAGTTTTGATCTGCATTTCTCTTATAATTAGTGATGTTGAGCAGCTTTTCATGTGCTTCTTAATCATCTGTACGTCCTCTTTGGAGAAATGTATATTTAGGTCTTCCGCCCATTTTTTGATTGGGTTGTTTGTTTTTTTAATATTGAGTTGCATGAGATGTTTACAAACTTTGGAGATTAATCCTTTGTCCATTGATTCATTTGCAAATATTTTTTTCCCATTCTAAGGGTTGTCTTTTCGCCTTGTTTGTAGTTTCCTATGCTTTGCAAAAGCTTTTAAGTTTCATTAGGTCCCATTTGTTTACTTTTGTTTTTATTTCCATTACTCTAGAAGGTAGGTCAGAAAAGATCTTGCTGTGATTTATGTCAGAGTATTTTTCCTATGTTTTCCTCTAAGAGTTGTATGGTGTCCGGTCTTACATTTAGGTCTCTAATCCATTTTGAGTTTTTGTGAATGGTGTTAGGGAGTGTTCTAATTTCATTCTTTTACATGGAGCTGTCCAGTTTTCCCGGCACCATTTATTGAAGAGACTATCTTTTCTCCATTGTATATCCTTGCCTCCTTTGTCATAGATTAGTTGACCATAGGTGCGTGGGTTTATCTCTGGGCTTTCTATCTTGTTCAATTGATCCTATGTTTCTGTTTTTGTGCCAGTACCATATTGTCCTCATTACTGTAACTTTGTAGTACAGTCAGAAGTCAGGGAGTCTGATTCTTCCAGCTGTTTTTTTTCCCTCAACTGCTTTGGCTATTCGGGGTCTTTTGTGTCTCCATACAAATTTTAAGATTTTTTGTTCTAGTTCTGTAAAAAATGCAATTGGTAATTTGATAGGGATTGCATTGAATCTGTTCATTCTTTGTCTAGTATAGTCATTTTCACAATATTCATTCTTCCAATCCAAGAACATGGTATATCTCTCCATCTGTTTGTATCATTTTAATTTCTTTCAACAGTGTCTTATAGTTTTCTGCATACAGGTCTTGTCTCCTTAGGTACGTTTATTCCTGAGTACTTTATTCTTTTTCTTGCAATGGTAAATGGGAGTGTTTCCTTAATTGCTCTTTCAGATTTTTCATCATTAGCATATAGGAATGCAAGAGATATCTGTGCATTAATTTTGTATCCTCCAACTTTACCAAATTCATTGATTAGCTCTAGTATTTTTCTGGTGGCATCTTTAGGATTCTCTATGTATAGTATCATGTCATCTGCAAACAGTGACAGTTTTACTTCCTCTTTTCCAATTTGTACTCCTTCTATTTCTTTTTCTTCTCTGATTGCCGTGGCTAGGACTTCCAAAATTATGTCGAATAACAGTGGCGAGAATGGACAACCTTGTCTTGTTCCTGATCTTAGAGGAAATACTTTCAGTTTTTCACCAATGAGAATGATGTTTGCTGTGGGTTTGTCATATATGGCTTTTATTATGTTGAGGTAGGTTCCCTCTGTGCCCACTTTCTGGAGAGTTCTTATCATAAATGGGTGTTGAATTTTGTCAAAAGCTTTTTCTGCATCTATTGAGATGATCATATGGTTTTTATTCTTCAATTTGTTAATATGGTGTATCACATTGATTGATTTGCATATACTGAAGAATCCTTGCATCCCTGGGATAAATCCCACTTGATCATGGTGTATGATCCTTTTAATGTGTTGTTGAATTCTGCTTGCTGGTATTTTGTTGAGGATTTTTGCATCTATATTCATTAGTGATATTGGTCTGCAATTTTCTTCTTCTGTAGTATCTTTGTCTGGTTTTGGTATCAGGGTGATGGTGGCCTCATAAAATGAGTTTGGGAGTGTTCCTGCCTCTGCAATTTTTTGGAAGAGTTTGAG